>NC_057862.1:81705426-82010312 GCF_019393635.1 Dromiciops gliroides
ACATTCAATATGTTCAGGCAGAGGATGCATGACTACTTCTTAAGGATGTTAAAGGGGATTCACTTAGTGGGTAGGGATTATACTAGATGACCTTCTGATGCTAATAATGTTCTTTGAACTTATAAAGCCATGTAGAGCTGAAGCGTCTAATTATAAAGTCCTCTTCCTGGTTTAAAAATTAATCTTAGTTCTTCCCATAGTGAGTGTTGGCTTGTTTGTTTTCTTCCCCTCTAAATAGAGATTTTCATTTGTTGCTGAAAGAGCTGTTAATTTTAAACCTGACTAAAGCCGTTTTAGGAGATTATATTAATCTTTTGCCATGAGTCACAAAGAAGGTCCATCCAATTTACCAGGATTTTTAAAAATTGTTTTATTGAGGATGAGAGTATATAAATATAGGCTGTAACCAGTTTATTTGCTTGTCTTAACACTGTCATTCCATGAACCTGTTAGGGAAACACATTTTCTGCTGGCAAAAGACACACCAAAAAAGAAAAAGAAAAACTCATAGAACTAAAATGTGACTTTCTGTATTTCAGGATGACTTAAGAACTATGCATTTTCATATACTGTGCACCTTTGCTCTTTTCTGAAAATAAAAATTTTTTTACAGTTCTTATTTTTTGAGCTCATTTTCCTCAAGAACCAAATTCCTTAGTATTAGATCTGTTCCCATCCTCTATGGTACAATAAGTGAAATCTGTAATATAAAAGTGAGAAACTGAATTTTCATGCTTTTAAGCGAATTAAGTAAATATTGATTTAGTGTAATTTTATAGATAACCTTCATCTCCTCTTGTTAAGTGGCTTTAGGAAACAACCCTTAGGACATTTTTTGCTTCTTAAATAGGGTTCTCTATTTTGCTGCGTGGCAACATGAAGATTTCCCTTTCCCCCTCCTAAATCTCCTTATTTGTTTTTGTAGATGAGATTACTGCCAGCTTTCGTAGGTTTGGACCTCTTGTGGTGGACTGGCCTCACAAAGCTGAAAGCAAGTCATATTTTCCACCTAAAGGTAATAAGCTTACAATGCCTACACAGCCTGTTTTTAGAACTAGTGTAACAATTCAATAAAAGGCAGCCTTTTAACTCTTGAAGTGGCTGGGATTTTTTTTTTAGTCCATCATAATGTGGTTGTTAATATATGTAGAAAGAGAAGATAGCAAGCCCTTTTCTCCAAGACTATTCTAGTGGTTTCATAGTCTCACCCACGAAGAAGTGGAATGAATACCCCTTGGAACCAGCCTTTAGCTCATATTGATTTCTTACCATTGGAATGAATGTGGGGAGGGAATGCTAACTGTTGATCATTTTAACCAGTCTGAATGAAAGGCTTAAATCCATCTCCTGGAATAAATTCTGAGAATGACCTTCAGGTTGATCTTCTTGGGGAGAAAACAAGGAAGCTTAATGTGTTTATAACTAGTATTAACCTTGAAATGAAGAAACTCTTCCGAGGAGGGTCCAGTGGTGGTGAAGGTGGTAATTTGAGATGAGTTTATCTTTATCCCCATCTGTCAACATAGGGACAACATATCAAAGTAAAAGCTAGTACATGACTCTTAAAATCTCCTGGCTTTTCCCAGGTTGTTTTGGGGTTTGTTTTTGGTTTTTTGCCATTAAAAAAAAAGTTTTATGGCCGCCTTTTGGATTTGTATTGCCTTTTCTCTTTAACTTTCTCTACTCCCCCCCCATAGTGGACCCTTGTTTGTATGGAGAAAAACATTTAAGCAAACCAACTAACACAACCACGGGTAGCATTTACTTCATTCCACATCCAAAGTCACCCACTCTCTGCTGAGAGGAAGAAATCTTCTTGTTTATCACTTCTTTAAGACCAAAATTGTTCATTATAATTCATCAAAGTTCTTCTGCTTTTTCATGATATTGTTTACATTTCTGTCCTGTGTATCTTGTATCCTTAGTTCCACTTGATTCACTGCATCACTCCATATGGGTCTGCCCACATTTCTTTCAATCTCTTATATTCATCATTTTTTATAACAAGTTAATACTCAATTTAGATCCTTGCACCAGGATCTTTTGAGTCAGTTTCACTCAATAGGTATCCATACTGTTCCATCTTTTTTTTTTACCACTATGAATATTTTATTACATAGAAGAATCCCTCCCCCCCATTAACTTCCGTGGGTTATATGTCCAGTAGTGAGATCACTGGGTCACAAAGTATGAACAGCCTGGTCAGAGACTAATTCATAGCTTCACCAACAGAGATTTAGTGTTCCCCTCATACCTCCAATATTGACTTTTTAAAAAATCACTTTTGCCAATTTGGATGTGAGGTGAGATTTGGTTTATTTTTATTTTTTTCAGTGGATTAAATTGTCAGTTGATTTGCTGGGAATAACAGTTGGCATTGAACCCAGGAGGCTTGATTTGGCTAATACTGGGAGCATCACCTACTTATGTACTATTTACCAAGTTTTTGTTGCTAAAAGTGACATTATCTTGAGGATTATGCTGAAAACAGTTTTGAGAGGGACAAGTGCTATGTTTTATTATGTAGCATCAGCTCACTGGCTGAGAAAACAAGCTTTAGACACAATTACCTTAAATTTCTGCAGGTTCTTTCTGTGCCTTATTGTGGACTTAATTGATTTTTGCCCCAGTAAAACAAAATACAATGCAAAAATAAGTAATTTTTGCCCCAGGTTGTGGCTTAACCTAGGAAATGAAGGCAGCATCTTGTGACCCAATTGCAAATGACTCAGTCTACTAGCAGCTTCTCCTCTCACTGACCCCCTTATTCTGGAACTCTAAATAATTTACTAAGTGCCATCAATTGTTAACCTACTTCTATAGAATTTCCTCATTTAAAAGACAAAAACAAAAAAACCAACTGTTATTCAGCAAAGACCAAGCCAGTCTCCTGTCCAAGTAGTAGACATGGCCTTGAGGATGATCTTTTGTAGGGGAAATAAGAGGCAGTTTAGTCATTGTACTATGACGACATGGAGGCAGCTTTCAGAAGACTTTAGTAGAGGGCTTGTTATTGCTACTTTTAATAAGAAAAAAACAATCCTCCCCCTATGCCTTATAACCGAAGCATAGTCCAGAAAAGAGAAAGAAAAGACCTCTTCCATCACTCAATTCACATTTGAATCCTTGCCTACTTTGCTGAAAGGTAGAACCCTATCGTTCTCAGTTCACATCACTTCCGCTTGCAAACTTTTTGTCAAACTGCTGTTGTCCGGATGCAAAATCCCATCTCCTGCCTCAATATCTTTGCTTGGAATGAACACTCCTTCTTCGCCTTTGCATTTTCGGGTCCCCAAAGCACGGTTCCGATGCTCCCTCCTATGCCAGGTCTTTCTGTATTTCCGCCTCCTCTCCAGTTGCTAGTGCTCACGCCCTCTTGAAATTACGTTGTATTTTCTTTGTATTTACTTTGTCATCTGTGTATGTACAAGTTGCAATTGTACAGGACAATATAAACTCTTTGAGGGCCATGATTGTTGCTGTCTCCGTGGTACCCAGCACAGTCCCCAGCACACAAACACTTAATAAATGTCTGGATAGAATGTCGGCTGTATCTAATGAGTTCATCTGAAACAATCCAGTTTTATTTATAACTGGTTTCTGGCTTTCCTAGTAATCAGCGATTCTTCTGTGGGTGTGACTTTGTTTAGGTAAAGTTGAAATTAATCCGATATTTAGGGGGACCTTGGGGGGTAACCTAGTGCAGGGACCTCCTTTCACTAGTTGCCCTAGCTGACAGCTTTTTAGGTATATGCGTTGGACTAGATGGCTGACAGCAGTCCCTTCCAGTTCTAAAAGTCTGATTGTGGAATTAGCATACCTTGGCCTTCTTAAATATTTGAACAGACTACAATTGAGTCTTTTAAACTTGACAGGAATGCGAAGAGCAGGGGAGATAGTGAGGTTGCATTGACCTGGCATCTTTCCAATACGAGGGTTGCTGAGGGGTTTATAGTTATTTGTGGCAGGCTCTTGTGAAGACAAGAGATAATGGTTTCTGGTGGTTTTATCAGTAGCCCTTTGAGCACTAAAAGATGAGTGATGTGAATATACCCAAAAAGGAAGGAATCCTGTCCAAGGCCAAATTCTTATTCTTCATATCCTATAGAGATAGAAGGGCATTTGCAATCAAATCATTGAAAGTTCTAAAGGAAGAAAAATGCACTATTGATGGAAAATCAGTTTTGCATTTCCTGCCTCTGACTTATTAGCTCTGTGACCTTGAGGAAGTCACTACATGGCTGACCTTCAGTTTTCACCTGTGTATAATGTTATCTGCTTCAGGAATCATTGTGAAGACTAAAGATTTACAGCTGGAATGGATTGTAGAGGCCATTTGGTGAAACCCTTTCATTTTACAGATGAGGAACCTGATGTCCAGAGAGTCCAACTTGGACTTATTTCTCCAAGTTCTTAAAAGTAGGAAGTGTCAAAGATAATATCTGAACCAGGTCCTTTGACTCCCAAGTCAGTGATCTTTTCCCACTGTCATCACCTCTGAAATGAGGGGATGCATTTTGCAGTCTTTTAAACACTATATAATTGTTTTTTCCTTCTATTCCTCTTTTTTGATTGCTTAAATTTTCTCTTTTTTCCTTTTGAAATTCACAAACATGGCCATTTCAATATATAAAGAACAAAAATGTGCATTTTTCATGAAATCAGAAACTGTTTTAATAACAGTATTGAATATAACATATCAGTAAAAGTCCTCCATTTGCTTGTGTCCTTTTCTGAATTTCCCTCTGCTATTCTTTGTGTTTTAAAAATTCTTTATAGACCCTTTAAAAAAATCTCTATTACTAACTACATACTGTCCCATGAATAGGCTATTCTCCCCAGCCTCTCCTGGAACTGCCATTACTCTGAATAAGCCAGTTCTTGAAATTTCATCAGAAAACTTTACTTGTAAAAAAAATAATAAAAAGCATAGTCAGACAAAACCAATCAGCACATTAAAGCACCGGATAATGGTTAGTCATCTTGTTTGATGTGAATGTAGCTATTATTTTTTTTAAAGTTTAGTAAGGACAACTGAAGAAATTACTATGGGAATTAATCTTTTCAAAAATCTGTTTATATGAGTCTCTCAGTGATGATAATAAATTTAATGCTTTGAAAATGTGTATCAATAGTGTTTTCATTTTGAGTGACTGCAAGAGTGAAAACTCCTCAAGAGGAATTGTATCCTATCTTCCTTATATATCCCAATACATTGTTTGGCACTCAACTATTTAGTAGTTGAATAAACAATTCATACAATTACAGTTAAATCTGACTTCACTCAGAATGCTTTTTCAATCCATATCCTACCCATTCATCAAAATATAGCTCAGGTTCTACTTTTTCTTCTAATAGATCTTCCTTCTGACTTAGTTTATGTCACTGGTTGTATTAGGACCTTCCTCAATACTGTTTTTTTCTCTCATTGTCTATTATACAATTTTTTCCCATATAAATATTTTATATTTTCCAGTTACATTTAGAGATAGTTTTCAACATTTGTTTTTATAAGATTTCTAGTTTCAAATTTTTCTCCCTCCCCCCTCCCCAAGACAGCAAGTAATCTGATATAGATTATATATGTATAATCACATTAACATATATCTGCATTAGTCATGTGATGAGAGAAGAATCAGAGCAAAAAGGAAAAACCTCAAAAAAGAAAAACAATAACAAAAAACAATAGAAATAGTATGGTTCGATCTATTATACAGTTTAAAGCTTTGTTTACTGTCTTGTTTACTGGATGCCTCATGTGTGTGTTGGCTCCCCAAATAGATTATAAATTCCATTTGAGGGTGGTAGCTAGGTGGCGCAGTGGATTAAAGCACTGGCCCTGGATTCAGAAGGACCTGAGTTCAGGTCTGACCTTGGACACTTGACAGTTGCTGGCAGTGTGACCCTGGGCTGGTCGCTTGGCCCTCATTGCTCTGCAAGAAAAAAAAATTCCATTTGAATCTTGATACCCCAGAGTACCAAACATATAGTCAGTAATTGGAGAAAAAAAAATTCCTTGGTTGATTAATATGAGTGGAACTAGGAAGAGAAGATGGTGGACCTTTTTCTGTCATGCATGTAGATTTACTCTTTATTTGCTTACCTTATTTTCTCCTCCATTACAATGGGAAATGGAGAGGAATCTCTTATCATATGATCCTCTCTGGTGTCTTTAAAATGAAGGCAGTCCTCTAGGGAAAGAAGATGTGGTAGCAAAAATGGTAGGGTTCTGCTGGAATGGAAATAGTTTAAAATTAATGTTCCTATCACTTGATCATAAAATGGAACCCAAGTCTCTTCTGAATTTAATTATGAATAACCAGAAGGAAATTTAACTCTACATCTTGCCAAAACTTTGAAAATTTCTTTGATGTTTTTAGTACTGGACTTGTACTAAAGGGAAATTGAATATATTAGCATATTCCATGAAACTAGAGGCATTATAAACAGAACCAAATCTCATATGGTATTGTAATTGTCTTAAGTGATTATCTAATTGAACCAGGAAGAAGGAAGGACAAGACATTGCAAATGATCATGTCACCTTGGACACAGTTAATGCAGTGTTTATCGAGTGATCAGCACAAAGCCCTGTACCACATGATGCAAAGGGGCACCAGGCAGCAGTATGAGATGTAATTCCAATTTGCCAGTTTCATATCTTTGAAAAGTTAAGACCCATATGTGAAAGTTAGATAGTATATGGGAATTACCAAATAGATCTTAAAAGAAAAAAGATGACTCTAGGCTGGAATGATTTAAGGAAGGTTTCATGGAGGAGGTGGATTCCACCTCAGCTTTAAAGGATGGGAAGGATATAAGTGAAGAGGAAGGTGGGAAGAAGGCATTTTATAGACAAAGAAATCCTGAGGTAGGCTTCATATGAAGCGTATTTGTTTGGGAGGAACAGTGTCAGGCCTGAACGGAGTCAAGGATTTATGTTGGGGAATAGTTGGAGATGAGGTGGGTTTGGACTGTGTCTCACACGTAAAGTTCTATCCCTGTCTCCATGCTTTTGCTTTGCCTATTCCCCTTGCTTAGACAACACTCCCCTTTTCAGCCTCACTGAATCCCCAGTGCTCAGGCACCACTTTCTTCATAAAGTTTTTCCGATTCCCCAACTGTCTTGGCTGCCTTGCCCCTCTGCCCCACCCCCAACCTTGTAGTATTTTGTATTCTTCATGTGCTGATATATGTACATGTTGCCTCCACTGAGGCCAGGGATTGTTTTGTTTTTATCTTGATATCTCTGGCACCCAGCATAGTGTCTAGCACATAGAGCTTAATAAACACTTGTTTATTGATTGTTGTCGGACAGGCAGTACACTAGGGGCTAGGGATATAGGGACAAAAACAACCCCTGCCCTCAAGGAGATTACATTCAGACAACATGCAAGCATAGAAATAAATATAATATATAATCAAAGTGATCTTGGGTAATTTTAGAGGGAATAGAATAGGCTTTTCTCTAGAAGGCAGCATTTGAGCTGAGTTTTGAAGGAAGCAAGACATTCTAAAAAGCACAGGCAAAGAAGGGAGTGCATTTCAGGTATGTGAGAGAGCCTGTGCAAAGGCAAAGAGAGGTGTAGGACAATGTTGTATGTGAAGAATCGGAGGCAGGCCACTTTGGCTAGGCTGTAGGGTGTGTAATGTGTATCACTTTGGAAAGTAAGGTGGGAGTCAGATTGCAAAAGGCTTTAAATTCCATGTGGAGAACTCAGTATTGGATCCTAGAGGCAACAGGGAGCCATTGGAATCTCTTGAGAAGAGGAATAACATATTCACACCTGTTTTTTTAGGAATTTGACTTTAGCACTTATGTGAAGGATCAATTTAAAAGGTCAGAAGCTAGAGTCAGGAAGGCCAGTTGGGAAGATGTCAGAGTAATTGAAGTTAGAAATAATGAGTGCCTGAACTAGGTTGGTGGCTTGTGAATAGAGGGAAGGGGACAAATGTGAGAGTGGTGGAGGTAGAATCAGTAAGATTTGGCAACTGATTGTAGGTGTGGGATGGAGACCAGAGAGTCTAGGATGATTCTGAGATTGCACATGTGGTGACTAGATGAGTGATGGGTGGTCCCCTAAACAGAAACGGTAGAAGGAGTGTTAAATTTGGAGTCAGAGGGCCTGGCTTAGGACTCTGTCTTGGTTTGCTTTCGACCTCTTTGGCTTCAGACAAGTCACTTTGCTTCTCTGAGGCTTTTTACCTAATATGGAAATTGAGGTGGGGTATATCTCGAAGACTTCTGATCTTACTTCCTATTCTAAATCTTTGATCCTCTGATTTTTGAAGCTTTTTGAGAAAGGCACTGATTGATATATTGATGAAGGTAGTATTTTGGAAAAATCATCTAACAGAATTGGTCAAGAAGGGGAAGAGACTAGACACCAAAAGTTAATCTAAAGATCTTTAAAGCAATCCAGGTATGAGGTTATAAGGGCAATAAACACAGTGGGGGCAGTGAGAATGGAAAGAAAGGGACAGAGGGCAGAAACATTACAGAAGGAGACTCCAGTGGTCTTAGCAACTGACTAAATGTGGGGGAAAAGGTGAAGGAACCAATTTTCATTCACTATGAGAATGATGACAGCTTAGAGATGGGGAGGGGGAGAGAGACAGAGAGACAGAGAGAGAGAGAGAGAGAGAGGGGGGCGGGGGAGGGAGGGAGAGAGAGGAGAAAGAGAAATAAGCATGAGCTCATTGGTGTTATGAAACTGACAGCTAAGGCAAAGATTAGGGCTGTAGAAACCTCTTTGAAAATTGTTTGCATAATGAACTGATGATGAGTGAGATGAGTAGAACCAGGAGAACACTGTACACAGTATCAACATCATTGTGTGTTGATCAACTGTGATAGACTTGATTCTTCTCAGCAATACAATAGTCCAAGATAATTCCAAAGGACTCATGATGGAAAATGTTCTCCAAATCCAGAAAAAAAAAATAACTGTTGAATCTGGATGCAGATCGAACCATACTATTTCTCTTGTTTTTGTTGTTCTTTTTTGAGGTTTTGCCTTTTTGCTCTTATTCTTCTCTCATAACATGACTAATGCGCCAATATGTTTAATGCAATTGTACATATATAACCTATATCAGATTACTTGCTGTCTTGGGGAGAAAAATTTGAAACTAGAAATCTTATAAAAACTATCTTATGAAAACTATCTCTAAATGTAACTGGAAAATAATAAAATATTTATATGGAAAAAATTGTTTGTATAGAGATTATGGTTAAAACATAGGATTAGATGAACCTCTGAGGGAGAGATTGAAGCCAGAGTATGAAGAGGAGGAACGAGGCCTGAATTTTGAGAAATATCAACAGAGAAGGGGCAAGGAGAGCCTATGAAGGAGACAAGTGAGAGAAAAACCAGGGAAGCTTCTTGAATAGAGAGCTGAATTCTGTCAGGAAGACTTGAGTTTGAATTATCTTTCAAATGCTTACTAGCTATATAAACCTGAGCAAATTATTTGACCCATTTTTTGAGCCTCAGTTTCCTCATCCCGAAAAGGGGATAATAGTACCTATATCATGAGGCTTTGTAAAGATCAAATGAGTGAATGTATTTGAAGAGCCTTTAAGCTTTACAAGTGTTTTAAGTACTAGGTAATGAAAGCTATTCTAAAGCTATAGAGACCAAGGGAAGGGAAGCTTCCAGAAAGACCATGGTCAGTAAGTAATGGCTATCATTGCAGAGATGTCAAAGAGGACAAGGGCTAGATAAGGACGGCCACTGGATCTGATGAGGAGGAAATTCTTGACCTTTGAGCATGCAATTTCAGAAGAGTAACAGGAACAGAAGCCAGGCAAATTTCAGCTAACATTCATTTTTCCAGGACAGGAAGGAAACAAACATCAGTGGACTGTTCTTGCTCACAGTAATTACCCAGAGCCAAGAACTGTGGGAATTTTCCTTACCTCCTGTGTATTGGACCAACCTGACTTTAGGTCCAGAGCGGCTTTGCTCTCAAGTTCCCCAGAGCAAAATTATCACGACTGCAATCTACCCAGGTGACTAAGATATAATTAAATGCAGGGAAAGAAGGGGTAGAGACAAAGTCTACAGGCATTGGAATCTGATGGCCAAGATCCAGCTTGAGCATTTGAGCTCTTAGTAATAAAATCTTCCATGACTGGAGGAATGGCCTAGGGGAGGAATTAAGTACAGGCAGGCCACAGTGGAGCAAGATCCCACCTAAGAAACCACCTGGGTCTTTTGCACTTGTGAGCAATTTCTAGGCTCACCTTGAAATTAGGATAGAGAGAAATAATAAAATCCAAACAAGGTAGTTCTGTTTCATGAAGTTGATGTGATTGTTGATTTGTACAGCACCTTTTGTCCTTGAAAGCCTTTATAGGCTCCAAGCTGTGGTGACTTATGGCTAGGGCACCAACCCATCACACTGAAGGCATGACACAATCTTGACACAGCAGGTCTCTTGAATCTCATGGAGAGTTCCTACATCATTGGTGCCATTTTCCCATGTTCAAAAGTGCCAGAGACTTTCTGTCCTTCCTTTCTACCATGGTTGTAATTCTCTCAGCATCAGCTTTGTACTTGATTATTCCTTGCATGCTCAAAGAAGAACAGTGTATGCCTTGTGAAAAAATAAAGATATTTTCACCTATTTTCTAGTGCGGGTATCATCCAAGGGAAGGAATAATCAGTTCAAAATAAATTGTGAGCAGGTGAATTATTTTGGTATTTTTGCAAGGCTGGTCAATATCAAGAAGCAAACAAGGTAGGATGTTATTTGTGGCACTTCCTGGGCATTTATGCTATCTCATCCTCAGGAAGTGTTCCTCAATACTTTCTTCCCTGTACTTGTCTGTCCTACCCATGTGTGTTATGAGCATGTCAGAGGATCTGATCTGGCATGATCCGGGGCTTTAAGTCTTAGCTGGCCCTTCTCACTTCAACTACACATGGGAATAAGCAGTTCACCTGGATAACCAGAAACAGTGTAGTGCAATGGAAAGTGTGCAAAATTTGGAATCAGAGAACTTGAGTTCAGATCCTACATCTTCCACTTACTGCCCCTGGGACTTTAATCAAGTCATTTTTTTTTCTTTTTTTTTTTTTTTTTGCAGGGCAATGAGGGTTAAGTGACTTGCCCAGCGTCACACAGCTAGTTAAGTGTCAAGTGTGTGAGGCTGGATTTGAACGCAGGTACTCCTGAATCCAGAGCCAGTGCTCTATCTACTGCGCCACCTAGCTGCCCCCTAATCAAGTCATTTTGAACTCACTAGGCCTCAGTTTTCTTAACTGTAAAATTTGGAGGCTGGACCAGATGACTTATAAGGCCCTTCCAGCTCTCTGTCTTTGATTCTCAGTTCTCTGGCTTCATTAGATGTCAAATGGAACTTTTGAGCCTCAGTTTCTTTACTTGGGGTGGGAGGATCATTTTGTCTCCCCTATCCATCCCTGAGTCTTCTTGTGTCCATAATCTATTAGTTCCCTAACCCTCTTCCTTCATTGTTTATCAGAAATGGAAACTGGCAGTCAATTAACAAACGTTTTACCGGCCTGACACTGTGCTAAGTGCTGAGAATATGAAGACAAGTAATAAACTAGTTTCTGCTTCCAAGGAGCTTCTGTTTTATCAGGGGAAACAAAATTTACACTTAGAAGTAAATTCAGATTACAAACAAGGTATTGGGGGGGAGGTCAATTAATAAACAAAATAATGACAATGCTGATAATGTCCTTCATATGTAATAACACTTTGGACCATATGTAGAGCATGTGCCTTTTAGTTTTTCTAATAACAGTTAATGCATATACTCTGACCCAGCTACCCAAGCTCCCCTTGTGCATTCAGATTTAATTATGCTAAATCACAAGGGCATGACAATGCAGATGTTTATAACACCAATGCAGTCTGTGGCCACGGAGAAGAAATCTAACATCAGACTCATACCACATTAACACTGTGTTCTTAAGTAAATTGAATTAACCAACTACATAGCAATGTAGGAGAGGCTGAAAGGTGTGCTGGAGGGAGAACCAACCTTAGTCAGGAAGAAGAGATTACATTCCCTCCCTCTCCCCCCCCCCCCCCCTGCCCCCGCCCCAGACACACACATACAGGTGTCCTTGATTATATAAAATTTGGGATAGTTACAGATCTTCTTTGGTTAAAAAAAAAAGGATTTCCTCACCCTAAGTTCCTTGAGATAATAAGATCTGGTTTGTCTCCCCAAAACTCAATTATACATAGAATTATAAAATGTTAGAGCTGGAACACACCTTAGACCCCACCCCCAGAGGCATCTGAGCTATTGTGGAAAGAACACTACATTTGGAGGCATGGGAACCAAGCCCACATTCCAAGACCCTTATTATATCTGAGTAACTTTGGGCAGATGGCTTATACTCTCTATGCTTCAATTTTCTTATCTGTAAAACAGTGATGTAAACTAAATGAATCCTGTCTTTGGACATTTAATGACTGTGTGACCCACACTGGGCAAAGCTTTTAATTTCAGTGCCTCAGGCAGCTCTCCAAGCCTAAGTTGGAGAGTAGGTGTAGGTCTGTATTCATGGGGGAAGTTTCTCTTTAGGAGTTCCCTCCACTAAATAAATCAAAGGTCTGGTTTACCCGTCAGGCTTGTTGTAAGGAAGGGGATTTGTAAACCATAAACCGTAATATCAATGTGAGTCCTAATTCAGAGTCCAGTCTCTTAGTAGTAAGGATGAAGTAACAGGCCAGGCTGCAAAAGCACACAGTATTTTATGTGTCCCTGAGTCATGGTCCCCAAGCTAGTGTTCTTTCTAATAAACCACCCAAGATGAAAGAGGAGAAAAGGAGGATCACCAGATAAATCAGTTTTGTTATACAGAAGACATGGGAACATTGACTTTACTGTTTCCTTAAAACCATTCTTTAAATCTGGCTTTAAGAATATCTGAAGGAAGTTCAGCTTTCAGAGTGATTTGTTATATTTTTTTCTTTTCCAGAATAGCTCGAGTAGAAATCAGATGTTTTAAGCAATAATTCCAAGGCTTTTTCCCTCATGAGATTATGTAAACTAATCAAGTCAAATTGTGAAGCAGAATGATTTTAATCTCTGCTTTTCTTAACTACTTGCAAGACGCAAGTAGCTTATGTTGAATTTGCATCTTCTCCATGGAAGATGATGGCGCCAGTTCACTAGCCACATGTGCCCTGAATGTTTGGCAAATCTTCACTCACTGGTGGTGAAACCACCTGTCCACACATCCTTAAAATATTCCATTTGACTGTAGCTTTGCTTCTGAAAGGTGTTGCCCATAAAACTACAGAAAATGTGTTGTAACAGAGATCCTTTTGCTTCACAGAGCAAAATTTCCCATCCAGCTAATTGCTTATTAATTACCTCTGGCCACCGGGCATTGTTTGTTGCCAGAAAGAGCAGTAGAAAGAGACTCGGTCTCTCTACTTAGACATTGACAACCAGCAGTGTGAGGTGGAAAGAAGAATGGATTTGGAGACTCGGGCATTTTGCCATAGTGTCACTTTCTTCATCTGTCAAATGAGGGGTAGAGTCGATTATCTCTGAAATCCCTTCCAACTCTAATGTTCTGTGCTTCTGTGTATAATCTGAGAGACTAACTGGGGCAGGGCGGGGGAATAGCAAAAAAGCTAGATGTGTGTTAGCGTATCCAGAGTACAAGAGACCCTGGGAATACTTCCCCCTAGTCCCTTTTCTCTGCTTTATCAGGGAAGGCTTTATGAACTTGCCAAGCTGGGCCAAGGAAAGTGTTTTATTAATTAGGTAAAATCTTGGAGAAGGCAGAGTAGCAGGCATATTTTTGTCCCTAAGGTATTGAAGAAGCCAATCAAGCTACAGTGATCAGGCAAGCAAACTGATCGAGGATTCTAAAGTTGGAATTGAGAGAAACCTAAGCGGTCATCTAATCTGCTCTTGCTTCAAGCTTGGGTGGTATGATTAATGGCTTTAAAAGTAGGGGTTGAGTATCTTGGTCATAATAGGATATCTACTGAAAAGAACATAGTCATGAAGAGAATAACCCTGGGAAGCAGCATTTAGAAGAATGGGAAGGTGACCGTGTCTAGCAGAGGAAAAGAAATTAGGTAGTAATACAAGTGACCAGTCACACTACTTTAATTCTTCAGCTGATACATGGCTCATGCAGGTGGCTCATTTCTTCCTTTGGTGTGAATCACACCATGCCTCCATGTCTTATTAAGATGGTCTTTGTGAGTTGCTGTTGCCTCAAATTTTCATTATCTGGTTCTTGGTCAACCTTCTGGTGATGATCTTCTCCAAATTGGGTTAGGCCATCCTCAAAGCCTTGCTTCTACTTTGGTCTAGGAGTATGTGTACTATACCTCAGGATTCCAGGATCACCTTTGTGCTGCAATGAGAGCTGGGGAGAAAAATAGAGAAAGAAGCAAAAAAGAGAGGAAAAGGTGAAGGAGGAAGCAGCAGGGGAATTGGGGAAGCTGAATTTGCCAGCAAGATTAAATAGGTTATATTCAGAAAAATACTGAGTCAGAAAGTACTCTTAAGATTTTTTGTTTGAGATAATAAAATGGCTTTGACCCACTTGGATAAAAATGCAGAGTACAGGCATATCATTGATGGAAGATGAACATCCCTGGCTTTGCCACATTCACTGGGAATTTCAGAGAGTGCATTGCATTTGAACGGCCTTATAAGATACATGCTTTGGGGCAGCTAGGTGGTGCAGTGGATAGAGCACCGGCCCTGGATTCAGGAGTGCCTGAGTTCAAAAACGGCCTCAGACACTTAACACTTACTAGCTGTGTGACCCTGGGCAAGTCACTTAACCCTCATTGCCCTGCCAAAAAAACCAAAACAAAACAAACCCTTCCTTGAACATCATCTCCTGGCTCAAAATTGCTCTCTCCTTTTTCTGTACTTCAATGTCCTTTTGTTCATATCTAGTCATTATATTCTTGCCTTGTATTAGTTATGGTGTGCATATCTAATATCTCCTACTAGATTATAAGCTGGCCAAGGACAGGAACCATCTCTCTATCTCTCCGTCTGTCTATCTGTCTATATTTTATCTTTGCATCTCTGTCAGCACACAGTGTTTTGTTTAAATATTTACCAAAAGGAAGCATACAAAATGGCAGTTTAAGTCCTGTGAATAGAACGTTTTGTTCAAGGTTTGTGCTTTGAGAAAGTATGAAACCAGAGGGAGAACCCTAAGGCACTCACTCCCTAGCCAGAAGTTGGACTCAATAAGAATCCAAAGGAGATGTTGGGAGTGACATGAGAAGCAAACCAGGTAAGTCCTGTCAGGAGGCTAGACAGAAGATTTTTAAGAATACAGTGCTTGTGTCTAAAATACTTAAGAAATTCAGAAGGATCAGGATGGTGTATATACTTCAGGTTTTTTGTTAAGATTGATAAAATGGGGACAGGTTCTGTGGAATTGCAGAGATGGATGGAGTTGACCATCGGAAGGTCTTATCCCTTATTTTTGTAGGAGCATATTCTGCTGCCAGTTAAACTTCACTCAGAAACAGGTCAAATAACATTTAGCCACTTTATTAGTTCTGTGGTAGTTGGGAATAAGTCCTTACAAATTTGAATATTTTTTGACCATTGTCATTAGTTATTATAATAGGTTTAGGTAAGTTAACTAGAACAGAAATGAAAGTCTATTGAAAGAAATTTCTAGTAACAAAATTGGTTAAGCTTCAAGAATGAATCCAGAGCCCAATTGTTTATCATCAAAACCTTTATTTTCTTCTATATCTTAGAAAGCTTTAAAAAAAAAATTTAAAGCCTATAAATGGGAAGTTTGCAGGCAGTAACAACATTGTTTTCTTCCCATCATGTACCTGTCCAAAAATTTGATTGGCTTTGTTCATGTAACCGCCATACTATTTCTCCTTATAATGACTTTACCACTATCTCCTAGGACTAAATCTAAACTTTAATTATTTTCTCAAAATAATAAAATACTGTCATGTATAATAGTGATAGGTTAAATTTAATATTTGGATTTCAGAACCTCCCAAACATTCTTTTTAACAGTTGGGAGGACATGATCCTTTCTGGTGAACTTAGAGGTGAAGACATGGAGAAGAATTTCATCAGAATAGGCAGGAAAGGATAAGTTGCATCACTGGAAGGAACATCCAGAGCAAAGAGATCACAATAAGATCAATTTGCATAAAAGATTAAGCCATCCTAAAGTTATCCTGAAGTCCCTTTTATATCTGATCCTGGGAAAGCTTCTCTTGGCTTCTATTTGTGATCCCATTGTTCTTTGACCTCAGAGAGGAACAAATTCCAATTTTGGAATGAAAAATGCCTCTGAAGGGGAAGTAATGCAAGTTTTAAAAGGTAGATTAATTTAGGAAATCAGCCAGGAACATTTCAGAGGGGAGCAAATGTGGAAATAGCACTACAATGAGGAACCCAGGATCAATCCCCTACATTGGAACATTAGCCCCAGACTCAATCTAATTTATGGGAGAAAGACTCCCCATTAGCTGTATGAGCCATAGAACAGAGGAACTGAGTCGTCTTACTTCACTTATGAATTGGGGAAGAACAATGATTTTCATATTTGAATAAACCTGTTTCTCGCACAAAGAGTATGGTATTGTGGAAAGAACACTGGGTTTGGTCTCAGAAGAGTTGTGTTTGAATCCCAGTTCTACTACCTACCACTTGTGTGACCTTAAGCAATTCAGCCTACCTCTGTGGGCCTCAGTTTCCTCATCTGTAAAATGAAGGTTCCAACTAGATGATTTTTAAGGTCATTCCCAACTCTAAATTCTTTTAAAAAAAAAAATATATATATATATAATATATATATATATTAATTGCAAAATGCCACCATACTCTCCTCACATGTATGACATGTAATTGACAAGTGTACTAGACAACATGGAGTATAACAATTTTTTCCATGAAAGAACCATGTATAATTAATTTCTGAACATTCCATTCTTTTCTCAGAGTTTTATCTGTGAATGTGATGTAGATCAGCCAGATAGCTTTCAGTATTTGAATATATGACAAAACCCAAATCTTTGAGGGGTCTGTCAAATCAAAGAGGGATTAGATTTATTGCTGCTTAGCCCCAGAGGGCAGAATTAGAAGTAATGGGTGAAAGCTTGTGAAAAGGAAAAATTAGGCTTAATTCCTAACAATTAGAGGTATCCGTAAGAGGAAGGTGGTGCCTTAATGTTTGATAAGTTTCCCTTCATTGGAGATCTTCATATAAAAGCTGAATGATCACTTGTTATCTGTTGTAGTGGGGAATGTCTTTGTCAAGTTGGACTAGATAAGTAAAACTCAAATAGGAACTTAGGAAATACAAGTTAACAGTATCTTACCACAAGGTGTTTTTATTTATTTATTGTGGACTAGATGACTCTTTTGTTCCCTCCCAAACCTAACATTCTGTTTTAGTCACTATTCTCATGTCATTAATATTAAATTGCATATTTTAAAATTTTACCTTAACTAAGATTTATTTCTAAGTAGTATCTTGGCATAGATCAAGAAACACAAACATAGATCAAAAACACAACTGTAACTGGCCTTTGGAGTCATTTGTGTTTTGGTTGTCTGTTTTTTTGTTGGTGAGGCAATTGGGGTTAAGTGACTTGCCCAGGGTCACACAGCTAGTAAGTGTCAATGTTCTGAGGCCGGATTTGAACACAGGTACTCCTGACTCCAGGGCCCGTGCTCTATCCACTGTGCCACCTAGCTGCCCCTTGGTTGTCTGTTTTTAAACAATGATTTTTGCCACTTCGTGGTGGAGTTTGGTTAGTGTGCTAGTAATGTTATGGTAAAATTATGTTTTAGTCTTTTCTTTAAGAACCACTAATGAAGTGGGACCAAGTGGCAGAGTCAAGATTTGAACCCATAATTTAAACTTTGAATAATGTGAATTCAAAATATGCAACCAGTTCAGAGGATTTACGATTTGCATTCGTTGTGACCTAGCTGTAGTTCAGGCAACTAGTGATGGGGGCCTTTGTAGTAAAGAGTAGACAGACATGGGAGATGTTGATGCCATTCTACCTCCACCTTGACAATTGATTATATATTTGGGGAGGGGGTAAGGTAGAGTCAAGAATTGAAGATGACTGCAATTCTAAACCTGGATGAATGGAAGGTTGGCAATGCCTTCAACAGAAACAGGGAAACTAGGAAGAGGGGCTGGAGTTGAGAAAACAACTTATACAAATGGCATGGGTATATAAAGTTTAAATTATAAACCTGAAGTATATACACCATCCTGATCCTTCTGAATTTCTTAAGTATTTTAGATACAAGCACTTTATTCTAAAAATCTTCTCTGTCTAGCCTCCTGACAGGACTTACCTGGTTTGCTTCTCAGGTCACTCCCAACATCTCCTTTGGATTCTTATCGAGTCTTCATAGGCAGCCTATTCTGCTTGTGCATACTACTAATAGTTAAAGAAGTTTTCCTTTCTGTCAAACCAAAGTCAGCCCCTTTGCAATCGGCACCCATTATTCTTTCCACTTGTTTTCCAGGTGATAGTGCTCCCCATCTTCTATTCTTCTCCCCCTTTTCTTTTTTCTAGGCTACATGTCACCACTTGCATCATTTCTTCTATGTCATGATCCTGGAGGCTCTTCACTATCCTGGTCACAACTTGGTACAGTGGAAGGAGCACTGGATTTGGCAGCAGAGGGCTTGGCTTCAAGTCCTGCATGCCCTTCTTTCTGTGTGGAACCTTGGGAAAGTTAGTTAAGTTAGGCCGTTTGTGAGAAATATCACTCCAATAACTTCTGGAAGTCAGCGTTGGTGATGTGTCAAAGGCTCATTTATTACCATTCTCATGAGAATGGGCCACCTCTGTCCAGCTGGTGGGTGACCAAAAATGGAGGTTCACAGGCCGGTTTTTATCTCCTCTCATCTCTAACCAAAATGGCCCCTCCCCTTTTTCACCATTATTTTGATTACTCAAGGGCACACCCCAAACTAGCTAATCTGAACAGTATTTCTTAGCCAATGGAGGGGACAATTCTTCCATTCCTCCCTTATATGGACACAGCTCAGGAGCAGACCTGATTGCGACCAGCCCAGGATTTCCCTGAATCATGTGATTTTTGTTGGGGGTGGGGGAGGAGACCTTTTTCCTCAAACAGGTCCTGAGGAGTGTAATTTAAATGGTGACTGTTATATCCTTATGGAGAGGAGACCATTACCTATTTCCTCACAGGGATGGTGCATTAGGATGATTGCCTAGACCATAGGGATGAAGAATGAATTAGAAGAGGTATAGACTACACACAGAAATCAATTAGAATTTCCATTTCCTCACACTGTTCATTTGTAAAATAAGGGTATTGAATGAGATGGTCTATCTGGTCTGATTCAGCTCTAAATCTGTGAGTTTATCTTGTATTCTTGGGATATTCTCCATCTTGTTCATGTCCTCCTCAAAATATGATATACAGAACAGAAAAGCATCCTCTAGAATTGTTGGTAGGCTGTGCATGAATATTATTATTATTGGGGGTGGGAGGGAACAAAAGAATTTTGTACGCGAAGATTGTTTTTAATATAGATATAAAAATATATAAGGAACCCGCCATCATAATGATTGCTAAACTGAATGACAATGGGCAAACACTGTAATCTATTTAGTGCCCTAGGCATCTTTCCAAGACAAATTAACTATGATCTCCATTAGTGGAAGGACTTTCTGTGCTAAGAGTTCCCCACACTGAGGAAATGATAACTCTGCTTTTCCTCCTCCTCAATGCAACCGTGCTGAGCTCCCAAAGTAATAATGAGTGGTAGAACCCGATTTAAGATTATTTATTGTGGGGGGAAAAAGATTATTTAGTGTGGTAGCAAGAGGCACAGAATATTCCAGTGGAAAGGGAATGTATTAGGAGTCAAGGGGTCTGGGTTCAAATCTTGACTCTGCCACTTGGTCTGTTTGACCTTGGGCAAATCACTTAACTTCTCTGGTCTTCAATTTCCTATCTGTAAAATGGGAGACAGGGAAGGGTGTGGATTAACTAATTGTTTCTTTCCAGTTCAGAATCTATGATGCTATGATAAATGATCCCATGATATGGAACATGACAATATTTTAGGAACAACTTTTCATCAGTCTTCAAGATTTGATCTCTTGGAAACACCTTCCAATTTCTTACCCTAAAACTTGACACCAAAGTTGTCTTCTTTATTGAAGAGTTTCAGTGTTTTCACCTTCCTGAATACTAAGTGGAAAATGGAACCTATTAAGAATAAAGACTTTTATTGTAATCATACTGAATTTCTACCAACAGAACCCATGCCATTTGTATAAGTTGTTTTCTCAACTCCAGCCCCTCTTCCTAGTTTCCCTGTTTCTGTTGAAGGCATCGCCAACCTTCCATTCATCCAGGTTTAGAATCAGTCATCTTCAATTCTTGACTCTACCTTACCCCCTCCCCAAATATATAATCAATTGTCAAGGTGGAGGTAGAATGGCATCAACATCTCCCATGTCTGTCTACTCTTTACTACAAAGGCCCCCATATTAATTCAGGCCCCCATCACTACTTGCCTGAACTACAGCTAGGTCACAAGGAATGCAAATTACAAATCCTCTGAACTGGTTGCATATTTTGAATTCACATTATTCAAAGTTTAAATTATGCAAAATGTGATAATTGGTGTTTTTTCTATTAATTTCCCCCATTTTTTCCTCTATTATGTTTATGTATAATTAATGACTGTGAAAAGAGCAATGAGGGGCAGCTAGGTGGTGTAGTGGATAGGGCACTGGCCCAGGATTCAAGAGGACCTGAGTTCAAATCTGGCCTCAGACACACTTACTAGCTGTGTGACCCTGGACAAGTCACTTAACCCCAATTGCCTCACAAAAAAAAGAAAAAGAAAAAAAAGAAAAGAGCAATGAGTGGCTCACAAAGAATGTTGTCACTGTCAAGTCATGGGACCTGCTTTACCAGTACATAGTGATAGCATCTTGTCAATGCCTATTTCCTTGTCCCCTCATTTCAGTGGCTTTTTTTTCCCCTTGACCCACTTCTCTACTCCCACTTCCTTGTTCCTCCTTCAAATATATTACCACAACACCTCTTCAGTACTCCTTTTTGCTCTGGTTATGTGACCAGAATAAAGAATAATATAGGGAAGAAATTGTATAAGGAGGAAGCATTTTCATCATTTAATTTAATAATGGAATTTAGTTTTATTTATCCATCACTAATAATCAACATGCCTAGTGCTACAACCTGAAGGTGAAGAACTAAAGCTTCATCTTCCTGGGGTTTTTTGTTGTTTTTTTCCCTTTGAGAGGTGGCGTGGAGAATGATTCAGCAAATGAAAAATGCTGAGTTTTCCTTATGTCACGCTGGCTGGCTGATAAGCACAACATTTTTATAGGGCTTTGTAAGAAACCCATAGGACTATATATTTGATCTCTAATGTACATGATATCACCTGTATTTTTTGCCTCTTCCTTGTAATTCCTGGGGCTTTTGGTGTATGTTGGTAACTGCTTTAGAAGCTTCAGGACTTTGCTGGTGGGGAACAGGAAGGGGAGTTGAACTCATTGAACAAAAAATACAGGGAAGTATTAGGCTGTGCTTTCTCTGTTTGCAGTTCAGATGGCATAGAGTCATCGCAGCATGTGACTTATATGGCTAGGGACCACAGAAAACATTTTGACAAAGGATTATTGAATGCTTAGACTCTCAACCTAACTAACTCAGAAAAGCCTGTAGGGCATCCTCTGGGACATGGAAATACTTTAACAAAAAAGAACCTTCTCTGAAAGAGTATTTTCACCAATGGTATTTACTGTGTTTATGGGTATCTCCAAACCTTTTTAAAATTTTTTATCCCAATTGCATGTGTAAACAATTTTAACTTTTTTTTTTTTTTGGAAAATTTTGAGTTCCAAATTCTCTCCTTTCCTGCTATCTTTCCCCCAGATCTGACAGGATCAGTATTTTGATATCACTTATACATGTACAGTCATACAAAACATTTCTGTATTAGTCATGTTGTGAAAGAAAACACAGACCCCCCCAAAAAAAAAACCATGAAAAAAATAAAGTAAAAAATAATGTTTTAATCTGCATTCAAATTCCATTAGTTCTTTCTCTGCAAGTAGGTAGTATTTTTCATCATGAGTCCTTTAGAATTGTCTTGGATCATTGTATTACTGAGACTAGCTAAGTCATTCACAGTTGATAATTGTACAATATTGCTATTACTGTGTACAATGTTCTCCTGGTTCTTCTCACTTCACTCTGCCTCAGTTCATGTAAGTCTTTGTAGGTTTTTCTGAAATTATCTTGCTCATCATTTCTTATAGCACAATAGTATTTCGTTAATATCCTATACCACAATTTGCTCAGCCATTCCCCAACTGTCCCCTCAATTTCCAATTCTTTGACACCACAAAAAAAGCTGCTAGAAATTTTTTTTTGTTCAAATAGCCCCCCCCCTTTTTGTGGGGCAGTGAGGGATAAGTGACTTGGTCAGGGTCACTGTCAAATATCTGAGGGCAGATTTGAACTCAAGTCCTCCTGAATCCAGGGCCGGTGCTTTATCTGCTGTGCCACCTAGCTGCCTCCTCTTCCCCCTCCCCCCTTTAAAAAAAATCTCTTTGTGATACACATCCTGTGGTGGTATTGCTGGGTCAAAAAGTATGCACAATTTTATAGCCCTTTGGGCATAGTTCCAAATTGTTCTCTAGAATGGTTAGACCAGTTCGCAACTCTACCAGTAGTATGTTAGTGTCCCAGTTTTCCTACATCTCCTCCAACATTTATCCTTTTCCTTTTCTGTCATATTAGCCAATCTGATAGATATGAGGTAGTACCACAATTATTTTAATATTCATTTCTTAATCAATAGTGTTTTAGAGCATTTTTTCATATGACAATAGATAGCTTTAATTTCTTCATCTGAAAATTACCTGTTCATATCCTTTGACCATTTATCAATTGGGGAATGACTCATAATCTTTGAAATTTGACTCAGTTTTCTATATATATGAGAAAGAACCTTTTGTCAGAGATATTTCTTGTCAGAAATTATTTCCCAGCTTTCTGCTTTCTTTCTAATCTTGGCCCCATTGGTTTTGTTTGTGCAAAAGCTTTTTAATTTAATATAATAAAATCATCCATGTTACATCTCATAATGTTCTCTATCTCTTGTTTAGTCATAAATTCTTCCCTCAACCATAAATCTGACAGGCAAACTATTCCATGCTCTCCTAATTTGCCCATGGTATCATCCTTTATGTCTAAATCATGTGCCCATTTTGACCTTGTCTTGGTATATGATATGAGATGTTGGTCTATACCTAATTTCTGCCAAACTGTGTTTTTTCCAGTTTTCCCAGCAGTTTTTTGTAAATGTGAATTCTTGTCCCAAAAACTTGGCTCTTTAGCTTTATCAAACTGTAGATTTCTGTGGTCATTTACTACTATATATCATGTGTCTAACTATCCCACTGATCCACCATTCTTTTTCTTAGCCAGCACCAGATAGTGGTTTGTTTCTTGGTTTTTTTTTTTTTTTTTTTTTTAGTGAGGCAATTAGGGTTAAGTGACTTGCCCAGGGTCACACAGCTAGTAAGTGTTAAGTGTCTGAGGCCAAATTTGAACTCAGGTACTCCTGACTCCAGGGCCTATGCTCTATCCACTGCGCCACCTAGCTGCCCCCACCAGATAGTTTTGATGATTACTGCTTTATAATACTATGTGAGATCTGGCATGTCTCCTAACCTTTTTCATTCAATAACAATAGAACATTTCTGAGTTTATTTCTTTCTCCTCCAGGAGGGTTATGACTCTCTCTCTATGTATAGATCCACGTAACACAGCAATAACAACTGCCCAGATTCTGGAACATGGGCCCAGATTCCTTTCCGCCTTACCTTCTCTTGGTCTGAGATTAGCTCAGAGCTGACTTGTGATTCCAGGTCAGAGGTGGAAATGGGCAGAGATAAGAGAGGAATACTTATGCAAGAATGACTGAGTTACCAGGGTGAGGATCCATACACAGTGGGGATCAGGAGCCACATATAAAACTCAATGAGACTTTTTTTTTCCATACAGTGGTTTGTCATCAATCTCTGAGAAACATAACCAGAGCTGGATGCTATAAGATGCTGCTTTCCACCAATGCATGACCTTTGTAAAAGATCCCTTCTCTTTCCATAACTTTATAAAGCCACAGGTTCACAGAAGCCCAGCTGAGACCTTGATGAGGCCTACTCTCTTGTGATATTTGCATTTTACAACAAAGATGTTTTTAATATTCTCTTTGAGAAGGGAATTATTATTCCCACATGAATTAGCCATACTGAATTTTTAATAGCTTCCCCAAGGTTTGGTGGTTTGATGCTATTTGCAAGAAAGGGTGCCAGGTAACTGAGGGTTATTCTTTCCTGCTTTGTAACCAAAGATTTTTATATTTTTAATATATTTATACACATATATGCATATACACGCACCTGTGTATACATGTGTGTATGTATATTCATATATATGTGTATATGTGTGTGTGTGTATACACATACACACACACCTTTTTACTCATTTTGAACCCTTGACTTACCTAACCTAGAATTCTGGGAACAGTTTTAAATCTCTGACTTACTTAGCCTGAGCCTCAGTTTCCCAGCTCCTGCCCAATCTTCCCTTTTATCTAGACCTATGTGTCTATTTACTATCCCTGATAGTGGTGCTACCACCCATGCTTTCCTCCATGTTGACTGGCTCCCTCTTGTTCCATTGGCTGAGACCCGGGGAGTGGCTAGTCTTTGATTTGCTGCCTCTGCTTAGGGAAGCACCTTAAGTGATTGATGCTCATGACACTGGCATAGAACTGAGGCAGTGTGCTATCCAGAACAGGCAGGGCAAAATGCAGCCACCACTCTATACCAGTTTCCAGGATCTTCTCTCCAGACATAATCAAAATTTTCTCATTGCTTCATATCCTGATAAGAAACCTTTTCTACACCAGGTTTCAGGTTCTTCTCTATCATATGCATCGGCATAACGTGACCTTCATTAAAAGTCAAGCTTATTAAAAAATTTCTTTTTTTTTTAATTTCAATTTTTTTTAAAGTCAAGCTTATTTTAATCACAGAATTTTTGAGTTGGGCAGGAACCTCAGCAGCCCTTGACCCTTTGGGGCCAAAGAGACTGCGTTTAATTCCTCTTTCTGTTGACAACCCTTCACAAAGATACCTATCATATCACTCTAAGACTTCTCTCCTCCAAAGTAAACAGCTCCAGTTTCTTTCATTATCTTTATATACGTATGGTCTCAAGGCCTTTGTCTTCTTCTGGGTGCCTCCCCGCCCCCCAGCTAATCAGTGTCTCTTCAAAAGTGAACTTCCAAGAACTGAATGTGATACTACCCCTGTCATCTTCTTATTTCTAAAAACAATACCTCTTTTGGGGAGCCCAAGATCACCTTAGGCTTTTTTTGGCAGTCACATTTGTACTTGTGTCTGATATTGGGCTTTCAAGATTTCAAACCTTGAGATCCTTCTCAGACAAGCTGCTTTCTAACCATGCCTTCCCTCAGCCTCTAATTGTGAAGCTGATTTTTTTTTTTACCCAAATGTAAGACTTGACATTTAGTTTTTAAATTTCTCCATCTTAGATCCAGCTCAAGGCTCTTGCATTGTTGATTTCTCCTTTGGCTGTGCTCCTCTGATGTTTGACATCTGTACCCTTCATTGCTATTTTTCTAGGACACAGGATTGTATCTGCTTGAGAGCAGAGACCATGGCCTGTGTTGCCCTGCAGCTCTCGGTGCCTTTATATATAGCATGCAAGTAATGAATACTTCCTGGCTGACCTTCCCCATCCATTGGGATCCAGTTTATCTCAAGGAATTTCCAATTTGGCTTGTACTTGCAAAAGCAGATGGTCATTTTTCGTTAACCTTACTCAACTCAATTCCATTTCATGTTACTTTCATGGCTTTTCCCATTATTAATAACCCAGAAGGGCTATGTGGCTCACTGTCAAATAGGAGGTGGCATGGAGAGGATAAAAAACCCCTCTCAAGTGATGAATCTTAAATATTTAACTTTCACGGGCAACTCTTCCTTGTCTGTATCACTGTCGAACTGTTGATGAAGTGACTTATAATAATAATTGCTCACGTGGATATAACACCATAAGATTTACAGAGTTTTCATCTTAACAACCTGATGGGGTCAGTAGAATAATGATTCTTAACTTCATTTTACAGATGAAGAGGCAGAAGGCCCAAGAGACATATGAATCCCCCAGGGTCAAACATTTCATAAGTGTCTGAGTTCTTTTTTCAGTAGTAGTGATGGCTTTACATGGTTCCAGTTCCACTCATTCTTTTACCCTCCTTTCCTCCCATCCAAAATGCACATAAGGTGGTGAGTCAGGTTTCAACCCTCGCTCTGTGGCCAAAGCTCCCTGGCTTGTGAAGCCACTGAAAATACCTATATAGTCTCAGCACCATGAACATTTATAATGTCCTAGAAGCCTTGGTGCAATTTTGAGCTTAGATAGCTTAAATGGCTCAAGAAATGGCTTTGAAAGTTAAGATATGAATGACTAAGTGAGGGTTTCCCCCCAGGAAGCACAAGAAAAGATTTTATAGTGTAAAACAGCACTAAGGCTTTGGGGATCCCCTGGCTTTTTGCATTTTACATGCATTGTCCTCAAAACAAACTCAGTAGGGGCAGCTAGGTGACACAGTGAATACAGTACCGCCCCTGGATTCAGGAGTACCTGAGTTCAAATCCGGCCTCAGACACTTGACATTTACTAGCTGTGTGACCCTGGACAAGTCACTTAACCTTCATTGCCCCACAAAAAACAAAAACAAAAACTCAGTGAAAATTACATGGCACAAGTATCACTATCCCCATAAGATGGGGAAGACTAAAGCTCAGGCTGGTAAGATGATTTGATCATGATCACATATGAATCTTTGGAACTTTGTCTCAGGTCTTCTGACTCCAGAGATTGGTTCTTTCTATTACTTTGCGATGCTGATGTAATGATGGCAGCTCTTCTTCAGTCTACAAGAGCTATACCACCCTCAGAATTAGAATTAGCCTGATTTGAGCTTACTCAGAGCCTGTTCCCAAGGCCCCACTCTGGGGGAACCCACCATCAACAGGATTATCCTTTCAGTCTTATACATGGATGTCTTGGCCAGGCAGACAGAAATGCTTGTCCAGAACTCTTTTGGGGTGTTGTGCATGTGTCTGTGTGTGTTTTTATGATGTATCCTTAAGGAATCAGAAGCACTTAGGTAAATGTAAAAAACTTGAGGTTCTTAGGAAACCCCTAGAGTCTTGGCAGGAAGTGTAAAAAAAATGATTTAAACAAGTATATTCTGCTTAGTCTCAGGTAGTTCAGTGTTACATATTCTGAGAACATATAGTCCATTTAATGAATAGTCAAGAAATGCATATAAATGAATGAGCTTATTTTTCAATAAGGGTAAAAAAAACCAGGGGAATGGTAGTATATATTGATTCAAAGAAAGGAGAGTTCTGGAAGGTAGATTATTAGGGAAAATAATAATTTCTCTTAGCCATGGAAGATTTTGTGAAGAAGCTAGCATCTCAGGGACAGTTAAATTGATGAGAGAGGCTCAGAGCTAATTGGTGTGGGACAAGGAGGAAATAAATTTCAGGGGAAAGGTTCAGAATGTGAACACAGAAGGATCACCTTTTGTAAAATGTTCAAATGTAATTGAAAGAGGATGAGGTGGGAGGGACATGATGCAGTTGAGTGGTGGCACTTAGAATCAGTGAAAATAAATAGGAGATTATTTATAAAACTGTCCTACTGTGTTGGGTCTCAGCCTTTTTGATTATAAGGACTGCTCTTTAGCATCAAAATTACAGCAATCTTGCCAAAATTGTTAGTTTGTGTTGGGAAAATATATGATCACCAATGGCTAGTGTTCAGTAATGTTTTTTGTTTTGGTTTGGTTTGGGGGGGGGGCGGGAATGAGGGTTAAATGACTTGCCCAGGGTCACACAGCTAATAATATCAAGTGTCTGAGGCCAGATTTGAACTCAGGGCCTCCTCAATCCAGGGCCAGTGCTTTATTCATTGTGCCACCTAGCTGTCCCCTTCAGTAATGTATTTTAAAATAAATGTTCTATAAACTTTTTTTACGTTATCACCATTTTCCAAAGATCACCTCCACTACGTAACTCTCCCATGGAACAAGGAAGTACAATAACAAATGGGCACATTGGCTATGTCTGACTGTGTGTTCCCTCTTCTATACCTATTGTCTGCTATATCTCTGAGAGGGAGGATGCATTCTTCACCATCCATCTTCTGAAGTCACTGCTGGTCTCAATATTTCTTTTAAATTAATTTCTATTTCATGAATCACAACAGCTTATATATATATATATATATATATATATATAGAGAGAGAGAGAGAGAGAGAGAGAGAGAGAGAGAGAGAGAGAGAGAGAGAGAGAGAGAGAGAGAGAGGAAGGATAGTAATACATATGTGTGAGACATGATTCAGTTTCCTTACTTCTTTTAAGCCCATGGATCAAAAGTAGGGAACTACTGTGGAGAGACCTTTATTTCTACTCTAAGGTAGATAAAAGGGAAATGAGGCAGTGTAAGGCAATAGTACTAACAAGGCTTCATAGACCAAATTAATAATGTCTGCAGGATGGAAGAATCAGAGATTAGTTGAAAACATTAAGGAATAAATAACTCATAAGTATCTTCAAGTTCTTTAGAAGCTCTGTCAACATGCAAGCAATTTATATGTTAATTATTCATCATTCTTACATCATCAGACTATGAATTTATGTACCCTGAAAGTAGATTTAATTTTTTAAAACCTACAAATCAGGCCTCAGTTGGTTTAGACCAGCATATCTAAATTAATGACATTTATATATTATCTCTGTATCTGTACACACACATATCTAAATGCATAGATGGTTTGGATAGGTTACGTAGGTAGGTATTTTCATATTAATTTGAAGCCCTATTGTTAACAGAGACCTATAGAATTCCATCCTGCTTCTTGAAGGGCTTATACTTCAAAGGAGATGGTACCCAAAGGGGAAAATGGGCATGTTTAATAAGGGAAGCAACATATAAGCCCTTTTCATATTCTTGTTCCCATCTGAGAACATTCTCATGTAAGTTTGAGATCTGAGGGTCTACTTATTCTTAGTCCTTCATGGCAAAGGGATCTATGTATTAGTAGATTGGCATCAATATGTACATACACTATTGGTAAGGAAGGTAATGAGCCAAGCAATGAGAAGCTTTCCCCAGTGGGTATATCTTTTTATTCCTGTAGAACAGGTTTCTCAGATTGTGGTCACTTTGCCTACCTAAAAACTTAGTTCAGGGAAGGCTAGATGGGAGAGTTTTGCTTTAGCACTGAGCTCCCTATCTCCTTGGCAAACCCAGGATGGCCCTATTCTACTTGGAGAATGTCCACTTAGGGAAAAGAATCATTAGGGAAAAGAAGCCATGAATGGTAGTGGTAGCTTTTTAGTTTCTTGGGGGAAAAAAATTAATACCTTTTCCTTTTAACATCAGTTTTCCCTGATATACCCCACTCCTGGCCCTAACAAAGAAAAAAAGCTGAACATAATTAACAGATACCGTGACTCCATTTGTCATCAATAAGCAATTTGTAGGGGCAGGTAGGTGGCAAAGTGGATAGAGCACTGGCCCTGGAGTCAGGAGTACCTGAGTTCAAATCTGGCCTCAGACACAACACTTACTAGCTGTGTGACCCTGGGCAAGTCACTTAACCCCAATTGCCTCACCAAAAAAAAAAAAAAAAAAGCAATGTGTAGTTTCTGGGGCCTTAGGAGAAGAAAGCAAAGAAAGGAATCAGACCAAAAGAAACTTTGGAACCCCAGAGCTAGCTGGATTCTGGGAGGTGAGTGGGTGTTGGTCACTAGCTAGATTGTGTCCAGTCCTACTCTGGCTAAGGAGAGTATCTGTGAGATCAGTTTAACGAAACATTCATTTTAAGCTTTGAGCTCTCTAACCTATTGATCATTCTTAACTTTTGCTAAGGAGGTTAAAATCAAAGGCCTTTCTCAGGTTAATTTGCTGATTTCCTCTTTCTCTCTCTCCTTTTGTTTTTGTTTCTCTCCAAGGCTATGCCTTTCTGCTGTTCCAGGAAGAGAGCTCAGTACAAGCTTTGATAGATGCCTGTCTAGAAGAAGATGGTAAACTTTACCTGTGTGTATCAAGTCCCACCATAAAAGATAAACCGGTAAGTCATCCCCAGTCAGCTGTTCCTTTGTTCATTCCAGAGTTCATGTGGACCTGCAATGGATGTTCTCCTCCTCCTTTTAATTGTATCACTTGGTACTGGGATCCTCTTACCCAGGATAACATTTGCATGCAGCACAATTGTAGCTTCGGTGTTGAAAACCTTTGGGTCTCTCTCTATAAACAGATGTCCCATGGTCTTTTATTTTAGGACTCTGGTGAGGTAATTGATGTTAAAATCTAGACTGAAGTAATAATGATCTTCAGCATTCTTGGCAACTGTCTTCTATAACTGGATCAGAGCAAAATTTTTAAATTATGATCATAATCATCAGTATTTACATGCTTAAATATGCAGAGCACTGTTCATTTTGTCCAAAACCAGTTACATAGACCCAGTCCTTACTATCTAGAAGCTCAGAATATTAGACATACAGTGTCAGTATTGACCAGTATCATGCTTTTTGACACTGGTCAGACTTTTTTAGGACTTAGCATCCAGAGAAGTAGTGCTGTCACTTACTTAAAGTCTGTGGCTAGGTGTCTTTGTTTGCCTTGGCATAGAGGATGTGAGAAAGACAGATATTAGGAGAGGGAAATTCCCTTCAGTCAAGGAAGGGGGATCATGGGGAAGGAACGATTTTAAGAGGGGAAAGGAGTTTAGGAGAACCGAAAGAGCTTGGCAATGACATGGCTTAGGTAGGGAATGATGGTGAAGGAGCACTGTTAGAAGGCAAGCATCCGTATAGGGAGAGCCTGGCCAGAAGTGTGGGTTGATCAGGAAGAATGGGTGGGATTAAAAAATGCTGGATTATCTGAGTGAACTGGGTTGAGGGCCTTTATAGCAGAGGATAAGGCACATAGGACTCCAAGGGTGGTTACATCAGACAACAGGTCTGAGGGGAGAAGGGGTCAGTAGATTAATGGTATGTGGTCACGATGGGTTGGGAGGATGGCTTGGAGAGGAATTATTTTAGAGCAACAGCATTAGAAGTTTCTAGTCTCTATGGGAAGCTCTGGAAGGAGCAGTCATTGAGGCAGTTTGAGAATGGTGTGCCTTGATGGAGTGCTCTGGGTAACGAGCTAAGTAATAAGTTAGCATCAAAGGGCTAAAAGGGTACAACAAGGCTCAATGGAACTGTGTGTTGAGTGAAGGTGGGGGTGGGGTGAGGGGTGTGAATGCCATTTGGGGTTGATTGGGGAGTTTTGGAGCCAGGGAAAGAATCTAGTCCAGGGTCGGGAAGGGGCTTGCATCTCTTTTCTCTGATCTGAACAGAGTGCTAAGGATGTCAGGAGAGTGTCTGGAAGAACCCAAGGGTTTTGGCCAAATGCCAGAATGGCCAGCACTGGTTTAGGTTCCCTGTAGGTCTCTAACAGGGAAGGTGATTTAATGTCAGCTAGTGTTTGGTTGGGGTAAGTGAATACAAATGCATAGAACCAAAAGCTGATGTTTTAGGTAGGCTGCCTTCAAAAATAACCCCACCCCGTTCCCCACCCCGTGAAGCAGGGTGTCTGTGGTTATGAACTAGGATAAAGACCTGACCCATCATGCACAGTGGGAGAGGAACATGGAGAAGACCATAGGTCCAGAGAAGAAAGAATTGGGCACGAAGGTTGTTTCTTTGAGCCTATGAAGAGGATACTTGTGAGGGGAAAATCTGGCCAAGACCACGAACCTAGCTGAGCCAGTGACTTTGATGCCCCAAATATTTATCAGCCATATGGCCATGAACAAGTCACTCAATTCTCCAACCCTGGGTTTCCTTATCTGCAAAATGGGAATAACAACAACAACCACCTTGTGCTACCTACCTCAAAGATTGTTAGAAAGAAAGTGCTGTGCAAACCTTGAAGTGGTAGGGCAGTGTGAATTGTTGTTCTTAGCATTTAGTGTGACAATGTGTCATATGGTAAATTCTGTTGGGAAGACTGGGCAGTATAACCAGTGAGGAACTTGGAACTCAACTGGAGGCAGACAGTGACATTGCCAGATTTTTGCGGGAGATTGAAAGGGTGCTGCCATTGGCACATGATTGGCATAGATCGTTTTTATTGTAAACAGACCCAATACCCTTGGCTTTAAGGATTCTTGAAAGTGATAGAAGACAGTATAGGAAAATATACTAACTCTGAAGTCAGAGGACCTGGGTTTGATTGTCTCTGCTGCTTTCTAGCCCCATGACCATGGACAAGTCACATGACCTTTTGGGGCCTCAGTTTCCTCTTTAGTAAAATGAGACAATTGGAGTAGATGACCTCTGGTGTCCCTTCTAGTTTCACAGCCATGACTGTATGATTGGTGGAGTTTTCCGTTGTAGAAATAATATAGTTTTATGTATCCTCAAATTTCTTCCTTGTATTTTACTTTGGGGAGTATTAATGAAGTCTTTACATTGGAATCCTGAGGATGTGTGTATAGCTGGTATTGGTTGTACACGGTATTCATGTCTTCACACCCAGAACTAAGCCAGTTGAATGAAATGTTTATGGACACCATGGTTGTTTTCAAACCCTTATAACTCCAGGCTCCCACAACTCTCTTTGTCTGCTTGTAAGTCTTCATCTGACCCAGTTTGGGATTCCAAGCCCACTGACCCCATACCTTCCTTCCTTCTTGCTCTTAGTTCTAGTCTCACATTCATTTTCAGCCTCCCAACCCAAGTTGTTCTTTCTAGCACACCTTTGGTTTGTTGTGCAAAGGTTTGTCCTAGAGATCTGGATTTCTGACCATCTCCTTAGAACCTGCTCACTTAGTTCTAGATCTTCCATCTACTCTGTGAACATACCAGAAAATAGAGGATGGGGTGCCAGGCTGGCTCCAGCAAAAATGTTGGAGCCACACCTCCTTTACTGTGCCCCTTCTCTTTCATTTCATAGATTTCCTTCCCCTCAGTTCCCAGGGCTTTAGTGCCCTGATATCCTTAGCACCCCTCCCCACTGTCACACCACCTCACAAGCCTGCATTCCTCCAAAACGATCCATTCTCCAAGTTCGAAAATTACTTTTCAATTAAACAAGCATTTATTAAACACCTATGTACTGTATCCCACTCGATTAATTCTTTCCTTCACCACACCCATCAAAATTCTAATACTTGATTGCAGAGCAGCAGAAAGGGATTTGGAGTTAGAGCCAGTAGGCCTAGTTTCACGTCCTGACTCTAACACTTACCCGTGTACCTGCAAGTCACTTAGACCTTGTGGTCCACAGCTTCCTGATCCATTAAAAGAAAAAGTGGGGAAGGGGGCAGGGGTAGGTTGGATTCTCTGAGGTCCCTTCCAAATGTATACCCAGAATCTTGGATTCTCATTCTATGCCCCACTTTTATAAGGATTCCCATTTATTTTCTGTGAATTAGTTTTAATCAGATTGATTTTCTAACACCAAGTACTAAGATCTGAATTGCTGGTAGCTTCCTTCCTTGTCTTTTTATAAGTTCCCTGCTCTCAAGCCACATTGGAGGAGCTGGCATCCATAGTTTTTCCCTTTCCCAGCACAGAATGTCCACAACCCAGGCTTTCCCTTTTTAAATAGTCTTACAATTTTATGCAGGTGATAGCAAAGAATTTAGAGAAGGCCCTATATGGATTGGTAGACTCCCTTTGGAGGATTTATGGGAAGGAATAATAATAATAGTCCTTTACATACATCCTCATTTGATCCTCACAGCAAGCCTGCCTCAACCTGAGTTATTATCTCTGTTGTACAGGTGAAGAAATTGAGGCTCAGAAGTTGTGACTACCCATGGTCACACAACTAGTCAGAGATGAGATTTAAACCCAAGTCTTCCCGACCCCAAGTCTAGCATTCTTTCCATTACACAGCATCTCTTGGACAAGAGTTGAGCAGGAACGAAAGGTTGTCACCTTCACTACTTCACTCCTTAACCACATACTTTTTGTTTCAAGAGACCCTACCCCCTAATCCTGAAGCCTCCCACAGAGTACGTTCCCCTACAACAAGCAAATCTCCTGAATAGTGATTATAGCTGGTAGTACATGTCACCACCCACTTTTATTGTTAATGGAAAAGATGAGAGATAAGCATGGCGGAGTGGGTAGAGAGGTAGAATGAGACACAAGATCTGGGTTTGGACAATGTGTGTTTTAACTGTAGTCATTTGATACCAATTTCTGTTGCTTTTGACCTTCATTTTGTTGGGGTTTTGTGTCGTCTTTATTTACAGCATGGTAACCATTGGATATATTGAATGTCCTTATGCCCCTGCTTTTCTCACTCTGTCCAGGTGTGAATAGCTGACAGGTATACCCTCTGCTAATGTGCTGGGGGCTAGAGCAGGAATGGATATTGGAGGCCCAGGGCCAGCCTTTACCATAAGGCAGAACAGCTTTCTCCCCCAGTTAGCATAGTCTGGGTTGTTGTAGGCTCCAGACAAGAAGCTGGTAGAGAAGGGAAAAGAAGATTCTTTGGTACCTAGCTTTAAAAATTGGGGGGGCTGTGGTTGGCTGCTTCCAAAAAAAATGAGAGAAACAGACAGACTGACAGACACAGACACACACACACACACACAGAGAGAAAGAGGCAGAGAGAGAAGGGAAAGAGAAAAGGGAGACGGAGAGGGTAGAGAGAGAGTGAGTCTAACCACTGGGTTCCTTCTGGGATAGATCTCTTGGGTATCAGAACTGATTCTTATTTCCCTTTCCTCTCTCTTCAACTGTACCCATAAATATTTGTTTTGGCAGTGTACAAATAATGCTGTTGAAGGTACAACAACTTAGAGAGGCAGCTGGTAGGAAGTGAGAGGAGCTTAGACTCTGGAAGAGATGGGCTCAATCTTAGCTTGGCTGCTTACTACCTCTGATTTTGAACAGCTCAGTGTCTTTAGTTTCCTCATGTGTAAATAGTGGCACTAGTTGGTAGTCACACATCCTTCTATTAATAAATTCTATTGTTATTAATTTCTATAAAGTACATTATAGAGACAGCTAGATGGTATGGCAGATAGAGTGCTGGACCTTGAGTCAAGCAAGACTTGGGTTCAAATTCTTCCTCAGATACTTACTAGCTATGTCATTCAACCTCTGTGTGTTTCATGTTCCTCATCAGTAGAATGAAGATAATCTTCTATCTCTCAAGGTTGTTGTGGGATCAAATAAAATAATATCTTTAAAGCTGTTTGCAAACCTCATAACACTATATAAATGCTAGTGTTATTATTCATTTTTATACCTAATTACCGCATAGCACAGCAATTATTTTGGGGCAGCTAGATGGCACAGTGGATAAAGCACTGGACCTGGAGTCAGAAAAACTTGAGTTCAAATTTGACCTCAAGCACTTACAGGCTTGTGTGACCCTGGGCAAGTCACTTAACCCTGTTTGCCTCAGTTTCTTCATCTGTATAAAGAACTGGATAAGGAAATGGCTAACCACTCCAGTATCTTTGCCAAGAAAACCCCCAAAAGGGTCACAGAAAGTCAGACACAACTGGAAAATGACTAAACAACACACAGGAAGTATAATTGTGCATAATCATGTAAGTTTTGTATGACTACAACACTAAGCTCAATTTGTGTGTCCCTGGTCACGTTAGTTTGTTCCTCACATAGAATTGTTGTCTGCCTAAAACTTTAAACTATAGATATGTAGATAGAAAGGCAATGAATGCCCTGGGAAGAGAAAGGACAGCCCTCCATTTGTCCCTTTCTACAAGCTCTCTTGACTCTTCTTTCCTCTCTTGATTCCATTTAGGGGTTTTCCATGAGGATGTTCTCAATACATATATTATTTTATTTACTTACTTATTCATTCATTCATTTATTTGGTTGTTTATTTATTTAACTATTTATTTATTTATTTTTGCGGGGCAATGAGGGTTGAGTGACTTGCCCTGGGTCATACAGCAAGTAAGTGTCAAGTGTCTGAGGCCAGATTTGAACTCAGGTCCTCCTGAATCAAGAGCCAGTGATTTATCCACTGTGCCACCTAGCTTTCCCCTACATATATTTGTTAAATGCCTGTGTATGGCACTGATCTAGGCTCAGGGAACCAGAAAGGCCATATTTTGAGCATAATAGAAGAAACTGAGGCTGATTGGTAAGTTGGCTTTACCCCAGTTACAGGTGTAGTAAATGATGTAGCCGGGACTAGAGAACCCAGGTCTACTTACCTGGGAAAGTAGACAAGCCATGCCCCATCTACCATACCTAAAGCTATGCAGAAATCCTGTAAGTCTTCTGGGGAGAAGTAAGAAGAAATAGCAAATCCTCTGTCACAACAAACCAGTGAAGGCTGAAAATACCTCATGGGGCATTTAAAGCTGAATTTAATATACTTCTTACCCCACAAAAAATAAGGCATATATAGACTCACATTTCTCATGTTAGTCAAAGACAGAATGATATTACTTCAAAACTGTTTTCCTATCCCAAGTTCCTCAAAAATATCCTTAAATTTTGTGTGGGTTCTGACTCTGCCCCAAACTGTCTGTGTGACTAGGCAAGTCTCGTAATTTCTCTAGACCTAAATGAGCTTCCCATCTGGAAAATGAGAGGGTCAGTCTAGATTTTTAATAAACTTTTTAACTGGAAAAACTATTATTCTGCAGTATAACACCATTCCTATTGACCTCTTATTTCCAAGAATTCAAGAAAAAGCCAGTTTTCTTGTTTGGTCCTAAAAACTTTTCTCTTATAGTATTCCATATAGAATGTGAACTTGGAATCAAATGCCAGATCTTCTATTCAAGTTAGCTGTGTGACCATGGGCCAGGGACTTAATTCACTGACCTTGAAGGGGTCTTTATCTATAAAATTGGGCTGATATTTGCTCTATGTACCCGAGAGGTTTGCTGTGAATAAAGTGCATTTTAGATGATAAGGTACTACGTAAAGTAGTTGTAGTGAGTCCTGGCTCTCTTAAAATATTTGAACTTAAAAATTGTTGAACCGGGCTTCTCTCCACTTCATTCCACAAAACCTTATTGAGCACCTATTATGTGCAAGGTGCTTTGCTTCTGTTCTGGGAGACAAGAAGATAAAGATGAAATATCCCCTCCCCTCAGGGAGCTTACATCCCACTGGAGGGAGAAGGAAGAACACAGCATGTACACAAGTAAATACAAAGTATGTGCTAATGGGGCAGCTAGGTGGTGCAGTGGTTAAAGCACTGGCCCTGGATTCAGGAGGACCTGAGTTCAAAATCCAACCTCAGACACTTGACACTTAGTAGTTTGTGTGACCCTGGGCAAGTCACTTAACCCTCATTTCCCTGAAAAAAAAAACCACACACACACACACACAACAACAACAAAAAACAAAGTATGTGCTAAGTAATGTAATGTAATTAGAAGAGGGAGACAGAGAATAAGTGGGGAAGCAGGGTGAGAAGGTATAAAGGCTGCATGAAGGAAAGGGTAGGTGAAGAATGAGTAGAGCTTTGGAGGAACTTGAGCAGATCACTTAATCAATCAGGAACTTTTACAGGTGTCATTAATGTCAGGCTGCATTTGAACCAGAGAACACACTGCCCTATCAAACCACATTTAGTGGATTCAAAGAGCTAATGATAGGCCTGAAAGTGTGGCATTTATTTCCACGTTTTGTCCCTCACAGCCTGGAAAAGTTTGACTTCTCGTGGGCTGCCATCTTACATGTATTAGGTCCACTGTTAGTTGGTGAAATTCTAATCAGCATATCAGACCCTTACAAATCCTGATCCATTATAAGATGGTGTTGAAGGGACATATGCATGCCACATACTAGATTATCGAAGTCAGTTGGATTAACTGCTTTTGGGTCAGAAGCTCTTGGCTTAAGTAAAAGACTTTCTGTTCCTGGATCACGATCCTTGACAACTTATTACACCTATTTAGGCAAAGTTGCTTGATCTGAGAGATACAGAAGTGATTGTGTTAATGCATTAAGAAAACATGGACATGGGGGCAGCTAGGTGGCACAGCGAATAGAGCACCGGCCCTGGAGTCAGGAGGACCTGAGTCCAAATCCGGCCTCAGACACTTAACACTTACTAGCTGTGTGACCCTGGGCAAGTCACTTAACCCCCATTGCCTCACTAAAAAAAAAAAAAAAAAATTTAAATAAATAAATAACACTTGTTTAGGTAAAGCACTTCATTCACAGCAATAACCATGGGAGGTAAATGGTATTATCCCCATTTAATAGATGTGGAATATGAACTACAGAGAGGTTTTGTGACTCACACTTCCTGGTTAGTAAGTCAGGGATGAGGCCAGGACTAGTAGTCAACTCAGCTGAGATACCTGAGGAACACTCTATCACATTTGGGATTATGCACAGAAGTGACCCAGCTCTGATCAGAATGTCCCTAACCTTAGTCCCCCAAATACACACCCATCAGTGTTTCACTTTAGTCCTATTGGTAGACGAGCCACAATGAACCTCCATATCTGTCAGAACAATATCTTTTGGACCATTGAGCCCAACCATAAGGGTACTGAGTAAAGGAAAACACAGCCGTGCTCTCCAGGCAGACAGGCAGTGCTGGGGACCAGCTGGTGGTATTGCTATCTCCTGGTCATCAGCAGGAATTATCCTCTATTGTAAAGCAATTTAAGTGTTTTTTCATAAGCTACAACATTAACTAGCAAATTACCCAGGACGCTTCATAGTGCAGTTGGTTTTTTTAGAGCATAAGCCTAATCCTGGGTTTGAAAACATTATGAAACACTATCCAGAGTTCTCTTGTTTGAATTATTAACCAGTAGCTGGAAGGATCCCAGGGGTGTTATCATGCCCTGCTGTTCTTCCTTACGACACTGGCAGTGATGGAGAGTGACAGACCATTAAGCAGGCCTCCATAGCCCAGGCCCAAATGTCCGTGGGCCACAGGCTCCACCTGTAACCTGAGGATGCTTCTGTCAGCAAAGAAGAGCTAAAGGGAGTTCTTGTGGCCTGTAGCTTTCTAAGGAGGGCTTGTGGTGGTCTGAGGAGCTTGCTTCATAGATCAGCTCCTTCCTGGGCCTTTCTGGAATTCGAAACTGCTTGGTGTGAGAAAAGGGGGAAGAGAGGGGGAAGGATGACTCCTCAGACAATTCCATAACTTCTCTGGGAGGCCCTCTCTTCCTTGGCAGGACTGGGTTTGATCTAGGAAACCGAAGGGAAGCCCTGGGGGTTTTTAAAGTGTCAGCTCTGAAGACCCTGTGTCCTGGTGGCTAATGAGTGGGAAAGCCCTAACTGTTGGCTGACTTTGCAATCGATTCTTCTTTCCAGCCAACCTTATCCCTCCATCCCTTCTTCTCCAAGGTGCTGAAATGCTAGTGCGTTTCCCCCCCCCCCCCAAAGATCTCTCATCCTAGGAATAAATGTTGAAAGTTGTTTTGTATTTTTAAAAACTGGATTGAAAATAGCAAATGCGAATAATAGGTCATTACTAGGCTCTAAAAATAAGTCCCTGACAGCTGGGTGGCCACTTAAATGGGTGGATTGCAGGGAGTTCTCTGATAGTGTGGGGAAACCCAGGATCCAATGACATAATTATGTGTGAACATGCTTTGAAAAGCTTAAAGTCACTATACATGTCTCATCCATCAGGATTGTTAGACTCCTGGACACCAGAGGAATGTTGTGGAGTGCCTCCCAAAGACACAAACAAGGGTGGTGATATGCCCTGAGATAATTGTTGTCCTTACACACACACACACACACACACACACACACACACACACACACACACACCCATTCCAAGAGGGCCATCCTACTTAAAATAGAGTTTCTAGGGGCTGGGCTAGGACTAAGTCCTCCAGCCCTCTGACTCAGCTGTTCCAGTAATATTACAGAAGGCCTAATCAAGCTGACTCATTCAGGCTACCAGTTTTATTTTAGCCACTATCACACCTCTCTCCCTGCCCTCTACCCCAAGTCCTCAGAATGCTTAGAGATCATCTTGGTTGCAGAGCAAGAATGCCCCAGTAAATTATCTTAATTTATCTTAATTATCTAAATGAATCTTAAAATTGAGCTGCCATGAACTGACTATCAACCATCAGCTTAACATCTTTTTTTTCCCCTTTTTTTTCCTTTGGGACAATGAGGGTTAAGTGACTTGCCCAGGGTCACACAGCTAGTAAGTGTCAAGTATCTGAGGCCAGATTTGAATTCAGGTCCTCCTGAATCCAGGGCTGGTGCTTTATCCACTGCGCCACCTAACTGCCCCCAGCTTAACATCTTATAGTAGAAAAATAATGCCAAAGTTATTAAAAATGATCCCACAGTTCCCTTCCTCTGAGGTCTCTGTCACATTCAAAATAGTGGACTAACGTTGTAAGCATACAGGCAGGCTTCAACCTCAGGTTTGCTCTCAAAGTTGATTTGTAAATTGGCATCTTAGAACCAAGAGAACATTTTTCCATAGAAATCAGTCAGCCACCAAACAGTTATTAAGCACCTGTGATGTGTCAGGAAATGCACTAGGCCCTGGAAAGACAAAGAAAAAAAATGACAACCCTTGGTCTCCAGGAGCTTTCATACTATTGAGGGAAACACCTACGTAAGTAAATATATCCAGAATAAATACAACGTAGGAGGGGAGGGTGCTAACTGTTGGGGTGTTAGGAAGGGCTTTGTTGTAGAAAGTGGATTTACTAGCAAAAACCTCTTTGCCTGTGGAACTGAAATACTACAGATGTGAACTTAAAATAGTAAATAAAAGAGTCTATTGTGATAATGCTAATTTAACCAAACTAAATTAAAATGTAATTTATTTTTCATGAATTCTGATATTGATGTTTAATTAGAATAGGATGAACAAGTAGAGGGATACTAAAGATTCTGGAAGAGATTGCTAAGCACTTTGAAGGTTCATGACCTAGATGATTGTCTAATTTTTCTTAAAAATTTAATTTTCTTTTTCATTTTGAAATATTTCTCTTGCCCTACTATTAGACTTGGCAATAATGATTAGGGTCATTTCTCTTAGCAGTAGAATGAAGGGAGAAAGAAATTTTCCTGAGGTAAACAGGCAAGAATTAAGAGAGGTAGAAGAAGAGAAAAGAGAGGTTAAAGAGGATGTATTGTAGGAGAAATATTTTCTTAAGTGGAATTAACCAAGCTGTAAGCAATGGACGTATGAAGAAACGGGATTCCAGAATGTGTGCAAACCCCTTAGTTAAATGTTTAAGAGAAAAAATAAAACATTGTGGAAGGGTTGAAGTACAGGATTTTAAATTCCTTTTATTAAAATTGGGCTACTCATTCCTAATATGCCTCCAATGACACACTTTCTTTTAAATGGCTTTGTTTGGAGGCCATTGTGAATTTTCTTAAAGATTTACATTGTGAGCCAAGAGGTGACTTTGGTCCCAATTGAGTGCTTAAAACATATTTAGTTAATATTAAGTTTTAGGCTTTTCCATTACTTGTATCATTGTATATGGTTTTGAGAGCCAAAGCAGTATATCCAATTGAAATTTGCAGGTAGTAGCATTATTCTTCCCATTAGCACTTAGTGTTATCTCCAGAGTTCTAGTGCCACATTCTAAATGCAGTTTAGTCAGAAAAACAGGTAGTTAATGAGAGGCATCTACATCTGCATTTATAATTGCATTTCAATGCAAGTTATTCCCTTGGACTCATATGAACTAAATGAGAAAATGTCACGTTTGGTCAAAAATTTTTAGTAATTATTCAAGTAGTCATTACTCCTGGGGTCCCAAACCTTGAGAATAAAGAATTTCAGTGGTTTAAGTAACTCAAGTTGCTTTACTTGCTATTTGTTGACACTAATAATTTATATTTTTAAATCTGCATTGGAGGGGAGGATATTAATTTCAGCATCCAAAATAGGTTTGTTGATTTGTGGCACCAGGTGTGATCCTTGAAGAATATTGCAAATAAAGTGATGAAAGACAGTTAGATGAAACACAAGATAGGTTCAGAACTCTAGCAACTATTTCAATTATACAAACAAAGGTAAACTTCGTGGTGTGAAATCTCCTTCAGGCCACTGACACTATTCAGAGGTCTACCTTAATGCATTTTCTCAGTACATATTATTATCTACAAGTTTCCAGTGAATGTTTAAGATGATAGTGAAATGCTCACATTTGGATGCAACCCAAAATACTATGTGAAGAAGTGGCAATGGTATTTAAGGTAATGGGGTTTGGCTGGGTCTGACTAAATCCATATTGGAGGCGTCATAATTTTAATAATTCTCAAAAAAATCAAATTTCAGTATTTCCAGTGGAGAAAGACTTAAAAAGAAAAAAAAAATCAGACTATGCTTCTGTAAAAAAAAAATAAAAGGATGACCAAGGAGACATCAGCAACTACCAGCCCATGTTCATTCTTTTTCACATCTATAAGAATATTTGGTCTTTCCATACTTTGAAGGTTATCCATGAAGAAAACAGAAGGCAGGCAGACTTTCACAGAATTTTAGAGGGTCTTTTTGGTTTGTTTTACAACAGACTACATCTCTGTGGTCATGTAATTGACTGAGTAAGAAAAATATAAGAACCCTACTCTGTCTTTTGTTAAATTGATTTTTAAATGTTTTTACAAAGGGATATTTACTTCAGAGATATTGTAAGAATAAAGGTACAGGGGCAGCTAGGTGGTACAGGCCCTGGAATCAGGAGGGCCTGAGTTCAAATTTGACCTCAGACACTTAACACTTACTAGCTGTGTGACCCTGGGAAAGTCACTTAACCCCAATTGCCTCACCCAAGAAAAAAAAAAGAATAAAGGTACAAACGTGTGTGTGTGTGTGTGTGTGTGTGTGTGTGTGTGTGTGTGTGTGTGTGTGTGTGTGTGTGTGTGTGTGTGTAGGGAGGGAGGGAGGGGAGAGAGAGAGAAGCTGAGAGAATATGAAAGACAATAGATAGCTTAAGTGGCTTATGAGTACAGTTGAGATGTTAAAGGGTCATGTTTCCAACAAGCTGAGTAGATGTGGATATTTTAAGGGAGAGTCATGAATAAGGCCAGCACAAGATGAGAAGACAGCACAGAAGTATCATGATATCTTTTTTTGTTTTTGCAGGGCAATGAGGGTTAAGTAAGTGTCAAGTGTCTGAGGCCGAATTTGAACTCAGGTCCTCCTGAATCCAGGGCTGGTGCTTTATCCACTGTGCCACCTAGCTGCCCACAGTATCATGATATCTTTTAGTAGAGGGTACATCCATATGGAACCATATTGATGAAGAAACAATAGACCCAGGAAAGTCCATACAATGTATTTAGAACACAAGACCCCTAGTTAACACTTGCTTAGTGCTTGAGTGATTTAAGGCAAGGGCGTGCTGAGAGCCTGCTTGGATTGTTCAGTTTTCCTTGTGAACATTTACATTTTGGAAATCAGCAAATGCCAGAAATCAGAGCTTGATTTATTGTTTTGTTGATTGTATAAAAAAGTAATGGGGGCAGCTAGGTGGCACAGTGGATAGAGCACTGGCCCTGGATTCAGGAGTACCTGAGTTCAAATCCGGCCTCAGACACTTGACACTTCCTAGCTGTGTGACCCTGGGCAAGTCACTTAACCCCCATTGCCCCGCAAAAAAATAAAAAATAATAAAAAAAAAAGTGGCAAATTGTAATCGCACCTCAACCCTGGTAGCTAGGATCACGTGTAACAAAATGCTAAATGCTACCATTCTGGAAAATAACCACCAGAAGAATTGGGAATAAAGGTAGAGGAGAAAAACCACCTTATGTGATAGTGAGCACCCCTGGATGGGAGTGATTTTTTCAAAAGTAAAAGGCTAAAGATCTGCCTGTTCCTGGGCATCTGTGCCTGAGAGAGAGGCAAGAGTTGACTGAGCTTGACAGTGTCATGGTTGGGTGTTTTGAAAATGTTCTCTTGAGCTGCTGTGGGCTGGAAGAGCTGGTGATGTCATTATTTCTCCAGGAGGCCATTAGTAATGGAACTATGACACTCATCACAGCTGCTTTCTGATAGCTGTCCTGAACCATGCCCCATATGAATAGGGCCCATCAGCCAACACTTGTCTCCTGTCCTCTCAGCTTTTCAGATTTACAATGTGAGAATCAGATGAACCCTGTGTGTTCTCACATCTGTCTGTGTTTGTGATGACAATGATGTTGTAGGGGCTCTCTAAGAGCATCATTGGATGAGAGTGTGATAGTCAGTGAATTAGTTCTTTTGAGTGGGAGAAGGGAACTGCAGTAATGGGAAATAGCTTCAATTTCCATGATTGAGGCTTTCTATAAGAGAGAGACTACTTATCTTGTGGATTTTTTTTTTTTAACAAATGCCTTTTTGCTCCTTCTAACTCTCCATTACCCAAGATGATTTAAACCCTATTGTTAGATGCTAAGGCTGCTTATAATAGGTTAATGTGTGTGAGAGAAGACACACATGGGATCCACCAGGCTGTGTACATAAAAGAGATGTCACATAAGAACAATAAAGAAAGACTCCATGATAATAGAAAGAATGCCCATCTTGGAGCCAGAAGACCAAGGTTCAAGTTACATTCTACTACTTAATGGGCTGTGTGACCCTGAGCAAGTCACTTAATCTTTCTGAATCTTAGTTTCCTTGTTTCTGAAAAGGGAATGACACTCTACCTGTCACACAAAATTGTGAGGAAATCATCTTAAAACTGCCATATAAATGAACTTTTTTCTTCATTGTTAACATTAAACTCTTAAATTCTTAGAATATCAGGAAGATGTAAGTGCTTGGTTTTGATCCAGGTAAAAGACATCCTAAAGGAATATTGAATGTATGGGTTTATGCAATTCATAGAACTGTAACACTAAAAGAAATGGGCAAAAATAACTTGTTCAAACAGTTGAAATTCAACAAGAAAACTTGAAGATTTAGTGTCAAGGATCTGAATGGAGTTCCACTAGAGTGCCTCAGCCAATATAAAATAACTGTGTATGCAAAGACCAGTGAAAATTTCCTTGCCACAGAGATGGAAATAGATTTTCAAAGCACTCCCCTAGCTGGATGATCCATTTTAAGTAGCAACAAGTCATTTGGTATAGAAAAATTAAGATGAGGGTGAGTTATATAGTAGCTTTAAGTAGTTTACCACATTGGGTTGTCTTTAGCAAATATGTTATCTTCCAAAAGTGTTCCTGGACAGAAAGTCAAACAAAGAAAGAAAATTGCTGCTATTTTATATGAATCTCTGCAATAGGTATACAAATTTGATTTTTATTTGTGTCCTAGATTAAGCTGAGAGACACTGCCCATTTAAAGTAATGCAACATTCAGCCTCATCCATCTCTTATTTCCATCAGAATCATACAGAGATGGATTTGTAAACTCTTGCAGAGTAGAGTCCATCTTTTATCCTTTTAAAATTAAAAAAAAAAATTTTTTGTGGGGCAATGAGGATTAAGTGAACCTTTTTCTTTTTCTTTTTTTTTTAAAAGGCTCAATCACTGTACCAGCCAATGTTATACAGAAAATATTTACACACTTAATAAATGCTTAGTCTATTTTCAGCCAGAATGATAGCATTCAAAATGTAGGTTTAAAAGCTTTTTAGGAAAAGAATAGGTACAATTTAATAGTTCAAAATAAGATGACTAGTAGACTGAGATAAAGTAATGGGGAAATGCCAGGGATTTTTAAAAAATTATTTTAAATAATGTAATTAGTTCAGTTTATGGGGCCCTTGAGTTCTCTTCCCATTTTAGACCTATGATCCTTTGGGCTAGCAAATCTTAAACTAAAGTGATATTACCAAATAGGATTTGGAAGCACATGGATAAAAACATTTTAAAATTACTTTTAGATAAAAAATATCAAGGACTCAGTTCAGCAAATGCCCATTAGCAGAGGATAGGAAACATTCCCTAGAGGTGAAGAAGCTCTACTCCTGGGATCTGATGAAGGAACTCCTTTGAAACTTCTTTAGTCATTAATTCCCAGGATATGGAAGAGAGTATAAACATGCTAGCAGTGAAGAAGAGTGATAAGTGTGGGGAAATTATAATGTAACTTCCAAATTATAGTCTGTAACTATTTATAAGTAGATGGTCATAACAGACACGTACGTGAATATATTGTACTCATGGGCACCCAGGAAATTTAATTTTTTAAGGTGAATATTTTACTATTTGATCATAAAAGGCATTTATTTTATTCATTAAGCAAAACAAAGAAATTAAAACCAAACTTAATTTTAATTTAAAACATAACAAAATTACTTATAAAGAAGTCAAAAATATGGATTTTTTTTTTTGAGATGCTAAGGTATGCCTGGGCATCCTACATAACTTCTAAACACGTGTATGATCAAAATAATAATAGTTAATAGCTAGCATTTATGTAACACTTTACATATGTTAATATCTAATCAAATTACTATATGGGCACATACATAGATATAGGAATTTAAACAAAATAGAGGAGGAAATTACAGAACTGATTTTAAGGGGCATTATTACCCATTCTGAAGATTCTTGTTACGATCAGCACTCGTGAAGTGACATACCCCCATTCAGTTCTATTCAGGAGGATTTAGGCTTTGAACTGTAGAAGACAGGCCTAGGAAATGCTGATGAAACCAAAGGCTATCTCCTTGGTTGTTCATTATCTGTGTTTGTGACTGTGTGTTAACTTGTTAAATGTTAATGAGTCTTACACATTAATCTTCTTGCTGTATGGCTTCATTATTTTTAGAGGTATGTGAATTACAAAACCAGCTGCATGAATAATCCAGAAGTAATTTGTTCTCCTCCATCAGAGTGGCTAATGAGAAATTGACTGGAAAACACTATAGATTTTTATTGCAAACCAGAGGTCATGGTTCTACTGCCTCTATTTGGAAAAATCTGCCAGGAAAAGGTCTTTTCTTGACCTATAGGGTTTCCCAAAGATGAATCCATGATGTGTTGAAAGCTTCTTTGGGGGGAGGGTAGTGCCTGTGTGTGGAACCCCCAGAGCCCTACCTAATAGAAGATCTAGTGCAAGTGAAGGGAATTCTGTTTTTATTGGATTCCAACTGGGTTAAATATACTATGAAATTCTCTACTTTAGTGGGTTTTTGGTTAGTCATCTTATTCTCATTGGGGTTGCTGGAAATGAAGTAAGGACCAAGTAAACAACTTTTTTTCAGGTGCAAATTCGACCATGGAACCTAAGTGACAGTGACTTTGTAATGGATGGCTCTCAGCCTTTGGACCCCAGAAAAACTATCTTTGTTGGGGGAGTTCCACGACCCCTTCGAGCTGGTGAGTGGAAATAGTACAACCATTTAGTCTTCAATATTTTCCAGGTTTCCCCATCTGCTGTCTGCAGCATCTAAAAAGAAGGCTATGGGTCTGTCCACTTTCTAGGCCTGCCTGTCTGCCTGAAGAGTCCGAGTCTGATGCCTGTGTCCGCCATTTTCTGTGGCACAAGAATGAATTTTCTGAAATCATTTTTAGTTATTTTAGCGAACTGATGTTTTAAAAATGTGAATTCTGTTTACTGCTTCCTTAGAAAGCTAAGGAAGTTACAGTCTGCACAACTTCTTGAGATGATGGGTCAGCTGCATTATCCTATATGGGAGAGGATGTAAGTAATGAGCTGTGGAATAATGCTGAGTATTCTATAGCACCTGGGTGTCTACAGTAACAAGGCTTTATACTTTAAAAATTCTGTCTTGGGAAATCAGATTTGATACTTTAAAAATTCTGTCTTGGGAAATCAGATTTGAAACTCTAAGAAAATTTGTTTTTTGTTTCTGGAACTTGAGCAATTTACAAAAATACTTTTGTTTCTGAGAGTTTTAGTTCGGATTTCTAGTTTTAAGCTTCTTTTTTTTTTTTTTTAACTTTCAATGGTGAAATTGTTTGCCTGTGTTTAACCGTAATTATAGGTAGGGTCAGTGAAGAGATGCTGAAATGATGAATTTAAAATTTAAATCCTTAAAGCAGACTTAATAAATAATAACCCTAATCAGCATTATTTCATGGAAAATAATTATACTAAATAACTTAGTTCATTAAAATGTATTTTTTTCAAAAGCACTTACAGTGATATCCTTTATGCACAAAAAAAATTAAGGGGGAAAAATAACATATTGATGAGATGTGCCTGCAGTTGCAAGAAATGCAAAAGTATCCCCCTTTTGTATATGTGTATATACATATACAAACCCAAATATACATTTATATTTGCAGATAATTATATTAGAAAACATTAAAATATAGAGAAAAACATTACAGTGTAGAAAAATAAATCAAATTGTTGAAATGCATCTCAAAAGGCATCTCACTTCTCTTTGGTCTCAGGAGTTTTAACTGCTCTAATTCTTATCTGCTTAAAGATCCATTTTCCTGTGTCTTCCCTTAAAGTTACTTATTTAAATTTTCTATGGAAAAGAAAAAAGTTTCAGAACTTCTGTTTGAAGAATAAACTTTACATGCATAACATATGACCAAGAAGCATGTAATTTCATAATATATCAACATGTCTTGGATCAAATTGTTCCCAAAGAAAACTGAGAAATTTCAACACACCAAAAGAGAAACCTCGGGGCAGCTAGGTGGCGCAGTGGATAGAGCACCGGCCCTGGAGTCAGGAGGACCTGAGTTCAAATCCAGCCTCAGACACTTAACACTTAACTAGCTGTGTGACCCTGGGCAAGTCACTTCTTCCTTATCCCCTACAGCAGTCTAATTTCAAACATATGAGAGCAAAACAAAACTGAGCTAAGTAATGTTCAAGTCAAAGAAAATTGTATTACAGGATGAAGAGAAATGCAAGCTATCATTTCCCTATCATTTCTAAGCCAACCTTGCTGATTACACAATTTACGAGGCACAAATTAAACTTATTTACTGCTCTTCTGCTTTCCGAGTGGCAAAGACTCTACTGATACAATGGCCAAAAATGTTCAGGGATGTGTGTGTCTTTGTCATATCATGTCTTTTTCTCATTTTCACCTTAAGAATTGAACTTCCTGGGGCAGCTAGGTGGTGCAGTGGATAGAGCACCAGCCCTGGAGTCAGGAGTACCTGAGTTCAAATCCGACCTCAGACACTTAACACTTACTAGCTGTGTGACCCTGGGCAAGTCACTTAACCCCAATTGCCTCACCAAAAAAAAAAAAAAGAAAAAGAAAAAAAAAAAAGAATTGAACTTCCTGATCTAGAGAAGAAAGAAAGGTGAGGGGATTAGGATAGCACAGAAAATCTTTCATTAGAAAATCTACACCTTGTGGGCTTTTAAGGGATTGCCACCAGAGACAATAATAGATGATTTTGCATTTTTTTCTTGCTGTAGGCATAAGTGCTAGGTAATCTTGCTCCTAAATGAGACTGATAATTGATTGGTGGAACACTAAAAAATTGTCTTATAGGGAAATCAAGTGTATAAGATTGTTGAATTGTTTTTTATTCCATCATATATATTTTTACTTACAAGCTGATTATTTCTTTACTGCATTTATTTTTTAGCTTGCCTACTTTGATTATTTGGGAGAGGGAGAAAAAGGAATGGTACTGGGTTATTGCCTTCCTTTTATGGACCCTGGCAAGGTTTAATATTCCTTCTGTGACAGCCCAAGAGTAAACACTTGCATCTCCAAGGGCAAAAGTCTACAACTCTTATAGCCAGAAAAGTTTATTATAAAATTATTGGTTCAAAATAAGGTAGTTTGTTTTCTTAACAAACTAGATGATATCATCTAGGGTCCTTTATACCACTGTCTAAGACAGTGTACCAACTGTGAAGATTTTCATATTCCGTTTTTTAATCAGTCCTCTACGTTTGAAAAATGGTTTGCATTATATGGGTGTTCATCTTAAGTGACAGAGTCAAACAGGCTCCTTGTACTGCCTTCTCCCCTGCTTCCTGGCCATTTGGCTTACTGAAGCAACTATAGTTGTGGATTTTAGACTAATTTTTATGCTTTGGAATTCCAAATTGAAAACCCTAATATCCAGGGACTGGAAGATGGCTGACGGCAGACTTGATTCTAACAGCACTCTATGCGCTGAGTCTTATGCCAAGGAGTAGCAGGCTGAGATTTGAGGAAGAACTGAGTTTCTTAGAGGAATTCATCATGGCTTTATTAAGTAATGTCACCTTCAACACAATTCCCCTACAAAAATATAGGTACCCCTTAAACCCTTAGCAAATTAGTTGACATCATGCTATAAAAGCAACATAAGTATTCATGGGGAAAGGAGCTAAAAAAGCAAGATCACCCCTTCAATTTGGCTGTTCCTGGGTATGTGCAAAGATATCATGGGTACAAGGGAGGAAGGAAGTAAATCCAACACCAAAGGACTCCCAAAAGGCAGGTTGTCCATTTTAGAATTAGCAATAATGGGTACAGTCCCATCCACTTAAGCAGGAATGAAATGCTAAGAAAAAAAACCACAATAGAAAAAAACAGTTGATAACTTCTTAAGAAATAACATGTGAGTTAGGACAGCTGGCCTAATCAGTTTGTTCTTTGAAAGGCTTTTCATTTTTAAGTTATTTTGTTTCAACAAAAGCCTAGACAATTACAGACAGTAATATAACTATGGGAAATTGTGGTGAAAAGACTAATGATAATGGGACATACTGGAAATATCCATGAAAAAGAATAGTGATAAATGTTAACTGAGTTGAAGTGAGACAAAAACTCCGTTGACAAAATCTAGATTGCCCCTGTCATTATTATTTGACATGTAGAAAGCTATATATACTTGCCTAATAATCTTTCCTTAATATCTTCCTTGGTTTAGGACTCTTCAGACTTACCTCCATTAGCTAGTAGCAAGTCAGAGAATGTTCCAAACATCTCCTTGAATATTCCACAGGTTCTTCTTAGACTAATTTACATTGTTTTCTGAGCATACAAAGGAAAAATTCTGCATAGGATGTATTTCTCCCTACCTATCTTTTTCAGACAAAAAGTCTGAATTCCAAGGGAAGATGGATGCTCTGTGCTGTCCCTAGGAGCCCTACTTCCTTACCTTGAAAGCCTCAAAGGATGGGAATGCACAGAGTTGATAAGTCTAGCAGAAACCTATTCATTGGCCTTATTAGGCCTGGGCAAATGTCAGACTAAGGAGGGCAATGGAAGAGGCAGCAAATTACTTTTATGTTAACAACAGGCCCCTCTCTGAATAGGGGGACTAGAAAGTAATGATGTCATACAATGTGCATGTCCTGCTTCTCCAGGTCACACTGAACTTGAGGATTCACAATAAGAAGAAGAATTTTGAACACAACTGCCATTAGCTGATTGAAGCTAGAGATGTCTTCATCCTTATATCTGCAGGGCATCTGAATAGCTTGGTTTTTGTTTGTTTGTTTGTTTGTTTTTTGCGGGGCAACAGGGTTAAGTGACTTATCCAGGGTCACACAGCTAGTAAGTGTCAAGTGTCTGAGGCTGGATTTGAACTCAAGTCTTCCTGAATCCAGGGCCGGTGCTTTATCCACAGTGGTGCCACCTAGCTGCCCCCCACTGGATAGCTCTTAACTCGGTTACTTCCTTTGCTTCTCACCATTAGGCTTCCCAGTCTAGGCACTCGCGTTTAGTGTAGAATCATTGGTCATGGCCACTTCCTGAGTATAGGAGAGACTTTCCTAGCTTTCTCCCTAAGAATTCCCTAGCTCTCTTCTTTTTTTATTATTGTATGTTTTCCTTTTATATTTTGAGACAAATCTTAAAATTTCTTCCTGAGAATCTCTTTCCCTCTTTAGGACTTTCCTTCTTTTCCCTTGATGTTTCATGAATGTTTTTTCTATGAGTTCATCCACTTTTCATTCAGTTATGTCTTTCTGTCTTTAACTTTGGCATGAACCTAAAATTATTCATGGCACACCCCTCTCTCTCCTGTCATCTTTGTCTCCTCTTTAAACCTCCTTCCTTGTTTGTTTGCTTTTTGTTAGTTAGCTGTAGCTTTTTTTCTCCACATCTCCCAAACTGGCTATTAAGAAAATTATCCCAGATGAGAAGAGATGCTGGCATATTGACAGGTTTATCTGTATTCTCCTTTGGGCCCAAAGCTTTTTCCATTGTCATGGTATAGCCATGCTTAGCCAGGAAATATACTTTCTAACAGCTGATGCCAAACTGTACATCACCTTTACCATTAGTTAAATTAAGTTAATAATAAATAAGTTAAATTAATTTAAATTAAATTAAATTAAGCCAAAGCCAAATTAGGAACTAAGGATAATATGCAGAGCAGAAACCAGTGCAAACTAACATTCTTTGGAGTCTCATCAGTAAGAATTAAGCAGAACCAAATTTCAGTAACTATTGAGGATTTAGATATTTTTCTACTTAGAACAAGCAGTCTAGCTGATAGCAATGTTATCTGAGTTAAATGTGCCTAATGTTATATGGGAATTTGATCAGCGAATTAGTTTATCTCTTTCATACCCTTGGCATCATCTATCTTGAAAATCTTCCAGATCTGAAATAGAGCTAAAGTTTTAAGATTCATATCACTCTCACTATTCTTATGTTTAAAATGCTCAGACCTAGGGGCAGCTAGGTGGCACAATGGATAGAACACCAGCCCTGGATTCAGGAGGACCTGAATTCAAATCCGGCCTCAGACACTTGACATTTGACACTTACCAGCTGTGTGACCCCGGGCAAGTCACTTAACCCCAATTGCCTCACCAAAAAAAAAAAAAAATGCTCAGGCCTAGTCTACATGAACCCCCTTGTGACATTTTGAGAAATGTGTCTAGAAAATCCCATAGCTGGGATGTGAGAATCGGAAAGATGCTACTGTTTGAAACCTTTCTTTTGTTAAGTTCAAATCTCCTTATTACCTGAAAGTGAGAGTTTAACCATTCTTATGTGTGAGTCATCTTTGGTTTGTTATCTGCCAGAAGGTGGATAGATTCTGAACTATCAATTATAACACACTTTATGTGTTGTGAAAAAGCTACATTTTTTTTCAGCAACCCTCTCATTCTCTCTGCCTTCTCCAACCCTATCCCTCCATTCATTGAACATGTCAGACTCAGAGAATGTATGGTTCTGTTCATTGCCTTTGTTCTGTTGTTGCAATTTATTTTAATAAAATACCCAGAGTTACCAGAGGAGGATTTGTAAACACATGTAAGCCAGTTCATTCCTTACTTGGTCATTGTGTAGTCAGAAATACAATCTACCCAAGAACCAGAAACCAAGTTTAAATGACTGGGATTCAAATTAGTCTACCCTGAGTCATTTAGGAGTCTTTAACATCATCAGCTAGGCTTTAGATGAGTCCTGTATTCTAGATGGTGTCCTGGTCATAGGATAATCTGTGGCAGGATGAAAATGATGGAAAGATCTGCATGAGAAAGCTAGGGATGTAAAGTTTTGTTTATCATACACACCCATGGTACATTAGTTCATGAGATTAACTCAGTGCTTCTTATAAACGCAAAATATCTTGTCCAAAGGGTCCTCCCAGCAACCAAATAGGGCGTCTGTGGATAATGTCTAGGGGAAAAAAGCATAGAAGTAGTGTGGACATTCCCCACATCTACACTAATGCCTAGAGTGCTCCCTTCCTCATGATTGCTTCTGAAAGTGTGGTCTGTAGACTTGCTCATGTTTCCAAATTAGGTCTTGAAGACTCTTCTTCAGCAAATAGGTTGCATGGTAAGGAGAGAAGGGGACCATTTCATCTGAAGTGTTAAGACTGCCAGAAGTGCAGGCAGTTTCCTGCATCTTCAAAATCATCTTTTGCTCAAGAACTTTGTTTGGGCTGAGATATCACAATCATCATAGTTTTAGGGTATCTTCATCTTGGTTAGTGTCCCGGGGGCTTTTAAAGTTGGATTTGTCTTCCAAATTATGTTCTTTTCCATCTCTTACCTCTTCATCCCCACAATATATCAGACACAGGTGTGGTCTCTTCCCAACATGAAATAGATTTACTTGAGTGTTTCCCATCTTTAAGAATGCTTATGTCTGGGGCAGCTAGGTGGCACAGTAGATAGAGCACCGGCCCTGGAGTGAGGAGTACCTGAGTTCAAATCCAGTCTCAGACACTTAACACTTACTAGCTGTGTGACCCTGGGCAAGTCACTTAACCCCAATTGCCTTACTTTAAAAAAAAAAAAAGAAAGAATGCTTATGTCTCTGTGGAATTCTTTAAGCAGTGTGAGCTAAAGGCAGTCTCATACCCTTAATGAGGATCAGGAAGGGCCCAACCTGCTTTTAGAATATAACTGAATAGCAACCCTTTGGCTATTTCTCTTGCTCTCCTAGATGGTAGAACACAAGCTGAATCTTCTGTTGATAATCTTCCCCATCAGCATATCTCATAAATTTGTGACTTCAACTAGGCTGGAAAAGCCAACTATATCTGTCTAGTGGCAAAAGATGATTCATCTATATTCATTTAATATTCTTGCCTCGTTTCATGTTTATAGAACGAATTCTCAGTAAATTAGTTATTGATCCGAGTAAAGGACAAAAACCCTAAATTTAGGGCATTGTGGGTTTTCTCTAAAGGCAATGGTAGATCGTGCTCTAAACTAGGACATTTAGACCATTTAGATTACATGAACCAGGAAGCTTCATTCTGTCCTCAATCCATACCTTTGGTGATTAGTCACCTTTTCTTCCATCTTTTCACCAACCCAGTAGTTTTACAAGTGAATAGCTTCCAGTAATTTAAGTGCCCGAAGGTTTTTTTGGCATCCCAGAAAGATAAGCCAGAGCTCTTTGATGGGAATAATTTCTTACGATGTTTCAAGAAAAGCCCATGTAGGTGTGTATTCCTTTTTCAAAAATGAAATACTTGAAATGCAGCTTCATCACTTATGATCTTCTTTTCAGACAGCTCTCAACTTTTGCTTTTCATGGTACAGAAGCAGCAAGGGAATAATTGATCCATTTCTAGTGGCTAGATTTATCAGGGCATTCCATCTAGATTTATCACCCTCCAAAGATATTTTTGTGTGGTCCCATAGGACATCTGTGGTTATAGGCTTACTGGCTAATGCTTCCTTTGAACCTTTCCATAGTTGAGAAATGAAATTTATGATGTAGAATATCTGGTTAACAGTGACATCATCCTGAATTAAGCTAATGTCAAGTCTTAGTGACCATTATCCCTTTTTCTGCATTGTAAGTAGGCACTTCAACTAGATTCCTTCCTGAAGTCAGAACATGATTCCTTCTCATTCTCTTACCTGTCAATCTTTTCCAAACCACTGGTCTATCCCAGAACACATGTTCCACTTGCCCCATAATCAGATACTCTTTAAAGCCAAGCTTCTAGTACTCTATTAACTCATTTTTGAGTCCCAGAGATTATTTGTTGGAGTTTGCTATCCATTTCACGAAAGGGAGTTATTCTTTGACAAGTATGCATAATGTTTAATTATACCACCAGACCCTTGGCTATTAGTGCAAGGGTGAGACACACTATGAAGTAGTGTACTGGAATGATACAATCTCATAATTCTAGGGCTAGGAAGAACCTTTAGCTAATTAATATTTTGGAGGTGGAATTAATACAGGTATGGATTGACAGTGGTATGAATAATCAATAGGCGGCAAATGTCAATATTTATATCATTTAGGAAAGTCACAAGGTTCTTGCATTTAAAAAAAAAGAACATTTTTTGCACCTGCCACCAGATTGGCACCATGGTCATCTCTCGTTGCCTGAAAGCACTTATTCCCTGGCTGGCAGTTGGCCAGTACTTGTGACCATAGAAGGATTATTGGGTATGAAATTTTCCTACTGCCCTCTTGTGGTATTTGATCTATGCTCCCAATTAACTGCCAGTCTTTTTTTCCATTTTGTGAAAAATTCCTTTTTTTGTCACATTATTCTTGTAAAAATGGGTATATAAAAGATCATCTGTTTCACATAATCTGGAATAGAAGAATTGGTTTAATGTAGGCTACTTATTAGCTTTCTGAGGGAAGATCCACTCGGACAGGTCTGCACAATTTTCTTGTTATCTCTGCAAACCCAAGAACATTGTGTTCTCTGAACTAGAAATACTCGGTCCCTTTCCTTTTTGTTAGGGATACAGCAAGGGAGTGATGCAGTGTTCCTTACCTTCACCCACATTCATCACATTGCCCATCCTCAGACACACATATTCCTTTCCAAGTGTTCTCCACAGGATTAACAGCACCCGGCTTGTGTAGTGCTTTTAGTGTCTGGAAGGTCACTGTGGCCCTGCTCCTCATCCTTTCTACTTCACAATTCAAGATGTAGGTGGTTGAGGAAAATTACTACTTGGGTGCCCTCTAGGGTTAGGTTTAAGGCTCTCTGATTTGTGCTGTGTCAGTGACCCAAACTAAAGGGCCAAACCTTGAGGGAGGGCTTTCGTGAAGTATCCATACATGGGGATCCAACACCCAGTAATTTTCCCTCTGAAAAATTCAGGCTACCAGTAAGTAGACTCCATTCTCCATGTCTAGGTAGAGTAATTTGTTCTAAGAACATATTTAGAAAGCAAGTCCTATCAATGAAACTAATTTATAAATGTGCTTTTTAGAGCAGGCAAAGAAGGTGAGCACTGTACCAAACTAGGGATGTTTAGAATAATTTTGACACGATAGTGTAGTTCAGACAGTATATCTATAATCCCTATGTAAACCTATTTTAATTTATGATCACTACATCACTTTTATTTGCTACTCACTTTTCTAAATGGAAGGTGAATGTGGCTATTTCCAAGTTGGGATACAATTTTATTCTAAGACAATAATTAAAAAAAACAACAAACCACCATGGAAAGTGACCAAATTTGAGTACTTAACTCTTTCTATGACATTCTCAGAGCAATAAAATAGAGGGGGTATGAAAGGTAATAATGACTTTCTGTTGTATCAGCTGGTGGGTCATCACATTCTTCAGACATGGCTAGAAATTTTGAAATGTTGTGTTTATGTAGAGTTATTTTGTAGACTATGCAGTTAGAAACTAGAGATGGAAGCATGATGCTGGGCCATAATTTGATATTTGGGCTGATATGCTCCCTTTGGTAAGTCTTTCCAGTGTTTCTGTTAGTTCCATTTGTAAAAATCCCCAAAGATGGTACTCCTTCTGCTTCCTATTTACCACAAGACTGCCTTGGACATTTCTCATTCTATTCTTAATTTTCCTTCACTTTTGTCATGTGACTCCTAAATTTCTTCCTGCTACCCCCACCCCTAGATCAACAATACGCCTTTAAAATATCTGTTCTACATTCCCACTTCTTTTCTTGCAGTTGAATTGGCAATGATTATGGACCGTCTTTACGGGGGCGTCTGCTACGCTGGCATTGATACAGACCCAGAACTGAAGTACCCCAAAGGCGCTGGCCGAGTGGCTTTCTCCAATCAGCAGAGTTATATTGCGGCAATCAGCGCACGGTTTGTGCAGCTCCAACACAACGACATTGACAAACGGGTAAGCGGTGTTGGGGGTGGATGGGTTGCAGAAATAACACCAAACAACATAGCAAACTGGAGAGAAAAGCAACTTACGGTGATACATAGATAGACACCTCACGGTGAGAATGCAAAAGGTGACATAACTGCCTTAAGCAAGGAAAATTGAGTACCCTTCACATCTAAGGTGCCGGTTACGTTTTAGGGTACTACTCTGATGCCTCACAGTGGTATAAACTTCTGTGGATAGTGTTGGTTATGATAAGTCACATCTTATAGGAGTTACTTTACTACAAAAAAAAAGTACCTTATGTCTGTTATCTCTTCTGATCCTCACAACTCCCAAGGGAGAAAGAGTGAGTGATAATATCTCCATTTTTTTAGATAAGAAAACTGAGACTTGGAGTGAAGAGAGTGCTGGACCTGGAGTCAGGAAGACCTCAATTCAGCTCTGGCCACAGACTCTTGCTAGCTATGTGACCCTGGGAAAGTAATTTAATCTCTGTGTGCCTCAGTTTCCTTATCTGTAAAATGGAGCTAATAATAGCTCCTACCTTACAGGATTGTTGTGAAGATCATTGCCTCTATAACTGCTTCTTATTAAAAAATATTACTATTAGAGTGGCTTTTTTAGAGTTGTTGGTGTGGAAGCCAACGCCTTTTATGCTAGTTGGGCCTTGGTTTCCCATTCTGTAAAATGAATAGATTAGAGTAGGTAATCTAAAGTCCCTTCTGCTAGCCTAACGTTCTGAACATCCTCAACTCTGTAACTTGTTTTGTAAATCCAAAATTTCTATAGAAATTGTAGTTACTTAGTGGGAGTTATTTGTATACTCAAATCTGTCATATAGTAGGTAAGAGAACTAGATATTTAGCTATGTCATGAGTGACTTGACAGCTATCATCATCATATTTCAGGGCCTAGTGAAAAGAGGATCATACTTTTCTACCCAGTTTTGTTTGTGTTTTTGCTAAAACAACAACAACAATAACAAAAACATGCAAATACCTAAAAAAAAATCCTTTTACCTGATAGAATGTCTAACTATGTCTCTGCCTCTACAAATGAAGAATAATGGGTGGGAGGTTTTTTTCACTGTCATGACACACTACTAATTAGAGATTCTAGTGCTGAGCATAATGTTTCATATATAATCATGTTTTATAAATTGTTTCAGTTAAAGCATTTATTGAACATCTCCTATGCTCAGAGTATTTTGCTATAGAGAATGTCTAAGCCTGAGCTTCTTAAACTTTTTCCCCTGGGGACCTCTTTTTGCCCAAGAAATTTTTATGTGACCCCGAGTCTATAGGTATATAAAATAGGTATACATAACCTATAATTGTTGGCAAATGTTTTGTGACCCCCACATTCAGTTACTTGACCCCATATGGTGTCACAACCCACTCATTTCCTGCCCTCATGGATCTTATAGTCAAGTCGGATAGGACTTATTGTTGACAAGTAGTTTCCCCCCACTTCCCTTTCGACCCATGATTTCATTGGTGTTCAAGAGCAGAACTTGACCCAAGGTCTTCCCAACTTGAAGTCTGGATCTCTCTTCTAATACTGCACTAAACAAAAATACCCAAAATGTATTAGAAAGGGGCAAAGCAGAGTTATAAGTGAGGTCCAAGGAGGAAGATACGGGGTGAGGAGGTGGAATCACAGAAAAGCATTTCATGGATGAGGAGATGTTCAATTTTGGCTTTAAGGGACAGTCATAAGATCTAGGATGAAGAGAGTGAAAATGAATGGAAAAATGTCCCAAAGTGTGGCAGAGTGAGAAGAGCATTGCTTTGGAGTTAGAGGGCTTGTGTTCTAATTCTGTCTCTGCTCAACCCAAGTGATGTTTTCTACATGATCCTGATCTCAGCCACACACACCAAATTACTTTGTATTTTGTTGTTTTTACTCTATGTGACATTCCTTTTCCTCTCTCCTTCCCAGGCCTCTTATACCCTTGAAAGCTGAAATTGTTTCAGTTTTGTCCTGGTGGCCCCAGAACCTAGCATTGTGCCTGATACATAGCAGACACTTAAGAAAGGCTTATTGAATTCAGCTGAAGCCATTGGGCCTCTGCCTTATTAGATCTTGGGAAAAGAAGTGTCATTTTCTAGTTCTCTTATGCTCACATTATTAGTATCATCCTTAAGAATTGTTGCAGGAATATTTAAAAAGATTAAAAATGCTTTTAAAGCCATTTGTCAATTTTTGTAAAGAGGTTGGGTTTTTTTTATTTTTTGGAAAGAGTGTAGTTAAAACTAATAGGATCCGGGGACAGCTAGGTGGAGCAGTGGATAGAGTACTGGCCCTGGATTCAGGAAGACCTGAGTTCAAATCCGGCCTCAGACACTTGACACTTAATAGCTGTGTGACCCTGGGCAAGTCACTTAACCCCAAAGACCTCACAAAAAACAAAACAAACAAACAAAAAATCTAATAGGATCCATACATAAGTCCATTTAATGGGACACACATAAACTGCAGTGTGTCAGTATTCTAAAAGCAAATAAATGAATTAGGACACCACCAACAACAGCCCCTATTTGTTTTGGAACTGTCTTCCATTATGATAGCACATGTATATAAGACATAGGACACCTGTCAGAGGAGGCAACAGCCTTAATTCACATATTAAATATGAATGAAATTTTATTTATTTATTTTTAAATAAAAAGAAGTACAAATAGAAGTTTTAGTATTTTCTTTCTATATCCCCCCAGTGGACCATTTTGCACACTCCCTGGCATGTGTATACCACACTTTGAAGATTGCAGGTCTAATAGTTCCCCTTGATGTCCCATGAGTTCCATTTTCACTCCCTCTCAGCCACCCATAGGGATGTTGGTATTCTTGGTATGGTACCCATAACTCATCCATCTCTGTAGCCCAGAACTCTGAAATTCCTCATTCTGACTAAAGCCTGCTATCCTTCAATCTCACTTGTTGCCTTATCCCTCCCAAACCTTTTCTTTGTCCTTACAATTACCTATAGTCCCTGTACTCTTCTCTATTCTCTCAGTCTCTCACCCTTGCCTTGGCCTCCCTTCCCTAATTTCAAAGTCTTGACCATGTGGCTGGCTTCTTCAACTTTAGTTCTGTGTTACCTTGCATCCTTTTCTCCTTAGTCCTCAACCTTTATCAAACTTCAGCTCTGGACAACCTACCAGTTACCGCCAGTTTCTACTTACCAGCTGCTCAATATTCCTGAAGAAAGTCATATAACTATGCTGTCTGGGTTCAGTATGACTTTATCCTATCTCTCCTTAACTGGACCCTCCTTTCTGTACAGCCGGTTTTTATTATTATTATTATTATTATTATTATTATTATTATTATTATTATTATTATTATTATTATTATTCCATGACTGATTTGCTATCTCATTCTCCACAGTGATCATTAGAACATTTCCCTTCTGTTTTGCATGACTACAACAATGTATGACCTATATCAAATGGCTTGCTTTTTCAATAGAGGGGGGAAGAGGGAAGAAGGGAGAGAATTTGGAACTCACAGTTTTAAAAATGGATCTTAAAAATTGCTTCTACAGGTAATTGGGGAAAATAAAATACTAAATAAAAAAAAAAGAACATTTCCCTTCTCCCCAGATTTCTCCTGCTGCCTCCTCCCCTTCAACAGAGAACCTTGCCTCCTACTTAGAAAATGAAAGCTATCCATCAGTAGTTCTCTGTTCCTCCCCACACCATATCATCTCTTCCCTCTTCCTTTTTTCTCTGATGGCTAGAGGTGGTCTTTTCTTTTGTTTTGTTTTGCCATGTCTAACCACTGTACATATGTCTTTGATTCCCCTTTCTCCTCTGTCAGCTTTCCCCCTCAATCATCCCCTCTCTCTCTTCTAGAGTATCTTTTCATCCATACTATTACCTGGTGATCTCATGAGGTTCCATGGGTTCATTTTTAGCATCTTTATGGCAATGACTCCCAAATGTATCTATCCAGCTTTAATCTCTCTCCTGAACTTCAGTCCCACATTATCCATTGTCTGCTGGACATCTCTACCTGGCTATGCTGTAGGCTTATCTCCCTCAATTTCTATATCTTATCAGTTGACAAGTCTTATTGATCCTATTGTTATGACATCTCCCTTATCTGTCCTTTTCTCTTTGTTCACCTAACCAGTAGCCTTGTAATTGGTCTCCTTGACTCTAGTCTCTGCCTCCCCCCTACCCCTATCCATCCATACAAATGTGACACAGATTTAACCTTGTTTCTCCCTCATTCACAAATCTTCTGTGGCTCTCTTTTCACCCTAGGATAAAATACAAAGTTCTCAGCTTGCACTGAAAACTCTCCACAGTCTGTTTCCCACCTACATTTCTAGTCTTAGTTCACAGTATTTTCCTTCACACCCCATGTTCTAGTCCAATGGACTTTCCAGCTCTTTGCTGAATATGACATTGTATCTCACTCCGCCTTGCCTGTGTACCACGTGGTAAAGAATGTGTCCACACATTCTAGAATGTGCTCCTTTGTAACTTCCACCTCACCATTGAATTCCTAGATTCCTTCAACATATAGCTTACTTGTTACATGGGCCCTTTCTTGATTCTTCATCTCATCTCACTGCCATTTGGGGAGCAGTCACCCTCTACAAATGATTTAGTTTTGCTTTTTTAGAAACTTTGTATTGGGGGCAGCTAGGTGGTACAGTGGATAAAACGCTGGCCCTGGATTCAGGAAGACCTGAGTTCAAATCCGGCCTCAGATACTTGACATTTACTAGCTACGTGACCCTGGGCAAGTCACTTAACCCTCATTGCCCAGCCAAAAAAAGAAAAGAAAAGAAAAGAAAAAGAAAGAAATGCTTATGCATTTAGCTCATAAACTATAAGCTCCTTTTGTTTTCCTAGTGCCTAGCACAGTGCCTTGGCTGTAGTAGGTCATTCACAACTTGAATTGAATGTCCCTCTGTCCCTTCAAACTGGTCTGAAGCAGAACCCCTTTCCTTCCACGTTCTTTTATCCCAAGTTACTCCCCTTCCTACTCTAACTGTTTCAGTTGGTAGCGCTCTGGTTCTTCCCAGCTTTCAATACTGAGGGTCAGTGCTTCCTCCTCATTCTTTTTGCCCCTTAAGACCCAACCAGTTACTGAGTTTTGTGATTTCTTCCTTTGAGACATTGCCTGTAGTTGTCCCTTCATTCCCACTGGGGTCAACCTAGTCTAGGCACATAGTATAGTGAAAAGTGATAACTTGAGAGTCTGAACAATTTGGTTTGAATCCCATCTTTGCAGCTTACTCTCTCTGTGACCATGAGCCAAGTCAAAGACCTGCAGAGCCCCTTCCTGACTGCAAATTCAGTAGTCTGTCCACTCTGCCACCTAGCTGCCTACCTATCTAGATGCTCTACCTGTGTTCCAAAGAGTCTTTTCTACTCACCAAAGTATAAATAGAACCCTGAGCTCCCAACTGCCCGATCACCTCCTTGCCCAGCTCGTATGCCTTACTTTGTCCTGAGTCTGGACCTTAGCTCTTGCTGTTTTCTTTCCCTGGGATGCCATCCCTGAGCCTGCCTTCCCATCCAAGTCCCAGCTCTTCCACAAAGCCCACATGGATCTTATTGCTTTTTCTGCTCTGCTCTAGAACTACTCAAGCTGGCATAGAATTCTCTGTCCCCAAATGATTATGTAACTACTTTGGGTATATACCATACATATACATACACAAGTACTTCATGTGTATGTCATTTAAATTCTAAGCTCCTTGAGGGTAGAGACCATGACCTACTCTTATTTTACACACACACACACACACACACACACACAAAACACCACCACCCCCCCACGCACACACACGCATCCTTCTTTATATAACACTGAGGAAAGAAACCTATACCTCTCTTCCTGATAGAGAGATGGAAGAGAGGTACAGAATGTCCCATATGGTGTCAAAAGTGGTCAGTTTTGCTTAGTTTTTCCTTGTTATAAGGAAGGGGGAGAGGTCGGGTTGTAAGGATGTGACTGTAATGTAAAAGAACAGGCATCTGTGAAATGGAATTGAAAAAAATAAACCACCAAGAACAAGGCTAAGCCTCCCCAAGAGCTTAGTAAACAGTGAATTGGAATTGGGATTAGGATTTTGAGTTCCCAGTCAATTTATATCACAGTATATCAATAACTCTACATATTACATGTTACATAATATCTACTATACTATATATGTAAACATATATACACACATATGTCAGATAAATAATGAAATGGGTTTCCCACTTTTCAAAACAATCCAGCCCTTAAAAATAATGAGCTCTCTTTAGTGAATTTAATTTAAAATTTGATTTACAAAACACCAGTTTACACACCATCTTTCAAGAACACAGGTATTTTGTGGGGAAAGACATAGCAGAGAAAGTGCTGGAAGAACTGGCTTCGGATTCAGTCTCAGACAGTTACTACCCTTGTGATCCTGGGCAAGTCATTTAACCTTTATCTTCTTCCGTCGTCTTGCTAATAATAGGACCTACCTCCCAGGGTTAGGATGTGAGGATAAAAAGGCAAAATATCTGTGAAGTGCTTTGCAAACTTTAAAGGATTATAAAAATGCTACCTGATATTATCATACTTCCATTTTGTTTCTAATGCTTTACAGAAAAAAAAAATTCTACTTAATAAATCTTCAGCTAAATCTCTCATTGTTTCTCTTACACCTACTTTTGATTTTTACTCACATAATTCTGCCTTTTAAGAAGTTGTTTTTAGTATAATATGGCAGAAAGTCAATGGCTAGATATCTGCCATGGTGAGAGGAGCAGAGCTTTTATGTTCTTAAGGAGTTACATAGCTGATGCCCTTGTTACAGAAAATCATTGACAGCAAACGAGATGGAGAGGATCCATGACTTCAGCTTATATTTACTTGGGAAAAAGCATTCACCACTTACTAACAGCAAGACTGTGTAATGTATATTGTGAATTTAATGTTTAGCTGATTAGTCAATTGCAACTCTATTGCCACCATGTCAAAAGAATAGAGTTAAGTGGAAAGGACCCCCCCCAACCCCCACCATCGCAGACTGAGAAAGTCCCAGGACAAGTAGGACAAGCAGCCCTGCCACAGAAAAGCTTTAGGACCTTGAACAAAGTGCTTACCTTCTGTTTTCTCCTCTGTCTAATGGTGATAAAAATAAATCCTCCATCATTCACAGAGTTGTCAAGGCAAAAATGTAATAAATGATGCAAAAGTACTTTGGAAAGTTAAAAGTGCTATTCCGGCAGTTTTATTATTGCAGTTTTTCAACCAGACTGTTTAATGGCTGCCTTCTGCCTTCACTCAAGACTCGGAGGACATAAAAATGGGGTTTCATGAGCTTGAGACTGATCACTTTTCTTTCCCAAGAGCTAATTGCTAGGTGGGGTGATTGTTTTTGTTTTTATTTTTTTTTAACACCACCTATTTCATATGCTCTCAGCTCCTAATGGGGAAAATGAAATAAAGAATGTCATAGTGAACAGATCACTGGTCTGAAACAAAAAAAAAAAACCTAGCACCAGTTCAACTAACTGTGCAACTACCAAGAAAACCTTGTTACCTTTGAGCCTCAGTTTCCTCTTCTTTAAAAATGGGTGTGATAATGCTTGCATTTTTTTTACCTCATGGCATTACTGTGAGGAAGATACTTTTTAAACCTTAAAGCACTACATAAATGGAAACCGTTATCCTATTTTTTTTTTGGCACTGGCTAAAATATAAGATGACTTCATAATTTGTATTATAGATAGTTATTCTCTATGTAAAGGATTTTTCTTTTGATCTAGAAAATATAATTTGTACTGACAAGTTTCCTTTGATAATGAAATAATTCTAAACCTGCAAATTAAATGCAAATTTTAGTGTCAAATTGACTTATGCCCCTTTGTCACAAAAGTTAGCTTACCAAAAGGGTTCCAAGTAATACCAGACGTCATCAGGGCAAAATAGGGCATCCATCATTTTCCCAACAGTTCTAATGGTATTTTTAACCATGATGCCAAGAGAATGTATAAGATGTTAAAGCTCTTATGTCTTGTGTTCTTCATGACCCCAAATAAGTGTTTTCCTCTTGGCCTCATAAATTAAAAGATTTTTCTAATGCAGTAAATGAGATCATCTAAAGGGATAAGCCCTGAATGTAGCCATTTTTCATTTTCAGTAAACATGTATTTATCCTCCTATCTATGGATAGCTAAATATGTCTGTAGCAAATGTTGATGCAGGTCCTTCTCCTGCCCGTGTGAGCCTTCTTAGTCTCCTTTTTTGGCTCCTTCATATCCTGCCCTCCTCCTGCCATGGCTGTCTATCCTGAACCCCCATCTCTCTTCTTTTTTTGTTTTTGTTTTTTGTTTGTTTGTTTGTTTTGGTGAGACAGTTAGGGTTAAGTGACTTGCCCAGGGTCACACAGCTAGTAAGTGTCAAGGGTCTGAGGTCGGACTTGAACTCAGGTCCTCCTGAATCCAGGGCTGGTGCCTTATCCACTGCGCCACCTAACTGCCCCCATCTCTCTTCTTTTTATACCCTCTCATCATGAGCTCAGCAGCTTGCACTGACACCTATTTCTTCTATGCCCATGAATCCATTCTCCATATCCAGCCCTCATCTCTCTCCTGAGGTTCATCTGGTTAGTCATGCCTAATGCTTTTTGGACAGTTCCATGTGGCTGTGTGCCATAGGCATCTCGATCTCACCATCTGTCAATCCACCCTCTTCCTAACTTTCTTTGGGGAGGGGTCATCTTCCTCCATTTTCCTCCTCTCAAGTTTTAATTTGCCCTTGCCCCTGTCTGTCTCTGTGACTTTGGGTGGAGCACTTCACCACCCTCTACCTCGCTGCCTCATCTGTAAAATGAGGGAATTGTGAAGTCCCTTCCAAGGCTGAGCCTATGATTCTGTGGATCCTCTGAGTCACCCGGGTTTGCTACCTCGGTGTCATTGTTGACTCTTCATGCATGACTTCTCTCCTATTTCCCTTCTTTCTCTCTGTTCTCATGGCCATCACCTTTGTGTGGGTCCTTGTCATTACCTGGACTATTGAATAGCCTTTTCATTGGTGTCCTTGGTCTCCCTACCTTCTGCACCTGCCTATTCCAATCCATCTTCCACACAGCTCTCTAAAGCACCAGTCTGTCCATGTCATTCCCCTGGTCAAGAAGTTTCACTGGCTCCCTAATGTCTCTAGGGCAGAACACCATCCAGAATTTTTTCACACCTTGACTCCTGCCTAGCTTTCTAGACTGATTAAATACTTGATTTTTTAAACGAACTGATCTACTACTTACCTGTTCCTCACTGGTGAAATTACACCTCCAGCCTCCCTGACTTTGTCCAGGCTGCCCCCCCTCATGCCTGGAATGCTCTTTTTCCTCACCCCTACTTCTAGGGATCCCTGCCTCCATTCAATAGTTGATTCTAGTACTGTCTTCTACATGATACCTTTTGATTTTTTGATCTACATGATACTTTTTTGATTTTCCTCCATTTGTTAGTATAGCCTCCCTATCCCTTTCCTGCCCCCACACAAAATTGCTTTCTATGTAGATTGTACTTTCTGTATATGTTGTTTTCTCCCAATAGAATGTGAGCTCCCCGGGAATATCTTTATTTTCATCTTTGTATTCCTGGCATCTAGGTATCCAGTGCAGTGCCTCAGGATCATAAGATGGTAGATTAAGAGTAAAAAAAAGACCCATCTAATCTATGCCCCTATTTTATAGATGAGGAAACTGAGCTCAGAGGATTGGTGATTTGCACAGGATTTGTATAAACTGCTAAGAGTCTGAGTCAGAACTTAGACTTGGGTTTTCCTGACCTCAAGTCCAACACTCTATTCACTGTCCCACCCAAATGCCTGTATTTGTCCCTAAAGGTCAAATGAGTACTTATTGAGTTGAATGGCAATGTATCAATGCTCAGTTGCTCTGGGTTCCAGGGGCAATAGCAGGGCAAGATTGGTGATGAGAGTTGGACACCCAGGGGAAAAAGAAGAGGAGAATCTCTTTATGCATCAGAAGCAGGGGCCTGTTCATTGGCAGAAGTTACAAGAAAGCAGATTTGGGCTTGGTATGAGCAGGGGAAATCTGGAATGGACTAATGGGCATGGGATTTCTACTGTCTATTTCTTTTTCAGTTTAATCAGAGAGGCTTGATTACCACTTCTCGGGGAAGTTACAGAAAAAGATTCATGATTTGGGTAAGGGCTGGACTAGATCTTTTCCAATTCTCTTCTTCAAAAGCCTAATTTGAGCCATTCCTTCCAACCTCCTCTTCTTCCCCTCATGTTTCCTCTCTACCATTCTGAACTTCTGTGTCCTGTCTCCCAGGCCTCTGGGGGTTTTCAGTATGAGAACGCTCAGAGGCAAATTTAGAACTTTGCTTTAGATTTGCTCTCATGAGAGGTCAGTGAGTTAAGCAAAAGACTGGTGCCGCCTCTCTGTTTAGCTGTCACTTTAGTGACATGATAGGATGCTTCTGTAGCAAGGAGTTTAACAAGGAATCCAGTTGGTCCCCACTGTGGCCTCCTGCCATTCTGAGTGACAAGTGCAAGGTCAGTCCAGCCAACAACTGAGGGAGTACTTGCTTAGATCCATTATTATGTCTTTTGAATTTGTCTTATTACTACCTCTTATTTTTTAAAATCACAATAATTTACTAATATTTCATGCTCCACTGAACCTTCCTCTCTAACAAAGAAAAAGAGTTTTTAAAATGGTCATATCTGAGATTTGCAATATTCTACTCCCATCATCTTTAATGTTTTATCATCTTTTTTATAATTATGCTTTATTAATTTTAACATTCATTTAAAAAAATTGTTGAGTTCTCAATTCTCTCCTGCCTCCAGCCCCTCTTATATCCATTGAGAAGGTAAGCAATGTGATATCAATTATGCATATGAAGTCATGCAAAACATATTTCCATATTAGCCATGTCACCCAAAAAAAGCAAGAAAATTTAAGTAAGTAAAAAAGTATGCTTCAATCTATACTCAGAATCCATCAGTTCTCTGTCTCTCTGAAAGGTAGATAGCTTTTTTCTTTGTGAGTACTTTGGAACTGTCTTCTTTACATTGACTAGAATAGCTAAGTCTTTCACAGTTGATCATCTTAACACTATTGCTCTTCTGGTTCTGCTCATTTGATTTGGCATCACTTCATATAAGTCTTCCCAGGTTTTTCTGAAGACATCCCCCTTGTCATTTCTTATAGCACAATAGTATTCTATCATATTCATATACTAGAACTTGTTCAGCAGTTCTGCAATTGATGGGTATTTCCTCAGTTTCCAATCCTTTGCCACCACAAAAAGTTCCTATAAATATTTTTGTGCATGTAGGCCATTTTCCTTGTTTTTCTGAATTCTTCACATTCACTGTTCCTTATGGAACAGTAATATTCCATTACTTTCACATACCTCAGTGTGTTTAGCCATTCCCTAACTGAGAGGAACCCACCTTGATTTTAGGCTTTTTGCTGCCATAAAAAGTGCTGCTCTTAAATAGAACAAAAATGGAAATGGATGTTGGAGGGGATGTGGGAAACCTGGAACGCTAATCCACTGTTGATGGAATTGTGAAAAGATCCAACCATTCTGGAGAGCAATTTGGAACTATGCCCAAAGGGCTCTAGAACTGTGTATACCCTTTGATTCATAAATACCACTGCTAGGCTTATATCCCAAAGATATCCCCAAAAAGAGAAAAAGACCTATTTGTACAAAAATATTTAGAGCAGCTCTTTTGGTGGTGGCTAAGAATCGGGAGTCAAAGGAATGCCCATCAATTGGGGGATGGCTAAACAAACTGTGGTATATGAAGGTGATGGAATATTATTGTGCTATAAGAAATGACAAGAAAGGCCTGAAAAGACATGTATGAAATGATATATAGTGAAGTAAGCAGAACCAAGAGAATGTTGTGCAGAGACAGCAATATTATTTGATGAAGAACTGTGAATGACTTGACTATTCTCAGCAATACAATGATCCAAGACAGTCTCAAAGGACTATTGATGAAACATACTATCCACCTCCAAAGAAAGAACTGATATTGATGGAACAGACTGAAGCATGCTATTCTTCACTTTCTTTCATTTTTTTCCATTTAATCAAGTTTTCTTGTACAAAATGACAAATATGGTAATGTCTTACATAATCGTACATGTATAACCCATATCTAATTGCTTGCCGCCTCAGGGAAGAGGAAGAGGAAGGGGAGGAAGGGAAGGAGGGATAAAAATTGGAACCAAAAACTATAAATAAAAATTTTTATTATATTTTTTAAAAGTGCTGGTCTTAATATGATCCATGGAGCCTTATTTCTATACTTGACCTCATGTAAACATGTAACACACTCACATCATATAGTTAGCTCAGTGCCAGCCTTGTGTAGCTATGCCATCCTGGCTGGTTCCTCCCTGATGCATGATACATGTTGGAGTGGTACCAGTTGGATTAATTAAATATCTCATTGTATCTTGATAGGTTTCAGTCATAATACTACCAAGATTCCTTGACAAAAAAAATTTACCTCAGTTTCCTTTTTGAATTTGAAATTCAGAGAACCAAGAAGAAGCAGGTGATATTCACTTCAGTAACTGATGTAGATCTAAGGAAAACTCTGAGGCGGCAGGGTTGGATTGGGAGTGTGAAATGAGAGGGAAGGCTGCCTGCCCAGGAAAGATTCAAGTTTCATCTGAGGAGGTAGCATAGTGTATGAAAAGAGCACTAAATATGGAATCAGGAGACCAGCTGAGGAAAGTGAGGAGGCCCAGAAAGGTTAGGGTTTGTCCAGGGCCACACAATAGTGTGGCATAATTTGAATTCAGGTCTGCCTCATTCCAATACCCAGCATATCTTCTGCACCCCTCAATTGCACTATTTGCTATTTCCAAATAAGAATTTTTTAAAAAAAACACCAAAAATCCTATCTTATCTTTATGGTCAAAAGAGAATCAAATCCAAATCACCACTCCTAATGATTTTGTTAATTACCCTAAATTATGTGTCAGAAAATGTCATAGAAGGGATGCTGAGAGACATAGGGTAGAGTAGTGTTTGCCTTTCCAGGTCTGGAAAGCTTTGCCTATTTTGCTAAGCAAAATATATTTTCTCAGGTTTTCTTTAATTTTCCAAAAATCTCATGTATTTCCTGAATATCAAGATTCTTGTTTAGTCTGTTTCAAATAAATATAGCTTGGTGCTTTGGGTTATTTTGAAATTTGTCTCTTAAGGACTTTTAAGGCACAAAATCCATAGTGCTAATGATCTCTAAATCAATTTTTCCCCATTTTTATTCAGGAAACATACTTGTTGTACCCATAGTGGCAAACCATTTTTTTCTCAATAGAGTCAGATCTTAAGAAGGCCTTAAATGTCATTACTTAGCCACTGAGAAGTTAACTGCCATGTTCTGTGCATCTCTCTTATATGAGTCCACAGATCAGTGGGCACTTACCAGCTGTATGACCCCAAGTTAGACTCGGCCAACCAGGGTAGTTTGTCAACACTGAATTGGGTCAGGGAGTTATAGGTAGAGGACAAGAAGGGATGCACACAACTATTTATAAATAAAGCTTTGGAGAATCAGATTGAACCATAAAGTTAACTGCATTATACTTTTTGTATTTTGACTTCCTAATCTAGAACAAACTTCCTGTCCCTGAAAGAACTAAACTAGCTGGCTTCTTAATCATCATTTCCCAAATAAAGGAAGGGTATATTTCATTTACATTGGATGTTCAAATTATCCATAGCTAAGTGGCACAGTGTAGAAAGTGATAGGTCTGGAATAAAAAAGAGCTAAGTTAAGATCCAGTCTCAGACACTTACTAGCTATGTGATGCTGGGCAAGTCACTTACCTTATGCCTGCCTCAGTTTCCTCAATTGTCAAACGGGGAGGATAATAACATCTACCTCCCAGAGTACTTGTGAGGATGAAATGAGACATTTGTCAAGTAGTTAGCAAGGGGGTGACACATAGTAAGTGCTTCATAAATGCTTGTTACCTTCCTCCCTTCCTAATGACAGAATGGTGCAGGAAAATCTCCTTCCCTTCTCTTTTCACAAAAGTAGACTAGGGGAAAATAGCAGGGAAGGAGGAGAGAGTTTGTGATTAGCTTTGTTACCTGGATTTTTTCAAATATGAGACAACAAAGAGACCAGCTGGGGGAGGCATCAGGGAGGAACCAGCCAGGATGGCATAGCTATGCAACGCTGTCACTGAGCTAACTATATGATGTGAATGTGTTAGCTACAGAGGTTTTCATTTCATTGATGAATTAAGTAACAAATTTGCAGTTAAGTGTGATGATAGCTCATCACTTGACTAAGATTAGACACCATAATTTTTTTAAGCTAGTATATCAAATGTCAAAAAAAAAAGTTTATCAATTTTCCAGAGCATGTATTTTAGAAACTGATTCTTTTTTTTTTCTTTTTTTAAAAGAAACCGGTTCTTGAAGTTTAAATTCTGTTTGCATTAAGAAGTCAGTTTTGCTTGAATGCAGTGGGTTTTTTAAAAATTTCTACCCACTGTAACATATCTTAAATGCTGTTTCCTGGATATGGTCATAACTTTCTCTGGAAAGTGTCTCAGTGATGTTTGTTAAGGTGAAACTGAATCACTGCTACCTAAACACTGATAATGAATAGCAAAGATAATTGGTCTGTCTTTATATAAGGAACAGATGATAATCCACATCTAAAATGCATAGCACTGATATGCTTTTGTCTCAATAGCCTTGCAAATTAGAAGAGCCCAAGATCATAGCCTTTCCTAGAGATAGGAGGTGGTACAGTAGATGGAGTTCTGGGCCTGGAGTCAAAGACCTGAGTTCAAATCTGACCTCAGACACCTACTAGCCATGTGACCCTGAGCAATTCACCTAACCTCTCTCTCACTTTCCTCAACTCTAAGAATGGGAATAATACCACCTTACCTCCCAGGGCTATTGTGAGGATCAAATGATATAATATTTGCAAAAAGTTCTTAGTACAGTGCTTGGCACATAATAGGCACTATATAAAGCTTCTTCCCTTCCCTTTACTTTATCTGTTTCTGCCTCATTTTCTCATCAGTAAAATGGAGATAATAATAGCGTCTCCCTCTGAGAGTTGCCATGAAGATCAAATAAGATTTTATTTGTTATTTGTTCTAATTTTCAGTCTTTTGACTTTGTTCTAAGTTTTGTTGTTGTCTCATTGAATTGAGTTCTGTTTGCTCCATTCTATTTTTTAGGGAATCTACACTTTGAATCATGTTTTCTACCTTTTGTTCTAAACAGTTTATTCTCTTTCTCATTTTTTCCTGAATAACCCACATTTCATTTTTTAATCTATTGCTTCATTTCTTCTATCCACTTGTGGAGTCCTGGTGTTCAGACCGATGTTTTTGTATTGTTTTTCCCCTGAGTTTTTCATTGTACTTCTAATGGGGAAGGACAACAGACAAGAGGAGCTGAAAAGTGGGGCTGGGGGAAGTGGGGCTGGGGGAAGTGGGGAGGGGAAAGGGTGAGGGGAAGGTACCTGATTGGAGACATGAGAGGAAAAATCAGCAAAATCCTGAAGTAGTAAAGCCAGATAATAAATGAGATGTTCTGAGCTGAGTTCTCTCCTTAAATGAAGACTTTAGAGTTCAAGCTCAGCCTCCAGTGAGAGAAGTCAAGGGCAAATGATGAGTGTGGAGTCCTAAGGATGATGGGAGCTTGCGGGGTGATGAGATTTTCCCAATAATTCCTGGGGCGTGGTGAAATCAGAGAAATGGAAGGTGTGTGAGAACTTGTTGGAGATGTAAATAAGATTCTTGGTCAGGTAGAAGTCAGACAAGATACTGCTGAGGTCCCTCCCCAACTCTAAGACCCAGTGATTCTGAAATATAAGATTTCTAAACCACTCTGAGTCTTTCAAAGTTCTGTGGTCACAAAGCCAGAAAATTAAAATATCCAGGACAAAAAGAGACACTGGATCATTGTACTTATGCCTGCAATGGGATAACTAACTACTACATTTGCCTATTGGATCCTTAATTTTAGATCCAGTCTAGCTAAAGGGAGAGAACAAGCCATACTGATTCCCAGGGAGGATTGATAGCTCCTCAGGTTATATAAATAGGTAAACATAAACAGATATTTGCATGTCTATGTGCCCAGCACTACATTAACATGTTCATGGAGATTACAAGATAAATGTACATAAAAAGGTAGCTAATAGTGACAAGGTATTATGTTGTAGATGCCAAATAGATGGTCTAGATGAGAAATGCTACTGAAGTTCATAGGATGCACTGATCATTGGGTGGGAGTCAGGGAAAGCTTTGCAAAGAGGAAAGAAGCAAGATTTAACTTGAGCCTTGAAGCAAGTATGAGTAGATATTATGAAGTTAACCCTACCTACCATGTTACCGTAGGGTTGAGAATATGTTGATAATACCACATATTGATATCATTTTTATTTTAAACATTGCTATCAATACATAGTACTCAGGATCTATTCCCCCGCCCCAAGAAAAAAGGGTTCCAAATAGGAGTTAGTGACTCATCACCCTCAGGTATGAAAATGATTATATTCCTGAGGATGAGAAAAATTTCTCTTGACCTTCAAGTATATGTTGCTTCACTTAAACCGTAGTGAGACAAACTCACTTAGAAGCATGGGTTTGAAACCAATCATCCAATTAATCTAGAAAAATCATGCTATGAAAAATATGGTTACATAAGCCCAAGATAAGCCCATTGGCCTGTGGCACCACCAAAAGATTTGGGGCAGACATGTCACAGTTTGAAGACAAGAATCTCTCCATTAACAGCTGGCTTTGCCAACAAATATTGGCCATGGAAGATCCGTGCAATCAATAAGCATTTATAATGTGCCCACTCTTTGCCAAGTATTGTGCTTCTTTAGAAAACCACCCAGAGCAGAGCTAGTGAGGAGATAAGCATCCCTAAAAGTGACCAAAGCAGAAATAGAGATTCAGCAATACCAAGGCTTAAAACACTGGGAGTGATCGCTTTTAAGATAAATTCAGAGTCCAATACTACCAGAAGTTTGATGACAACCACATTGTCACTGCATACTTAAATGCCTTTTTCTGAGGACAGCATAGGAAGAATAGAAATGGCTTGATCCATTATGTAGCATTTTATGATTACGAAATGCATTACATGTGTCATCATATTTGACGTTTATACCAACCTTGTAAGATAAGTGCCATTATCCTCATCTTACAGATGAGGAGATTTCGACTCATGAGGCTAATGGTCTTGCCCAAGGTCACTCAGCCAGTACATAGCCAAACTAGGGCTAGAACCAAAGGATCTTCAGCAGGGAACGATTAAAGTTTCATGCAGGTTATTATGTAAGACTTCTATAAAACCAAGAAAGGTGCAGGTGGAATGAACACAGACTGGTTTACTAAATAATAGTGTACTAAAATTAGAAATATAAGTTTATACAGCTGGTGAAACCTACAGGACTTTTTATCCCGACACTACAGTGAATTATTTTTACTATATTCAAGAAGTATTTCAATCCTCAGTCAGTCATTGGTGGTTCAATGGGTCAGTTTACTATGTTCAAGAAATATTTCAATTAGTCAGTCACCTAGGCACCAAGGTGGTACAGGCAAATAGATGGGATAGTGGATAGAACACTGGGTTATATGCCAGGCATTGTGTTAAGCACTGGCAAAAAAAAAAAAAAAAGACAAAAACCATCCCCTGCTCTCAAAGAGCTCACAGTCTAGTTGACTCGTACACTCCTTGAATGCAGGGATTATTTCATTTTTGTCTTGATGTGGACCCAGCCCTATGGAATGAAATGGAATTGCCTCCAGCCTCTGAAGGGGACATGTCTTTTTTCCAGTTCTAGCCAGCATCACCTGAAAGAACGTCCTGTAGCTGGTGTCTGGAACTCGAGACCATGGGTGTGAACTGATTCTCCCTTCCCTTCTCTGTCCCAGGTGGAGGTGAAGCCATACGTACTGGATGATCAGATGTGCGATGAATGCCAGGGCACCCGCTGCGGTGGCAAGTTTGCTCCCTTCTTCTGTGCCAACGTCACCTGTTTGCAGTATTACTGTGAATACTGTTGGGCCAGCATACACTCCCGAGCTGGGCGAGAGTTCCACAAGCCTCTGGTGAAGGAAGGGGGAGACCGTCCCCGTCACGTTCCCTTCCGCTGGAGCTGAGTCCAGCACCTAGCTCAGCCACAAGTACTGGAGTCGATAACTTGGAGGGAAAAGAGCGGCTGCCTCTGGGCTTAGAGTGTTCTGGAAATCTGTGTGCATTCGTTCTCGACTTTAAAGAAGAAATGGGTCTTTTTTATTATTATTATTTACAGTCATATTACTGAACTCAGTGTCCGGTATAATGCAAACCTGCAGAGTGTAACTGTCCTGGCTCGCACTTTGGCTCCCCCATTGTCTGCTTGGTACCTTAATTCTTAACCCAAGACTTGTCACTAGTGACAATTTGTAGACTGCCATTCTCATCGGCCTCCATCGGGCCGATGTTTGTGATGACAATTTTCTTTTGTAGAATTCTAATTGTTCTTATTTTTGAAACCAGAGCATGCACTTATTTTCAGAAACTTTAGCATTGCCCCTAGAAAAAAATGACTCACCAAAGGTAATCCTCATAAAGTAGGTGGCAGATGTAGCAACAACTTCACTGATGTTCAGCAATCCTTAGTTTGGGTCATTTAGAGTAAAAAATAACCCTTCAAGAAAAAACAAGCCTTTAGTTGCTCTCCATTTTGACTTGTAAGGATGTTACCTCATAAGCTGTATCTTTTATTATTTTTCTCCCTTTCCACCTTTTTTTTGTTGTTGTTGTTCTGCTGAAGATTTTGGTTAGGTCTTTTAGTGTTATATAAATGTATGCTGCAATAGCTTTTGCTGCTATTAAATTGGTATTGTTAATACCATAATACTCTATTCAAGCTAGGGTATCGATTGAATGAAACAAACCCACACCACACGTCCTGTGAGTTAGAAATAGCGACCACTGATGGAAGGAGAGATCCGCACATACAGGAAGCTTCCAAGGAGGGTCAATACTTTTGACTGCATGTTTACTTAATCAGGTTGCTGCATGCAATAAATTTTATATCTAATGTCTAGTATAAAACTTGCCCACGGTGCACAAATTAAGAATCTATGTAGGCTACAAAATACTCATTTAAAAAGACAAAACACAACCACCATGGTATGGGGGTGTTTTTTTTTTCCTTTTTTTTTTTTTCTCCAAAGAATTGGTTGTTGACTGGAGGAAAGCATGCCTCTGTAAAGGAATACTTAAGAAATTAAGAACAGCCCCTAACAGAATGACCTATATCACAACTACTATTAAATCTAGATGTAGGATATTCTTAAAGCAAATTTGTGGATGGTAGATGAAGTACTTTGCGGTGCTCTGTTATATATATATACATATATATAAATATATATATTGTGCAATTTATTTTATATAGTAAAGTGATTATGTCTAACTGTGATCAACCTTAACTGTGTCAGACATTAACAAATTGGACAGTTCATAACTGGTATATTAATGAAAACATGAGCTCTTAGTTACAATCTCCTAATGCTTGTACCATTTTACATAGCTTCAGACCTTGTCCAGAAAACCAAAGAGCTCATATTAGCTTACATACACTAGGAATATATATATATATATACAATCTATAGAGCTAAATTGTCAGATTGACAAACTAGGCATATTTTCAGAAAGTTGGGGAAAAGGTGATGCTAAAGAAATGTCCGCCCAAAGGAAGCTGGCATTGAAGGAGATGGGTTTCTGGCTGTGAAATTCACTTCTTACTTCCCCGAACAGATCCTGCAAAGCTTGAATACAATTTAGACCTGCTAACACAGTGGACATTTTTTTAGCATGCACTGCTGGGCTGCAGATAAGCCGTATCTGGACACACATAGTGTACTGATGATTGTGAAAACCTGTAAACTTTGTTTTCTCTTCTTCCTTCTATGTGTTGCGATTCTGGGGACAATCTGACTGGCTATGACACTGCAGAATAGACTTTCCATAGTTGTGTTGTTGCATGTGCCGCTGTAATGTCATTGTTCTGTCTGAAGTTTGTTGCATTTTGGTTTTGTGCTGTTATTTTTCCTCCAATGTTTAGTTGTGGTTATTGGTTTACATGTTATGGTTTGTTTTCTAAAAGGAAAAAACAAAGTGTTTTTGTTTGTTTGTTTTTAAATTCGTTTCAAATGCTTCTTATAGTTCTCCCTTCTGAGTGTAAGTTACTTCTGGGCTTTGGAGCAATATTGCTCTTTGTGACCCAGGTGCTTGTGCGTGCGTGTGTGTGTTGTTGTTGTTTTCTACGTCATCTTTTGGTTTTGTTTTTGTTTATTTTCATCTGTGAGACCTTTTGTTATGCACTACTTACTACCTTTGGTATCTAGAAGTTTCCAACAGTTGGCTGGCGATTTTTTTTCTTTTTAAGGAAAAAGGCATGCTTTCTGGCTGACATGATCCTTTGCAATACCTCAATTTTGAAATATAGGAAAGAAAATGATATTTTCTAAGTAAGTTTATTCAGAAAAAAATATATATTAATTTAATTCTGCAAGAAAAAAATGATTTAACAGATGGGTAACTTTATTTTTTTCATGCTTATTTGCGGTTTTTTTGAAAATGAAGAAGTTAGAGCTTTATAACTATAATATTAAAGATCCTGTCTAACCTACAGAAACCTACCTAGTTGTGTGGAAGGAGCAAAACTTTTTGAAGATATACCCCTCTTTCGCATACTTATAATCACCCCACCAGAGAGAAAGCTGGAAGAAGACAGACAGCATAGAGTTGAATTCAACATTGTGGTGGAGAATAGATTGAAAACAAACTCCATTTGGTGCTGAGAGCTGTGAATAGACGGTGAAAAATATTTTCCCTTAATTTGTATATTTCTAATCAAGCATTGATTATGCACGACTGACCAGAATTGTGAAAGAGTTCTTCTGTTTGTATTTTTTTAAAGAGAACTTTTTTAGTTTATTAAATTATAACATGTTCCCTTTTGTTTGTAAATAAGTGTGCCCCTCCCCCCCAGTTGTTAATGTTCTATTAAAAGAGAGGGTCCTTCAAAAAAAATTATTTTTTAAAAAAAATCCACAAAAGGTGTTCTGAACTGTATGTAACCTGCCTGAGAAGCGCCTGGTCAGCCAGGCCTCCCATGGCCATTCCTTGGGGTGAGACTTGAACTCGTTTTTTTGAAGGCTATAACCTAACCTCGACTATTTGTTGTTATGTGCAATACTGTTTGTACTGTTTGTATAAAAAAATAGAAAAAAAAAGAAAAGAAAAAAGGCATAAATCTTTATTGCAGATTTATTTTCATTGCAAACTTTAGACATTGTGATTCACTGAAATCATTTTTCTACTGTCAAATATGTACCTTTTCTTCATGCTGGTATTTTTTCAATAGTAATGTAGCCTTTGTACTGAGACAAAAATTTTCATTGTTATTTTTAGAAAGATTTTTTGCTAAGAAAAAAATTAAACATATTTACATATTTTTCATTTTATTTCGTATTTTCTTTAAAGAGTGCTTTCTCAATCATTAATAGAGTTGTTTCTGGGAGGGACTTTCATATCTGGTCAATGTCATAATATTATTTTGTATTTTTACTTGGAATAAATTAATTTTATGATGCTAATTCCTTAAAAGTTTATTTTTTTCATTTTCGGTTATTTTTGAAGCTAAAACCTTTGTAATATTGTTACTAAAGTGTCTAGTTTTTTGAAATGCAAAGCTTTCTGTATTAACTTGCTGAAGTGGTTTACAGTAGGTGACAATGAATAAATGGCTGGTTATGTAAAGCGACTGGAAATGTAATGAACGATTGGGCAATAAAAAGACAGAATGGAGCAGAACGTGTGATATTTTGAAAAGCCTTTTCCTTTATTAAAATGGTTTAGGGTGAGACTAGGGATGTCACAGTACAGTTCACAAGGAGGTCACAGTCGATATATCCAACACCAGTCCAGCTCAGTCCTGTGGCATGAACCTATGGAAGTCCCCACCCCAACCAACCTTCCCCCAGGGGCAGAGCTCCTCCCCACCACCCCCTACCCCCGACTCCATGGTTCTTTGCTACCAGCTGGATGAACATTTTCCCCAAAGCCAGATCTTATACTTAAGCTTCCAGTGGTGACAGCCTCCATGGTCCAGAGGAGGAAGTGGGCTGAATTCACACCCATTTCTGTGCAATTCAGATTTGCTAGCCAAACCCCCTTCCTCCCGTTGATGGCACTAACAGCCATCTCTTGGCACCACTGTCTCTGAACCATTTCAGGTTCTTTCTGCTTTCCCGTCTTGTTATCTTAGGCTTTCTCCTCCACATAAACAATTTGTCCCATTTCTCCACACAGTGATTTCTCCTCCTCACTTCTTCTGGGACTCTCCCTATCTTTCCTCTCCCATCTACCCCCCCCCAATCCCTAATATTGACCCTCTTTTTAAACTCTGCTGCTAAAAGCAGGGGCCCTTAGGTCTGAGATTTAAATTTGAACAGAAAAAAAATGTTATTTAAACTAGAAAATTGGTGTTGAGTAAACAGAGCATGCAATGACTTGCTCTAGATAGATGAGTTAGTTTCTATCTGTTGTTGGATGACCTCCTACAATGCAGTAGCAGTGGATTCAAGAGGGAACTTGGAGAAATCCATGTCCAGAGTGGGCTATTGTGTGTGCTCTATGTATTCAGTTTTGTAAATAATATATAGATTAGATCAAGTCATAATGTAAAATTTTGACTCCAGTTAGGGAATCCAGGTCGGAATTTTACATTAATTACCAATAAGTGGTGGTTAGGGACAGAAGAGGGGAAATTGGAAACTTCTCGCTTAGTGGTTACAAAGACTATGCTTAGATTTCTGCCTATATCTTGTGTTTTTTTTTTTTTAGCTTGTTAGTGAGGCATGGGCTAAAGCAAGATGTAGTACATTTATGCAATTAGCAAATAACTTTGCTAATTTCCTCTTATCTCTTAGATTAGCAACAACATGGCTTTTTAAATGGGAAAAGCTCCTATGTTAACCTTTTGAGTATTGTGACATCTCTACTTGCAAGGTCTGAGTGAAAAGATTAGTCACAGACTAGTACAAATGTCTCTTCTGTTATAACTGGTTTATATGTACAACTGTTGCTTCTTACACTAGTTTGTATGATATGTCTGACTAACCCGTCTTTACTTCTTTTTTTAAACTGAACCTTCTTCTCTATCTCAGCCTCTCTAGCGTTCCATCTTACCGCAGAGTATTTTCTGATCACTGCTGATGCCACGCTCTATACCCCAAATGGGTAACAGTTCAGGAAGTGGATGCGTAATTCTTGGGACATTTGAAATAATACAAAGAGGACTCTTAGCCACCAAGCATGAAGCTTGGGTGCTGATACAGGATTCACTTCGGCTATTATATTTTTCTGGACGTGGTTCTATTGGGGTATAAAGTATTAGGTGTTTGTACTTTTGCTGTCAAAAACAATGGACATTAACTTTTAGAGTGTTCTCAGCTAAGATCTCTGTACTTGTTTTCCAACTAACAACTAATTTTCAATGTATCATATCTTTTATTACCTGGTCTCTTAGATTGTTTTTCGCTAGTAACCCTTACTAAGCTTTCTGCCTTTTGGGCTCGGACTAATGCTTGTATGGAACTGCAGTACTGTGACTGAAACATGGAGCTCAAGTCTGCTAATGCTTACAGCTGCTTAAACTTTGTAGTTTGGACTTCATTTTTTCTGTAACAACAACTTATTAAATCTAGTTGTATGAAGTATTGATACTTGTCATCCTTTGCCACCGCCCCCAACTATGTTCTGAAGAAGAGTCTAAAGTACAAACTTGGCTTTCCTTTCTTAAGATCTATTTTTGACTTTCTTTTTAATGTGATTGATTGGGGGGGGGGCTGAAGCCCTTTTCAGTGGGTGAGCTAGAGCAAAATCGATTTTGTCTAGCTCTCATACACGTGAGTCTAACCCTTTCAACTTTTCTCCCCCCCCCCGCCCCCGAGACTCAATTAATCCACTCTCCCTCCTTCAAAATAAAAGTTAAATTGAGCATGTCTGAATTCTGAAAACCTATACTCCCTGTGGAAGAAACAGTGGAGAGGGCAGACCGTGCTGACGTCCATTCTGTGAAGATGTGCACAATATGAAACTTTCGAGACAACTAGTTTCTCATAGCAGCACTCACAGAGTGGAATAATCTCGAAACTTTAAGCTATGTTTGCTTTGAAACTCTAAGTATGCAGAGTGCTTTCATTCTTATCACAGCAACTACCTATTTTTAAGACTTTTCAAATGAAAAAAAAATTATCCTCTTCTAATGCTCGCTCAGGTTTGAGAGCTACCTGCTAAAAAGCAGTCTGAGTCCTTTAGTGTGCTAGCCGGAGAGTTGGAGGGTCAAAGACTTGTCCTCTCTCTCTCTGAGCTGAAATGAAGATTGTCTTTAAGGCCTCTGCTTGTACATATAAGTCTTCTGAAGGTGGTGTATCCATCAGTTGAGGTTTCACTCTTGCCCAATTGGTTGACTGGAAGAGGGCGTGGAAGAATCCATTGGAGAGCAAGACATTCTGCTAAGGTAGAAAGCCCTTGGGCTGTTAGCCTGAGCCCCCTCAAACACCTTTAATACCTTCATAGTTTAACAATATTGGGGAACACAAAACACAGAATAGAAAAATGCAAAGAAACCCTTGTGACTACGTCTGACTAGCTCTTGTTCCTAAACACTGAAGTTGGTTCGCACCATTCATGAATTGAGAAAGAAGGAAACCCTAAAGAGGGTTTGTCTAACATTCCAGACAGAAAAATGGGAAACGGGGTGTTGTCCAGTTCGGAGAGGATTAACCTAAGAGGTGGTAGGATGATTTTTGTTTCTCCTAAAAAACTAACCCGGCAATGCTGCCTGCTCATGCTCTCTTCCCCCTCCCTCCTTCTTCCCCCCAAGCACAAGATCTGCAGAAGTCTATAGACAGTAGAACAGAGATCTTTCTTCAATCATTTTAGTCCTCTGACGTACCTGCCATGTAGCAATGATTCACTCTGCTAGTACCAAAATTACTGAAAGGTTTGAAGAAAGAAGTCCCCAGATGAGGTACATTCATTGAAGAATCTATTGGGAGAGGCATAGTAGAAAAGGTCATGAATTTGGAATCTCGGGATCTGAGTATGAGTCCTTATTATCCTGTTGGGTGAGTCACTTTACTTCTCTGGCCTTTAGTTTCCTCCTCTGTAAAATGGGGGCAGGAGAGACTAGATGATCTCTGACCTCCCAGTTCTAAATTCCATAAGCTTAGCAAATGCCCACTCTGAAGTGATGAAAAAATGAATATTTCCTTTCTTTCCCTCCCTCCCTCCCTCTCCTTCCTTCCTTCCCCCTTCACCCTGAATAGCCCCTGGCTATGGTGCAGAGGTCTTGACTTTTCTCCTTACTGTGGAGCTGGGAGAGTTTGGGGAAGAAGCCAAAAGTAGGATTACAGTTCCTTTTAATTAATTCAGCAGTGGGAGTCTCAAGATACTATTCAGGAGGTGGTGGAAAAAGGAATGATTGTGCTATATTATTTTGTACCTGGAGAGAGACCCTTAGGATACTCAAATATTCACCTTTTCAAAATGGATGTGTGAAGCCTATAAGATGAGCTAGTGTTAGTGGAAAGAACAACTGGGCTGGGAGCCCAGAGACCTAGAGTCTAATCCCAGCTGTGTGATTTTGGGCAAGTCATTGCTTCCTTCTAGATCTGCTTCATCTGTAAATGGAAGAAATCTGACTAGATAATCTCTATGGTCCCATCTCGACTATTCCATGAAAATAAAGACCACGCTTTAGGCAGAGTAGTCTCTTCTTACAGGTTCTTCCTCTACTCCTTCCCCAATATGCACCATTTTCTATGTCCAGTCAGACTCACCTGATACCTAAAACAGCCTATGTTTAGCAAAATGGGTTCCAGCTGTGTGTGGGAAATATAGAGTGGGCGTGGATGGGCCAGGAAACAAACACCATCAAACAAACTCCCCAAATCAGGGAGTTCCTGTTGCTGGGACCCATGTTTGTAGTAGACATTGTTGAAGTCAGCTTCCTTCCTTTGGTAAAAGCAAAAATAACACATGTAGAAGATGCTCATTGTGGTCCTGGAGCTGTTGAGGGGGAAGGAATAAGATGAACTCATCTTCAGCATGAGAGAAATGTGTAGCCAGCCTCAAGATACAAATATGGAGGCTGAAGCCACATCCTTCCCATGAAGACCAATAATGCATGTTTAGTTCTAGGGCAGGAGGAGTCTGAATTGTTTCTGAGACCATTCGGAGTCAGAGAGCTTTGGTTCAAATCATGGATCAGCTCCTGTGTTACTTTGGGTGAATCACAGAACTTCCCTGGTCCTCAGGTAACTCATTTGTACAGCAAGAGGATTGGACTTCATGTCCTCGAGGGGTCCTTCCACCAGTAAGACTCTGTCACACTTGGAAGGATTTGAAGCTTCACAAAATTACAGAACTGGAAAGTTGGAAAGAACCTCAACAGCCATGTAGTCCAACTTACTTGTTGAACTGTGACTATATAGGGTGACCAAAAAAAAAGATCCTCTTCAGGGCACTTTTAATGAGGGAACCATCGGATGTCTTTAAACCAAATGAAATTGAGGTTTCTGTTTTTATAGTGAAGACTCCAGTCCCCAGGGGGGCTGTTGGCTGCCAGTTCAAGGCTTGGCTGAGTCAGGACCCTCTTCCAGAAGACCAGCATGCTTTGTGTACTTCTATTTTCCTTATAATGCTAGAATAGACTCAGAAATTAGCAGCATTTGAATGGGATTTTAGCAGTCATCTACTCTTTTAATTCCCTCAATTCTAAATAAGGAAACTGAGGACCACAGTGGCTAAATGACTTGCCTAAAATCACAGCTAGTAAATGGCAATTGCTAGGTTCCCTCTCCTTTAAGGTCTTCAGGCACAGGGTGGACAACCACTTGTCAGATATGGCACTGTAGAAAGTCCTTTCATGTGTTGGTTGTACTTGATGGCTAACGTCCCTTTCAACTCTCAGATTCTGTGATTTTGAATTAAGATTAGAACCTGGATCTCCAGATTATCAGTCCAGTCCTCATTTCATTGCACCATCTTGCCTCTTACCAAGCCTCTTTTTAAATCACTACCAGAAAATATGAGTAAATTCAAAAGAGATGGAAGGAATGAACTCCAGAGGTCAGCTAGTCCAATCCACACCTTGGTGCCACATACTACTCCCATCTTTAGTATTAAACTTTAAGATTATCATTTTGGGGGGGGGGCGGGACAATGAGGGTTAAGAAACTTGCCCAGGGTCACACAGCTAGTAAGTATCAAGTGTCTGAGGCCAGATTTGAACTCAGGTCCTCCTGAATCCAGGGCCAGTGCTTTATTCACTGCTCCACCTAGCTGCCCCTAGATTATTATTATTTTTGTGTGTATGTGTGAGGCAATTGGGCTTGATTTGCCCAGGGTCACACAGCTAGTAAGTATTAAGTGTCTGAGGTCAGATTTGAACTCAGATCCTCCTGAATCCAGGGCCGGTGCTCTATCCACTGCACCACCTAGCTTCCCTAGATTATTATTAATAATAATAATGGCTAATACATAGAACACTTTGATGTTTACAAAATGCTTTATACATATTAGCTCATGTGATTTGATCCTCACAACAACCCAATTTTACAGATGCAGAAACAGAGTGAGAAAGGTCAAGTGACTTGTCCCAGCTTAAATATTTATAAGACTCTGATACAAGGGGGCAGCTAGGTGGTGCAGTGGATAGGGCACTGGCCCTGGATTCAGGAGGACCTGAGTTCGGATCCAGCCTCAGACACTCGACACTTACTGGCTGTGTGACCTTGGGCAAGTCATTTAACCCCCATTGCCCCACAAAAAAAAAAGAAATAAACTCAAAAATGGTAAAGTGACTTTCCCAAAGTCCCCAAGCTAATAACTAGCAGAGCTGAGATTTAGACTCAGTTTCTCTGGCTTCCAACTTTTTCTACCACTCCATACTATACTTACTGTTACTCTTTCAGTTACTATGCTGTCCCTCCCTCACCTAAAAAAAAAAAATGTTGTGAGGGTAACATTTCCCAAAAGCATAACCATAGGGAAAGACAGAGAGGATAAGCTGTGAAACTGTGGAAGTCAAAAGAGTGAGTGAATGACTATCTATGGCTATTGAGCCAAGTAAAATAATTGCAAGGTATCTTTATGGAGTAAGTGCCCATTTTGCCAGAATCAGTGACAAATAGGGAATAATAGATTGAGAATTTTTTTTTTTAATTCCATTCTCTTCTCTATTCTTTGACTACCTATAAGACTTCCAGCTCTATCCTGAGCGGTTGTCTGACCATTTTATTATTATTAATATCATTAATTTATTTACTACTTTTAAGAGTTTCAATGTGTTTTCACATTCTTTTAAAAGTGTTTATGGGGGCAGCTAGATGGCACAGTGGATAGAGCACCAGCCCTGGAGTCAGGAGTACCTGAGTTCAAATCTGACCTCAGACATTGAACACTTACTAGCTGTGTGACCTTGGGCAAGTCACTTAACCCCACTTGCCTCACTAAAAAAAAAAAGAAAGAAAGAAAAGAAAAGTGTTTATGATCCTCATCTTGCAGATGAAGAAACAAAGGGGCAGAGAGGTGGTGATTTATCTAATGTCACAAAGTATCAAGAATAATATCAGTAGGGGCAGATAGGTAGCAGTGGATAGAGCATCATCCTTGGAGTCAGAAGGACCTGAGTTCAAATCCGGCCTCAGACACTTGACACTTACTAGCTGTGTGACCCTGGGCAAGTCACTTCAACCCAATTGCCCTGCCAAAAAAAAAAAGTCCTTAGCAAAATATAGACATCTAAATAACTGGAGGGATATTGATTGCTAATGGTTGGACCAAGCCAATATAATAAAAATAGCAATACTACCTAAAATAGTTATTCGGTACTTTGTCAAATTGCTAGCAGATTACTTTATAGAGTTAGAAAAAATAACTCAATCTGGAGGAAAAAAAGGTCAAGAATATTAATGAAAATGTTTTAAGTGGGAAGGAAGGGGGCCTGACAATATCAGTTCCCAAACTCTACTACAAAGCAGTAATCATCAAAATGAATCAGTGGCACTGATTTGGTAAACAACATCCAGATGCAAACAAACTTACTAGCCTACTTTTTAATAAATCCAAAGACCTGTAACGATTGGAATGACGCCACCTGCTGGATACTTACTGTAGAAGAGTTCTGCCCATGAAGCAAAGGTCTTTGAGGGCAAGACCAGGCTTCAGGAAGTGACGCGGACTAGTGGGAGGAGGAAGGAAGAGACTGGCGCTCAGGCTCGCTCTTCTTTCCTCTGGACTCTGGCGGAGAAGGGAGCTAGAAATGCGCTCTCCCTTTAATAGATAGGAATCTAGGCCTTTCTCTCTCTCTTTACCAAATTCTTATTCTCCTTAATAAATGCTTAAAAGTCTAACTCTTGCTAAAGCTTATAATTTATTGGCGACCACTCATTAGATATTTTAGACAGTTTAGCTAGAATTTTAGCCCTTAACAGACCCAGCTACTGCAGAAAGGACTCACTATTAGACAAAAACTACTGAAAAAACTGGAAAGCAGTTTGGAAAAAAAAAATAGGGTTATACCAGGGTTCTTCACCTTTTTTATGTCATGGACCTCTTTGGTGGCCTGATAAAAACTATGGAACCCTTCTCAGAATAATGTTTTTAAATGCCCAAAATAATGAAAGCAATTATATTGAAATAAAGATATAATTTTTCTCCACCCAAATTCACAACCTCCCTGAAATCTATTCATGAACTCTTTAGGGAACATTGGGCTTAGACCAATGCCTCACATTATGTCCCAAGATTAACGCCAATTGCATTCACAACTTAGATATAAATGGTCACATGATAAATTAGTGGAACAACACAGAAATTTCCTTTCAGATCTATGGAAAGGGAAAGAGTTCATGACCAAACAAGGGGGAGAGAGGATCAGCAGAGGATAAAATGGTCAATTTTGATAATATAAAATTAAAAAGGGTTTGTATAATCAAAATCAATACAACTAAAATGAGAAGGAAAGCAATTAATTAGGAAATTATTTGCAGTAATTTTCTCTGACAAAGATCTCATTTCCAAGAAAAAGAAGGAATTCAAATTTGTAAAAGCCTTTCCCCAGTCAACAAATGATTAAAGGATATGAACAGGTAATTCTCACAGGAGGATATCAAACTTACCAACAGCCATATGAAAAGATGCTCCAGATCACTAATAATTAGGAAAAGTCAAATTGAAGTTTAAGAGGTTCACCCTTGCAAACATCAAAATGGTAAAGATGACAAAAAAGGAAGATGACAATTATTGGAGGGGCTGTGGGAAAATAGGCACATTATTGATGAAGCTGTGATCTATTCTGGAAAAGAATTTATAACTATACATCTTAAGTCGTATCTTTTGCACATACCTTTTGGCTCAGTGATACCTCCCCTAATACTGTACCTCAAAGAGATCAAAGAAAGAAGAAAAGAGCCCATAGGCACAAAGATATTTATAGTAGTTCTTTTGTGGTGGCAAAGAACTGGAAACAAAGGGTGTACCCATCCATTGAGGAATGGCTGAACAAATTATGGTGCATGAATGGAATGGAGTAGAATATTGTGCCTTAAGAAATGATCAAAGGAATGAGTTGAGAGAAATTTGGTGACATTTATATGGGCTGATGCAAGGTGAAGTGATCAGAATCAAGAGAACAATTTGTACAATAACAACCAAGACAAACTTTGATAGACTTAAGAACCCTGACCAATGCAATAACCAACCATGATTCCAGAAGACTGGTGATGAATTCTGTTACCAACTCGGGAAAGAGAGGTGACAGATTCAAGTTGCAGAATGAGACATAACATTTTTTAATATGGCCAATGTGTGAATTTGTTTTGCTTGACTATATATGTTACAAGGATTTGGACTTTTTTTCTTTTTCTTTTAGATTGAGAAGGAGAGGGGATAGGAAGGAAGAAAAAAAAAACAAATGCTTATTAACTGAAAAATAAAATGGCAAAAAGAAAAAAAAAGAAAGAGCCCTGGGTTTGGAGTCCAAAGACTAGGGTTTAAATGCCTACTCTGCTATTTACTGTGTGACATTGGGCAACTGGCTTCACTTTTCTGGGTTTTGGTGTCCTTCTCTGTAAAGTAAACCTAGAATTAGTGACTTCCAAAGTCCCTTCCAGCTCGGAATCTGTGTGCCTTGGATTACTTTACCCCTCCAAAGTTATTTCCACTTCAGCAATCAGTGCGTCCTTGCTAGTAACAATCAGGTTCAGAATAGCATTTCCTCTTCTTGCTTCCCCCACCTTTGGAATCTAGGTCTCCTGACCTCCAATCTAGGTCTCTTCTATTTCCTGTCTTGTTTCCAAAACAGATAGGAGAATCATTCCTACGAGACTTTGCAATCATTTGAGAAGTGTTGCACCATCAGCTTAGGGTACATGAGGGAATTTTGGTAACCATTTCACAAAAGTCATAGGAATTTTAACGAGGCAGAAAGAACAGGACATTTCAAATCTCCATGATGTCATCCAACAATTATTTATGGAATGCCCACTATGTCTACAATGCCCAATGCTAGGTATCCACTGTGGAGAAGGGAGGGGGCATAGCAAGTAAGCACCAATATCAACAAAGTGGAATAATTTAGACCTTGTCTTCCTAATTCAAAAATTGGAAATGATCCCCTTCCTGGTAATGGTGTGATGCTCTCTATGAGGAATCCTGGCATAATCTATTGGAAACTTGCCTCAAAGCCAGGAAAACCTGGGTTCAAGTCCTGCATTGGTCCCATGAGCTCTCCACACTCTATGCAATTGGCTGAGAGTATAAGGTGCAGAGAAGGAGCCGACCTGGATTGGTAGAGGGAATTCTCTCTACAGATGAAAGCCCATGTCCAGTCTCATTTCCTGTGGGAAGCCCTTTACTTCTCATATGTAACTATTGTCTTTCATTTAGCCATCAAACATTAAGACTCTGCTATGTGTCATGCAGGGTTCTAGACACTAGGAGGAAATGCAAAGATAAATAGGATAGAATCCCTACCCCCTTAGCTAATGTCCAGAGTAGGGAAAAGCAATAAATTCCTAAGTAGTTTCTCTTTCTCTCTCTCTCTCTCTCTCTCTCTCTCTCTCTCTCTCTCTCTCTCTCTCAATTCCCCAAAGGAAATATGTATAAAGAGGTTTTGCCTTGATCATGGCCATTAGTATAAGAAATTGTGCTTGCACTTCTATGGAGTTCTAATTTGCCACTCACCAAGAAGCCAAGTTTTCCGAAATACTTTCATTCACCCTCATAGAAGTGAAAGGCCCTCCTTTACATAATTATTCTTGAAAACAAGTATCACCAGATACACAATTGATTTGCTAATTATACTTTCTCACGGTCAATCTTAGCCAATGTTTTGTCTTAAGCCAAAACATGTGTAAATTCAATATCCTTCTATCTCTAAGGAACTATCCAAGTTCTCAGAACATCCTGGAATATTGGCTGAGATGGCGGCCTATTCCCTTGGGCTTGGAAATGTGTTCCTTTTACTGGGCTTTCTGACCTATGTTTGGTAGTCTCTGTTCAAGGATGATGCATCTGATAATATTGACTGTTCTCTGAGCTCTGGACTTGACCTAGAGTTGTTTTATGCGTGGCACAACGGAAAGAGAAATTGACAAAAAGTAATTGGAAATTCTGTACTCCAAGCTCTGGCTTTTTCACTAACCAGCTATGGGCAAGTCACTTTATTTCCTTTATCTGTAAAATGGAGATAATGATACTGACTCTCTCTACCTCACAAGGTTGTTGGGAGAAAAGTGCTTTGGGAACCTTAAAGGACTATACGAGTATAAAGGGAAACTTTCTCAGATAAATACGTGATGGTTTCTTATTGTATTAATCATAATTCTAATGTCTTTCAAAGTGTTTTTTTCCCATAATGCTGTTGTCATATGGATAGAGCACTGGGCCTGGAGTCAGGAAAACCTGAGTTCATATCTGATCTCAGATACCTATTAGCTCTGTGACCCTTAGCAAATCTCTTATCCTGTCTGCCTTGGTTTCCTCAACTGTAAAATGAAGATATATGGATCCTTTTCCCCTTTAATCTCTTTAGGGGTGTAGGATTAGAGGGTCACTTTTTTTTCTTTCACAAAGAATATTAAATATACAGAGACAGATCTCAGTTTAACATAAGGGAAAACTTCCTAGCAATTGGAGCTAACCATATATTATTTGGAGGTGGAGGGGTTTTCCTCACCAGGAGTCTTTCAAAGCAAAGGCTAAGGATACTGTCCTAAGGATTTTTGCCCTTGCATGGGTGTAGATTGACCTCAGTGGCCTCTGAGATTGCTCTGAGACCATTATTCCATGACTGTGAAGAGTCTGGCTCCCTCCTTCTTTCCAGGACTGAGTTAGTATTAAGTTATGTTCCAAATGACCTAAGTTCTCAAAACAGAACTCAAAATGTCTTCCCTGTAGAATCGATGTGCTATCAGAAGGCAAAGGGGCAGTGGATTGATAGTCTGAAGACCTAGGTTTCAGTTCTGGCTCTGCTACTTATTACCTGTGTGACCTTGGGCAAATCACCCCAGATCTCTAGCTTCAGTGTTCTTCTTTGTGACATGAAGTACCTGGGTTTGATGGCTTTTGTGGCACCTGTAGCTCTAAATCCCTCACCTAAACACAGGAGAGAGGCAACTACAAAATGCAAAATAGATGCCAGAATACAAGAAATGGAAAAGCTTTCATATAAGCAAATTTAATGCAACTAGGATAAGAAGGAAATTGGTCAATGGGGAAAGCTATTTGTATCAAATATCTTTGTTAAGGGTCTGATAACCAAGATACACAACAAATGGAAATATATAAGACCAAAAGCCATTCTCCAATAAATAAGAGACTGAGGGATATAAATAGTTCTCAAAAGAAGAGATGGGAAGGGAATAAGCATTTGTAGTCACCTAATATGTAAGAGGTTTTTCTGACTCCCTAAATGGGGTCATGAAGAGTCGGACATGACTACAATGACTAACAACAGTAAATAATGGACCAGGCATTCTGCTAAGCCCTTTACAAACATTATCTTATTTGATCCTCACAACAACCCTGTGAGGTAGGTGCTGGTCTTATTTCCATTTTACAGTTGTGGAAAGTGAGGCAAATAGAAGGTAAATGACTTGCCCAGGGTCACACACCTAGTAATTCTCTGAAGCCAGATTTTAACTCAGTTCTTCTAGACTTACAGGTCTTCCAGGCTCAGCACAGCAGCAAACTATTAACAACCATATCAAAGAATGCTTCAAATCACTAATAGGAGAAATATAAAATCAAAGTAACCCTGACATTTCAATTCATATTTAGGAAGATGTCAAAATGGAAATAGTTAATGTTGTAAGTGTTATGAAAAGATGGGTACACTAATGCATGGTGAAACTGCGGATTGGTCCAATCATTCTGGAAAACAATTTGGAATTATTCAAAGAGAGTGACTTAAAAATATCTAGACCAGCTGACCCAGAGATCCCACTGCTAGGCATGTAACCTCAGGGAAGTCAGTAACAAAAGAAAAGCCCCAGATATGACAAAATATCTTTAGACTGGAAACAAAGTAGGTGTGCCTGACTAGGGTATGGCTAAACAAATTCACATACATGAAAAGTGAAAATATTACTGCTGTAAGAGATGATGACAAAAAAGCCTAGGAAGATTTAAATGGATTGATACAGAGTAAAGTAAGTAGAACCAGGAAAACAACACACACAATTACTACGGGAATGTGAATGGAGAGAATAACAATAATAAAACACTTGAAAAGGAATTCTATGAAATCATAATGACTAAATGCAGCCCCCCAAAAAGAAGCATGGGAAAGTATTCCTTTCACTCACTATAGAAGTAGGTGACCAAGGGTACAGAATATTGAATGTAGAACATCAGACTTTTTTGAAGTATCTGTTAGTTTTTTCTTTCTTCCTCTTTTTTATTCTATTTATAAGAGATGACTCTCTGGGAGGATGTACTAGGAAAGATGCAGTGGGAAATATAACACGTAAAAAACAAAAGACATTAATAAAAATCTGCTGGGGTTTTTTTAGAGTGAAAGGAAAGAAATGAGAGAGATAGACTAGATGATCTCTGAGCACCCATTTGACTCTAACATTGTATTATTCCAGTCTGCAGAAAGGCATGTACAGAAGTCTAAGTAGGTCATCCCCTCCCTTTTAAAAAAATTGATCAGACAATTTTGCCAGCAGTGTTGTAACCTTGACTAGGGGGGGATGTTTCAGAAGTAGGAATGAAGTCCACTGTGTTTTGTCCTGGCAAGATCCCCAGGCTTTTTGTTATTGCTGTTGTTATGAACTAGAAAATCATCAGTAAACATGAACATTTCCATATACAAAGAAAGCTAGAAAAAGAGGAATGTATATGAAGCTTTGAATCTATTTGTTATACACAGCTTGGCTTTTAAATACATAATATATTTACAGCATATAGTAAGATATTTTTTGTAATTATATATGTTACATATAATTATATGTTATATTTTTGTAATTATCTATAACATATATATGTATATACAACACAAATTTAACTATATATACATACATACATATATAAATTTAGTGTGCAGATTGGGCCAAAAGTCACAAATATTTAATAACTCCTTTATTTTTGGTTTTTAATTTACAATACCATAGCATCATATGCAGTATATATGTACATTATGTATGAAAAATCAAATATCATAAATGACCAAAAAAAATTTCAAAGTTATTTAAAACATCAGACCCCTTCATGACTTTTGGCCCACACTGCATATGCATTTATTTAATTTGCACATGTAAATCATGTGTATAGATTTAACAATAATCATAAATATATAAATGTAATTATATATATGTATATATAGAAATTTAATACATTTAACAGGATAGAACTGTCATGGGGGAAATAGATGGTGGGGGTCCTTAGGTATTCATCTGTAAAGAATTACACTGCACACAGTCCAATTAGGATTAAAATGGTCTTTTATTTGGGTGCTAGAGAAAGTGACTGAGAGGGAAGTCAAAGACTTTGCCTCAAGGGAAGAAATGGCTTAGAAACAGTTTCCTCTGAGAACAGAAGAAAGGCAAAAGCTTTTATAGAGGAGAGATGGGGTGACCACCTGTCAATGGAAAGTTCCTTTTGGGGGTGGGGGGTGAAAAACTTGAATGAGGGGTGGTGGTCCTGGCTTCTGGAGTTATCTCAGTCCCCTAGTGCCACTCAAGTAGTAGCCACACCCAATGGACCGGTCTCCCCCGATCCTCCCCCCTCCTGTCCCCACCTCCTAGGTGTGTCCATCCTTCAGTTCTGCCTTAAGGAGAAAAGCTCCTCCAAGCTACCCCAGGCCCACATCAAAACCAACATTGCTTGCTAGTCTTAACCCCTTCTGCTCTCTTCCATGTATGTATGAACTATGTTGCTGATGTGCTTTTCTTTCTTCTATTTTTCGAATAGATATCACTACTCTATTCTCCCTAAATTCCACCCCTCTTTAAACAAACAAACAAACTAAAAAAAAAAAACAAAACCACCCAACCCTCTCTTGTAACAGATAAGCATTGTCAAACAAAAAAGTTTGGGTTGCATTGGTCATGTCTGAAAAATTTATGTCTCATTCTGCATTGTATTGTATGTCTCATTGTATTTTGTCACTCTTTTCTTCCTCTATCACAGAATCCTCAAGGTGTAAGACATACTAGAACCATCTAGTCCAACACCCACACAAAAAATAATCCCCACTACAATGTACTTTACAGGAGGCTATCCAATCTCTACTTGAATAACTCCAATGTGAGGAACAGAGGCTGCCTATGGCTCTAACTTTTAGAAAGTTTTTCTTGTTATCAAGTCTAAACTTGTTTTGGTTTTTTTTTTCCCTAGCATCCATCCACATATTTATCCTCTCCAGGATCTCACAGCATATCTCATTCCCCTTTCAGGTGATAACTCTTCAAATACTTGCTGACAGCTCTCATGTTCCCCATGAGTCTTCTCTTCATAAGTTTACATTCCCAGCTACTTCAACTGTTCAATATTTGACACAGACTTCATGGTTCTTAATCATCTGTTTTGAATGACACAGTTTATCAATGTCCTTCTTAAACTGAGATGACTAGAACTGAATATAATAGTTCAGATACAGTCAGACCAGGGCAGAACACAATTTGACTATCACCTCCTTATTTGTGAAAGAATTAACAGTATAGGGATATCTTTTCTAATACAACCCAATATCACAATACACAACAAATCACACTATTGACTCACATTGCTTTTGAAGTGAGCCCAAACTCTCAGACTTTTTTTTTTTTCCAGAGCAACTGCTATCAAATCCTGCTGTTACCATCTTGTACTTTGGAAGTTGACTTTTTGAACCCAAGCTTGACATTTATCCTACTCTGACCTCTCGTTTGAGCAAAAGATGCATATCTCAACTGTCTATAGGGCATCTCCTTCTGGCTACTCCACCAATCTCTCAAACTTTTCCATCTGACTTCAAGAATTCTATCAGTGGTCTCACCATTCACATAGCCTCCCATGGCTGTGACCTTGTTAAGACTGTTGACTTTTCCTTCCCTCTTGATTCTCTTATACAATCAGTTATATTCTGATATCAATTCCACCTTCAGTTTATTAAACAAATATTTATTAAACATCTTTGTATAAGACATTGTACTGCATTGTAGATACTAGATTTTTTAAAAAAAAAGAAATAGTCGGGGCAGCTAGGTGGCGCAGTGGATAGAGCACCGGCCCTGGAGTCAGGAGGACCTGAGTTCAAATCCGGCCTCAGACACTTAACACTTACTAGCTGTGTGACCCTGGGCAAGTCACTTAACCCCAATTGCCTCACTAAAAAAAAAAAAAACCCAAAAACCAAAAAAACCCCCAAAATAGTCGCATTCCTAGAAATAGGGGCAAGCAACTGACATTCTGTGGAAGCATATACATGTACATATGGATAATACAGATGACACAGATAGTACAGAAAATAAGTAAGAACTTTGAGAAGAGAGAATTAACAATTATGGGGTCAGGAAAGACTTCCCTAGGAGGCAATACCTGTGCTGAGCCTTGAATGAAGATAAGAGTCAGAGAATTAGAGTTAGAGCTAGAAAGTGCCTCAGAGACTTAGGTAGTCTCTCCCTATACCCCCACACCCCATTTTACAGATGAGGAAACAGGAGTCTGGGGAAGCTGTGACTAGGCATGGGTTACATAGGGAATTAAGTATTAAGGGTAGGACTTGAACTCAGGTTCTCTGACTCCAGTGACAGTGTTCTTTCCATTGTACCTCATTGTAGAGGCAGACTTGGGGAGGAAGGTGTGCTCCAGGTATGGGAACACCTTGTGTAAATGCATGGAGGTGATGAAATGTCCACTGCAGTTTATTTGTATACAACAGCTGTCAATCCTTATTGCTGCTCCAGAACTGATTTCATCAGCTCAGGGCACTTCAGTGACAAAATTCTGCCAGTGTGATTGGCAACTGCTTTTTCAGGAGTCGCCTGGAGGCACTGAGAGGTTAATGAGCTAACCCAGATTCACATAGTGTCAGAAGTGCCATGAGAACCCAGCTTTTCCTGAATATGACTGGCACTTTATGGACTACACCAGATTTCCTTTTTTATTTGCTTTTTATTCCCCTACTAAACTTTCAGCTCTTTGAAGGCAGGGTGTGGGTGCTATCTCAACTTTGCATCTCCCTAAGTCTCTTATAGTGTTCTGTACACTTTCCTTCCTTCCTTCCTCCCTTCCTCCCTCCCTCTCTTCCTCCTTTCCTTTCCTTTCCCTTCCTCCCTCCCTCTCTTCCTCCTTTCCTTTCCTTTCCCTTCCCTTCCCTTCCCTTCCCTTTTTCCTTTCCCCTTCCCTTCCCTTCCCTTTTTCCTTTCCCCTTTCCTTTCCTTTCCTTTCCTTTCCTTTCCTTTCCTTTCCTTTCCTTTCCTTTCCTTTCCTTTCCTTTCCTTTCCTTTCCTTTCCTTTCCTTTCCTTTCCTTTCTTCCCTCCCTCCCTCCATCCCTTCCTTTGGTGGGAAATTAATTATCAATAATGGATTTTTTGCCTGGAGGGTGTTGCATAGGCTGATGATGAGTGAGATGAGCAGAACCAGAAGAACATCGTGCACAGTATCATCAACATTGAGTGTTGATCTACTGTGATGGACTATATTCTTCTCACCAATGCAATGGTACAGAAGAGTTCCAGGGAACTCATGATAGAAGAGGATCTCCAAATCCAGGGAAAAAAAAAGAACTGTGGAGTATAGATGCTGAATGAACCATACTATTTCTTTTGTTTTTGGTGCTGTTGTTTTTCTATTTTGAGGTTTTTCATCATTGCTCTGATTTTTCACTTATAACATGACTAATGCAGAAATATGTTTAATGTTATTATGTGTATATATATATATATATATATATATATATATATATATATATAACCTATATCAGATTACCTGCTGTCTAGGGGAGGGGGGAGGAAGGGGAGGGAGGGAGAAACATCTGAAATTGGAAAGCTTGTATAAACAAAAGTTGAGAACTATCTTTACATGTAACGGGAAAAGAAATACTTTATTAATTAAAAAAAAAGAACTGAAGGGTAAATCTTCCCCAGTGATATATTGAGACATGTCTCTATGTGGAAAAAAAAATAAAGTAAAACTAGAAAGAAAAAAAAATAATGGATTTCTTGGGGGACCCAGAGATCAGTTCTCCCCCCACTCCAGTAATTCCTGATCTCCTTGATCTAGGACAAACCCAAGGGAACAAAAGAAATGGAGATTGATTCTTTAGTCTAGTTCAGTTGAGGGACAGGTAGGATTGAACCCTGCAGGCCTAGATAATGGACAATTTGGCAACTTCAGTGAGGGCCTTCTCCCTGATGTTAACTGTAGAGTTCATTTTAATTCAGACCACCCTCAAGTCATGTCAACCAATGGAATTGAATGATGCTAACCAATCAGCTTTGATCAATGTATAATGTATAATGACCTGCCTCTATCAGAAGAGCCAGGAGATCTCTTGGCTGGTGTTGGCTCTCTCTGTGGATGTGTTCTTGGCTTGACTCTCCCTCCCTCTTAGACAGTGTAGGTCTTATGAACTCCCTTGGGTCTCCTTGAGACCACGTGCTGAGAGGCAGGATGGGTCTTCAGGGTTTTGTTCCCCTATTGCCATGCTGAAGCTCTCTCCCTGCTTTTTCTACCACGTGGTCAATCTTTTACTGGTGTATAATGGAAATAAATAATAATATGCTTACTGCCCAAAATGGTGCCATAGCAATTATTTTAAGAAAACACAGTTGTAGTTAATTTTAAGAAAAAACACTTCCTTCCTTCCTCCCTCCCCCCTCTATCTCCTTTGTCCCTATCCCTTTTCTCCCTCCCACTATTCTCCCACTGCAAAAGAAGAAAAAGAAAAACAAAGGACTTGCGACAGATATACATAATCAAGAAAAACAAATTCCCACACTGACTGTGTTGGAAAAGTGCTTGTCTTATTCTGTACTATCGTTTCTATCAATCTGTCTTTCAATTCTCTGTCAAGAGGTTACTAGCTTCTTTCCTCATCAGTCCTGTTGTCATAGTCAGTCATGGTATTGATTAGAGTTCTCAAGTTTTTCAAAGGTGTTTTTCTTTATAATATTGTTGATTAATTAGGATAAGAATGGGCAAGATCGCTGGCATTGGAGTTAGGAATACTTGAGTTCAAAACCCACTTCAAATACATAGTAGCTGTGTGAACCTAGGGAAGTTAGTTACCTTTTCTTGGCCTGTTTCCTCAAATGGAGGTAATAACAGTACCTTATTCCCAGGGTTGTTGTGAGGATGAAATGAGATAATATTTGTGAAGTACTCTGCCAACTTTAAAGTTTTATATAAATGCCCTATTATTATATAATTATATAACATATAATGATTAATTATATAAAGAATTCTATAATGCCCTATTATTATTGTATCTATTGTTCCTCTGGTTCTGCTCACTTTACTCTGCATACTTTCGCATAAGTCTTTTGTTTCTCTGAAACTTCTGTGATTTCTTACAGAACAATAATAGGTAGCTAGGTAGATTTGGAGACAGGAGGACCTAAGTTCAAATCCTTCCTCAGACACTTATAATAATAGCACCTACCTTACAAGGTTGCTGACATGAGATAACACATGTAAAGTTCTTTGCAAACCTCAAAGTGCTACATAAAGAATCACTATTATTATATTCGGTTATATTCATATACCATAATTTGTTAACCCATTCCTCAATTGATGGACAACTAAATGACGCAGAGAGTATCAACAAAAAGGGGTATCAGGAAAGACTTTCCCATAGATGATGGCACCTGAATTGAATCTTGAAAGGAGCTAATGATGTTAATAAGTGGCAGTGAAGGAGTGGATTCCAGACATGGGGATTAGTCTGTGAAAAGGCAGGAAGGGGGGCAGCTAGATGTCGCAGTGGATAGAGCACTGGCCCTGGAGTCAGGAGGACCTGAGTTCAAATCCGGCCTCAGACACTTAACACTTACTAGCTGTATGATCCTGGGCAAGTCACTTAACCCCAATTGCCTCACTAAAAAAAAAAAAGAAAGAAAGAAAAAGAAAAGGCAGGAAGGTGGGAGATGGAGTATGGACAACAATCAGGAGGTCAGCTCTATTCTAGCTAGATCCTTTCCCCACTGGGGTTTCCCTGCTGTGATATTGCCAAAAAGAAAAATGAATTGTCTGGACATCATCATAGAATAGATATGCTCACTGTAAGAGTTGGGAGATCATCATCCACGAACTTGGCACCATGCATTGTGGTAATCATCTGAATTGTTTAACAATATAACCAATTGTTTAACAATATAACCAATGAGATAGCACTGCTTAAATCTGAGACCATCCAGAAAGTTTCTCTTATTCTTATTCCGATAGAAGATGATATGTGGATTAAAATCTTAGAACATATTTGTGAGATGTGAAATCTCTGCAGATGTGAAGTTCCTGCAGAATTTTTAGTGTGTGCAATGTAAGAGCAATATTTGGACAAAGCAGAAGAGTAGAACGGAAAGATTAAGGGACCAGGAAATGAGGAGACTTGGGTTCAAGTGTCAGGCTTCACCACCTGTGGGCAAGTTACTTCACTTCTCATTTTCCTCATCTACAAAATGGAGATTAGGGTAGTTTAGTTTTCTGTGAACCTCAGGGTTGTTATGAAGACCACTAGAGATAATTTATGTGCAAGTGCTAAAAGTATTAGAAATCAGACCTATAAGCAGAGCTGATATAATTGCTTATTTCACCACTAGATGGTGATGGTGACTTTCTGAATCTTCCCATGAGGTCCTTTACTCTGAAGTCAGGAGTGGTCAGGAGTGGTGGCTGCCTAATGGAGGTTTGGAAGGGTATATAAACTCACCTTCTTTTAACCAGATCCCATTCTTTAAAATGATGAGGGATTAAAAATAAAAATGATAGAAAACTTCTCAGAGAAATACATTGATGGAACCGTGACCTGTTTGATATGGACGTTCCTTCTAATAACACAGTTTGCAATCCATCTATGCCCTCTCTTCCTGTGCAATTTCTTGTCCATAATCTCCCATGATTCCTCCACAGAGGGTCCATAGCACATTTTAGGAGCCTTCCTCTAGTTCTTGACATTGAATGGACACCACTGGAGTTCATGGGCTCTTGCCACATGACTGGCCCACATTCTCTTCCAGTCATACATTTCTCTAATGATTTCTTTATGCTGACCTATGGCATCTTTTCTTAAACTAAAAATGGTCATTTCCTCTGAGCCTGTTCTAGATTGAATTCTTGTCCTGAAGCATGACCCTCCATTACCTTAAAAAGAGATGGAGTCACAATTTCCTGTTAACAGTTTTTAACCTACTTGAGAAACATGGTTGGTTTTTTGCTTTCTGTTTCCCATCTGGTTTTCTTATATCAAGAGAAAAGTTTTGAAGCCAGGGCCAGATGTCTCTCTGGCTATAAACACCTCTGTCAGAGAGGGCATTTTCACACAATTCCCTGGTTAGGCATGCTGTTCCCTCTTGAACTGACAGGACACTTCATAGAATTAGCACTGTTTTCTTATGAGCATTGCCTGCTAGGTAACTATAATAAACACATTTACAATCAATAAATCAAGGATTTATGAAGTACTCACTGGAGTTCTGGTCATGAGACCAATATTAGATGGCAGACTGGTTCCTTTCTATGCTCCCAATTACTCTCAACATTTTCCACCCACCCAAAGGAAGAATTATCATACTAGAGGCAGAACAATTATGGCTTAATGCACAGTATATGAAAGCCAGAAGCTTAACAAGGTAACAGCCTTATGAATTAACACTGGAGAATGCCAGACCTTAGGTGCAGATTTTATGCTCTGTCAGGACATAAACATCGACCCCTGGATTTGTGTTTGGGGCCCACCCAGGGCAGAAATTCTGCCAGGTCACACCAACCTTTGCCTGTCCCTCCACCTGGTTTCAAAAAGCAGTAGACATTCACTTTACCCAGCTCTGTGGTGGGGGAAAGGTTTAGGCTTCCTTTTATTTGAGACAGTGTTTAAGTTATAGAACTTCACAGATGCCCATCCTACCTTCCCCCAACCCTATAAAAAGTACCAGAAGCTGATTCAGCCGAGGTAGAGAAGGGTATAGCCAGTGATAGAACTGGGACAGAGCACCCAGTGTTAGTAGCTACATTAGACATGCAGGAAAGGGGACTGAAATCCAGCTGGGGCTAGTACTGTGCCCCCAGAACCTACTTAAGGCAGGGGTCTAGATTTATGAAAAGTGAATTTCCCAATATGAAAGGAGCCTGTATCAATGTTGCAATCTAATCCCTAATGAAGAGCCCCAGAGCTCCTGGCTCCTCCTTTATCACCATATGGGAAAGAGTCAGAAAGTAACAAAAGAATATAAAGAAAAATTCTAAACCCACCAAATATTTCAAGAGGAAGAAAAGACAACTAAAAATCAAGAGAACAAGCAGATAAACTAAGAGAAAAGAAAAACTAAATTACAAGGGAGAATAAGTATCAAAATATCTAAAAAATTTCAAACATCTCTAAATAAGTAAAACAAAACAAAGGAAATCGAACCAAAACCTGATGAATAATAGAGCTCTGTAGAATCCAAGGAGAGTGTGGGACAATAGTATTCTGTTCCAGAATAGCTCAAAAGAGAAATGAAAAACAAAATTCAAATGAAAAGAGAAAAAAAAATTCAGGATTTATGGCCTGCATAGCAGAAATAATTAGCATGGTAGAAAAACTTGAGCCAATGGTGGTGAGTCTCTTCACAAAACCAAAAGAGAATACAAATATACTGAAGTGTGGGACAATCTGGAAGAAGAGAAGCTAAAGGCAATAACACTAAAAGAGCACATGATCTCTATAAAAGCAAAAGCCACTCATTTTGAAGCCTTGATGCAAAGACATACCTTAAGAATTATAGGTATCCTAGAAAGCATGACAAATCAAATAACCTAAATACTATAATGCAGAAATCATATGAGAAAACTGGCCAGAATGTCTAAATACATTAAACAAAGCAACAGTTCAAAGACTAAACAGGTTGATTAAAAAAAATATCCTGAACCAAGAACGGCTTGGAAGGTCAGAAGGAGGGAGCTGCTGTGCTGATACAGGAGTCAGGCCCAACCCCACAGTCACCCTGACACAGATCCAGTCTCAGGAAGTCCTCACCAGAGAAGGAGACCCCCTGAGCCTCTGAATCAGCTGAAGCACCAGTGTCATCTGGAACTAAGCTCACAGTCTGGTGAGTGGGCTGAGCCCTGGGCAGGGGAGAGATTACAGGGGTCTATGCTGGTGCTAAGGCAGAACTTGGATTTTGTACCCCTACTGAGAACCAGGTGGTAGGCTCAAGTAGAAGTGGCCCAGGTGGGGGAGTGGCACAGGCTCCTCGGAGCTAACAACCACAACACACAAAGCTGGTTGATTGGCAAGTTGGTCTGGGGTCATCTAGGGCCAGGAAACAGGCCGGGCGAGAGAAGAATCTGATTCTCCTTAAATCATACCACCTGGGACTTCTTAAGCTTGGGATACTGCAGCCTGGAAACAGTGACCCACTTTAAGGAGCTAAAAGTCTAGTAAAAGAAAGGCAAGATGAGTCGACAGAGAAAGGTGAGGACCAGAGAAAGTTTCTTTTGTAACAAGGAAGACCAAGGGGCACCCTCAGAGGAAGATGTCAACAGGAGGGCCCTTATATCTAAAGCTCCCAAGAAAAATACAAATTGTTCTCAGGCCATAGAAGTGCTCAAAAAGGACTTTGAAGATAAAATTATAGAGGTAGAGGAAAAAATGGAAAGAGAAATGAGGGTGATGCAGGAAAGACATGAGAAAAAAGTCAACAGCTTGAAAAGTCAAATGGAAAAGGAGGTACAAAAGCTCTCTGATGAAAATAATTGCCTAAGAATGAGGATTGAACCAATGGAAGCCAGTGACTTTATGAGAAACCAAGATACAATAAAGCAAATCCAAATGAATAAAAAAATAGAGGGCAATGTGAAATATCTTCTGGGAAAAACTGCCGACTGGGAAAATGGGTCTAGGAGAGATAATTTGAAAATTATTGGTCTACCTGAAAACCACGATCAAGGAAAGAGCTTAGACACCATCTTCCAAGATATTCTCAGGGAAAATTGCCCTGAAATTCTAGAAGAAGAAGCTAAAATAGAAATTGAAAGAATCTACCGATCACCTCCAGAAAGAGATCCCAAAAAGAAAACTCCTAGGAATATATATATATATATATATATATATATATATATATATATATATATATATATATATATATATTTTTTTTTTGCTCAGGGCAATTGGGGTTAAGTGACTTGCCCAGGATCACACAGCTAGTAAGTGTCAAGTGTCTGAGTTTGGATTTGAACTCAGGTCCTCCTGACTCCAGGGCCGGTGCTCTATCCACTGCTCTACCTAGCTGCCCCAAAGTGGGTCATTTTGATTACTTAAAATTGAGTTTCTTCAGAAACTGAGTAAAGCTAAGATTAAAAGGCAAATGAATAACTGGGAAAATTTTTTTTGCAGCAGGCTTCTTCAATAAGAACCTATTCAAATTTATAAGAATAAGAGCCATTCCCAATTGATAAATGGTCTAAGGATACGAACTGGTAGTTCTCAAAGATAGAAACCCAGGCTATCTATAACTATGAAAGAAACGAAAAACGAAAAATTACTACATGGGGGGAAAAGTTCTAAATTGCTACTAATTAGAGAAATGAAAATTAATTCTTGGATTCCATTTTGTGATTCTGAGATTTCATTTCACCAGAGTGATAAAGATGACCCCCCCAAAAATGACAAATGTTGGAGGGACTGTGGAAAAACAGATACATTGATGCAGTGTGGACTCTGGATGGGTATAACCATTCTGCAAAGCAGGTGGGAATTATGCACAGAAAGTTACTAATCAGTGTATTCTCTTTGACTCAGCTATACTACTACAGGCATATAAGCTCCCACTCTCTATAAAATGCTCCAATGGGTGCGTCTCAAATAGCCTCTGACAACGGAAGCCCAACTCCTGGCCTTCTCGTGGCGGAACTGTTTCAACTAACAGGAGAAGGGGCGAGGGTGAGTCACTGGCACCTTAAAGCCAGTCAATTCAGGCAGGTGGGGCTCATTAGCCTTGGCAGGCAACCCACCTAGGGGAAGGAAACCCTGATTTTAAACCTCCACTGCCTTGCGGCTATACAGGGCAGATTGGATGGAAGCTAGAAAGGCTTTAAGTGTGAGTCTGTGATGGACCAAGTATACGTCTGTTTTTGAAGACCAGCCTTGCTCAGTTTGCAAAGAATCATCACCTGATTGGCCACATTATCTCTGAAAATTCTGAAATTATGTAACACCAAATACTTAGGATATTCTAAGATATACCAGGAGGTGAGCTCCATACATGCAGTATTTTGTTTTGGTTTTTAAAGCCAAGGGAAGAGAGGACAGTAAAGTTAATTTTCAAATGCTTTAAAAAGGTTGAGGATGAAGACTGGAAAAACCCATGGTTTTAGTGATAAGTCAATGACACTAGAGGAGTTTTAAAAGAATTTCAGTGGAAAGTAGGGGCAAGGGTCTAACTGGAAGGGGTAGAGGAATGAGTGAAGCACAGAACACTGGGTCTGGCAAAACCTAAAAGATCTGGACTGACTGAAGGGAAGGAAGGGTCAAAAGAAAAGCTCACCAACAAGGATGGGTTGGAAGACTTCCTTTGCTCCTAGAAAACGTACCTATTTATAGTCATCCTAGTTGTTTCCATCCAAGGGTGTCCTCTCCTCTCTGTGGGTGAAAGGGCCCGGATTGGCTAGCTTGTTCAAGCATTTAATAAATTATCTAAATGGTAAGATTTTAGGGTCTTGTGAATCTGCTTGATTTTACACTGAAAAGCAATAGGGAGGGGGCAGTTAGGTGGTGCAGTAGATAAAGCACCAGCCCCGAATTCAGGAGGACCTGAGTTCAAATCTGACCCCAGACACTTGACACTTACTAGCTGTGTGACCCTGGGTAAGTCATTTAACCCTCATTGTCCCACGAAAGAAAGAAAAGCAATAGGGAGAAAAATGCCTGCATATCTCTGCTAAGCCAGATGATATTAATAATAAAAATAATAGGCACAGTAATAGCCAACATTTATATGGCATTTACCATGTACTAAGTACTATAAAATTATCTGATTTGATCCTCACAACCATGAGTAGATGCTGGTATTATGACTGGATATATCAGGATCAGTCTATTTTAGTTTGTAGAGGCTTATCACCAGATTGGCCATCTCTTAAGAGAAAACAATTGCATACGGTTGTAATCTGTGACAATACCTATACCAACAAACACCCAAACTGTTAGAGGCATCTGGAAGACCTGAGTTCAATCTGACCTCCAACACTTACTAGCTGTGTGACTCTGGGCAAGTCATTTAACCTCTGCTTGCCTCAGTATCCTGAAGTACTAAACAGGGATAACAATACCGACCTTAGAGGGTTGTTGTGAGGATCAAATAAGAAAATAATTGTAAAGTGCTTAGCACAATGTCTGGCCCATAAGAAACATTATATAAATGTTAGCAATTATTATTACCACCTATCTTTCTATTATAAATGACTCTGCAGGGGCAGCTAGATGGCGCAGTGGTTAAAGCACCGGCCCTGAATTCAGGAGTACCTGAGTTCAAATCCAGCTTCAGACACTTGACACTTACTAGCTGTGTGACCCTGGGCAAGTCACTTAATCCCCATTGCCTACAAAAAAACAAAAACAAAAAACAAAACAAAAAATGACTCTGCAGTGCACAAACCACATTGGTCTTTTCTCTGTTCCTCACATGGTACTCTACCTTTTGTTTCCATGCCTTTGTCCCAGCCATCTCCCATGTCTGAATTGTTCTTCCCTTTCTGTACCTCTTGGACCGCCTCACTTTCTTCAAAACACAAGTCAAGCACCACCTTTTTTGTAAGAAGCCTCTTCTGGTCCTAACTTCCTAGTGCTCTCCCATCCTAAGTACCTTGTATTTATTTTTTATTTATTTTCTGCAAAATTAAAATGTGTACATGCTGTAGTTCTAATAATTGTTGGCAACTCTGGAGAAGGGATGATTTCATTTTCTGAACAGGCATTCACAAAATTTAGACCATGGCCTGGAACACTGTGGGTGTTTCGCAAATGTTTGTTGATTAAATTCATGACAATATGTCTTTACTTCAAAGGAAAAGACTAGATTAAAGGTAGGACAGGTAGTAATGTATATTTAAAAGATTTATTTTAAAGAGGAAGTCAAGGGACTAGAGGATGAATCATAGTGTAGCTCACCTGGGTGAAGATCAACAAGAGAAATACAAGGTCTACTTTAATGGAAGCATACTATAGTTCATTAAAACAGAAAGAGAAAACAGGTGAGAGATTTGGTAAACAGATCACACACCTAACATGGAACAATATGGCGTAGCGATAGGAACAATTCTTGGGCATTTCTGGGAGCTCTCTGCCAAAAGTGGTATAGGAACGACCTTTGAGAGCTGGCCCAACCATGGCTGAGAAATGGACTCATCAAGGGACGGGGCCAAATTTGTAAATGAACCCGGACCAAGGTTATATAGAAACTGCATTAAGTCTTGAGCCCATTTTCCCCAGGCACCAAAGGAAAAGTCCCTAGGTTTTGGGGGTAAATGTTTGTACTTCTGTTCTTGATGTATCTTTGACATAAATACCACTTTGTAAAATTTAAAACCAAAACAAGAGCAGTTCAGCTTATAAAACCTGGACTTGCCTTAATGATGATTTCATTCTTCAAAAAGTGGAAGGAGTGAAAAAGGAAATTCATAAGCAACACAGGAGATTAATAAAGGGTAAATGGTTGCTAAACTAAGAATGATGGAAACTTTGTGGAAGGGACCATTCCCAATCTTCTTTTTTTTTTTTTTAAGCAGGGTAATTAGGGTTAAGTGACTTGCCCAGGGTCACATAGCTAGTTAAGTGTCAAGTGTCTGAGGCTGGATTTGAACTCAGGTCCCTCCTGAATCCTGGGCTTAGCTACCCTGTCCATTCTCAATCTTAGAATTTGGAAGAAGAGAAAAATGGGTATGGTTTGACATTCTGCATGGATTTTGGGAGAATAAAATTCAAAAGGATCAAAGAATAGGTAAAATCCCTTGACCTAAAATTCAACAAATGAAATTGACCAAAAAGGGATAGAAAACTATCGGACCAAAAGCTGGCTTTAGGAAAAAGAAGGCCTAGAGTCAACTCCCAGCATGACATTTACCAACTGTATGATTCTCAGCATGTCACTTATTTCTAAGTTCCCCATGATAAGTCTCTAACACCATACACTAATAAAAATAGTTTCTGCTTTGGGAGTTCTCAACACTAATGAAATTACAGGTCCAGACCAAAAAGATGGGATGAAATTAGAAGAAGCAAAGAGACACAATTCCAATAAGGGAGCAAATGAGGCACTATCTGAAAAGACCACAATGGATGCATAAGGCTCTTCTATTCCAACTCTGATTTTAAAGACATGGTGTCAGAAGTGCTAATCTCATAAAATGCTTAAGGTGGTAACAAGAGAAATGTAAAATAAAAGACTTCTTTAAAAAAAATCTATTTTGTTGATAAGAGGAATAGTAGAACCTCTGCCAGCTGGATAGGATGATAGAGAAAAAGTAGAACTAAACTCTTATTTTGTGTTTTCTCCACACTAGATCAAAAAGGGTTAACAGGGAACAGAGACTGATAAGTGAGGTTAAAAGGCACCAAAAGTTGCCACAAACAACTTCAAGTTTCCAGGCTTATATATACTTTATTCCAGGGTAATAAACAAAAAAGGTGGACATCATGGTGCAGTTGTCATGCTAATCCAGACTCAAGAGTAAAGGCCAAATGATGTAGGACTGGGGAAGTCAACCCAATTTTTAAAAAGACAAATTTGCAAATGATGAACTTGGCTTTGATAGCTGACAAAAAACAACAACAAAAAAACCCTAGTTTTTAAAGGGATGATGATTTGCAAAGATTCAGAAAAGGAAACTGGGAACACGAAGAGGCAGCAGAGCTTTATTAACAGATTATGCCAGACTAACCTCACTTCCAGTTTGGATAGCTGTCTAACTAGTAGATTGGGGGGGGGGGGTGAATACTGAAGGATACTTATATCTTAAAGCATTGATTAAAATTTCTTATACTGGGGGCAGCTAGGTGGCACAATGGATAAAGCACAGGTCCTGGATTCAGGAGGACCTGAGTTCAAATCAGGCCTCAGACACTTGGCACTCATTAGCTGTGTGACCCTGGGCAAGTCACTTGACCCTCACTGCCCCCCCCCCAAAAAAATTCTTATACTATTCGGATTGAGAGGTGTGAATTAGAGGATGCCAAAGTCAAGTGGATTTGGAAGTGGCCAAATACCAGTACCAAGAGTAGTCATAAATGGGCTGATCCCATGAAAGGGGATAGAATGCCCCATGGATCTACATTTTGCTCTGGACTCTTTAACATCTAACATTTTATCAGTGACTGGGATGGAAGCATATTCAATTTCATATTTGTCAGATTCGAACACTGTGTCAAGTTGAGAGGGCTAATGTTGGTTGACAGTCCTAGTCTAGAACAAGGAAGAAAAGTACAAAAGTACATCTGGAGTTTGGTGTTTCAAGTGAATATTTTGTAAAGGTCATCAACCAAGATGGTGAAAAGCCTCTAGTACATTCTATAGGAAGATCAGGTGTAGGAATCAGGGATGTTTAGACTGAGGTGACGCATTAACTGTCTCCAAATATTTTAAGGGCTGTCACACTGAAAAGAGATTAGAGGGGGCAGCTAAGGTGGTGCACTGGATAAAGCACCAGCACTGGATTCAGGAAGACCTGAGTTCAAATCCAGTCTCAGACACTTGACACTTACTAGCTGTGTCACCTTGGGCAAGTCACTTAACCCTCATTGCCCCCTCCCCCCAATTATAATAAATAAATTTAAAAAAAAAAAGAAAAGAAATAAATTAGACTTGTCTTGCTTGGTCCCAAAGGGCAGAAGTGGGAATAATGGGTGGAAGTTTCAAAGAGGAAAATTAAACTTAGATTTGATATAAAGAAAGACTTCAAAGTAAGACTGCAGGGCAAAATAGAATCCAGAATACAACGGCAGAGAGGAATCCCACTTCAATTCACTTAGAAAAGAAGTTTGTGAAGAACCAAAAGAAAAATTGCGAGCAGCCAAAAATCAATTGGCATATCAAGAAGCACCAGTTTTAAATTTGCTAGATTATTTTTCAGTGATAAGAAACAAAAGGCTGGAATATGATTTAGAAAAAAACAAAGGAAACTGAAATAACAGATGAAATAACATTATGCAAAACTGATCATACCTCTTATGAGACAAGGTTTTTCTTTAGCAAGAACACAGACTTTCAGTCATTCCTCCAGAAAATTATAGTTGCACAGGTATTTTAACATACACACTCATCAAAACCAAAAAAACAAGCAAAAAAACTAAACAAGGTAAACAAGTTCAAATAGTATTAATTCAATTCAATAAATATTTATTAAATGACTACTATGCATGTGCTACGTTTTGGGGATACAAAGGCAAAAACAAAACAATTCCTAACCTCAAAGAACATACATTCTACTAGAAAGATACAATATATACATACATGAGAAAATACACAATACTTATAAGAGCAAATATAAGTCACTAAATTAATGATGGAAATGTTCATCTACTATCAGAAATAGAACTTCCACCTTACAGAAGGGTTATCAAGATAACAAAGACTAGGAATGTGAGCAGCTAATTCTACATATAGGGGTGGTGGAGGAGAGGAGAGAATGAATCAGTTGGAGGGGAGGAGGAAAGTGAGGAGGAGCTTAGAAGGGGAATGTTGAAGGCTCCTAAACTATACTTTTATCTGGGCTGAATAAGGCTAGGCTAATAAAGATTACAAAAATAAAAACAGAATTTGGAGATTTGAATGGGGCAGAGGGGAAGGGAGCACCACATTAGGGGCAAAGGGAGATGGTTTTTGTGTAAGAGCAAAAAACTGGAAATGGATTGTTTTAAGCAGAATGAGCTGTAAGGTATTCTGTTGATTTAAAAAAAAATTAAGGCCATATAAGAGTATTTGATGGAGAAATAAACAATTATAAAACTGAATGTTAATAGAATTAACACTAATGTGGAAGAAAGTTACAGAATGGATTAGAGAAAACAGACCGCAACAATGTTACATACAAGAAACACACTTAAAACAGGGAAAACAGATTTAAGGTGAAGGGCTGAAACAACATTTATTATTATACTTCATCTGAATCCAAAGAAGGAGTTGCAATCATGATTTCTGATAAGGCAATAGTAAAAATGATACTGACAAGAGTGACAAACAGGAAAAACTTCATTATGCTTAAAGGCACCATAGATAACAACAAAATATCAGAAAATATATGTACAACAAATGGCATAATAACTACTTAAAAGGAAAAATTGATTCAAATGCAGAGAAATATGAGACAGTAATTATAGGAGACTATTGTTTCAAAATTTAATAACTAACAGTAAAATAAGGAAACTGGATATGAACAGGATGGAAAAAATAGATTTGCTAGACCTACTGCAAATATTGTATGAGAATATTGATAAACTTTTTTTCAGAATAAGTGCACATTTACAAAAACTGAACATCTTGTCAGGGCACAAATGTTCATAAATAAATGCAGAAAGGCAGCGATATTAAACATACACTTTTAATTATAGAACTGATCTTGTCAATCAGTTATATCTGGACCCTGTAACCTGAGAGTATTAATTTGCACCATGGTAAAGGGCCCCTCTTTGAAAGGAAACAATTTGCCTCTTACTGTGCTGCAGGACCCAAACAGCAATGGGGCATTTGGGCATATAAACACGTCTTCCCCTGCACAAAGGTGGTGGTACATTTTATAGCCCATAATTATTTGGGAGCTTATTATAAAATTCCTACATATATGACCTGTTCTGGTATGAAGAGTGGGGTATAATACATGACTTTTGGATGGTGTTTCAAGGTTCACAAAGCACCTTAATTACATCTCATTTGCACTTCACGACAACGGAGATAGCTGCTACACCTGTCTCCATTTTATAGATGAGGGTCAGAGATGTGGTGGTTCTATGCCCAGTGTTAAATAGCTAGCAAATGTCAGGTACACATCTGCACTTAAGTCTGTCCTGACTCCATTTTCCTATTTTTTCCATCTCATTGCATCCCTTCCTTCCTATAGTCAGTCAGTCAATAAGCATTTTATTAAGCACCATGCTAGAACACACTGAATTTGGGGCTAGACAGCCAGGTTCAAATCCCATCTCTGCTACTTACTATCTCAATCATCATGGACAAGTCAATCACCTCTCTTGGCCTCAGTTTCCTCATCTGTAAAAAATAAAGGGAGGCTGGGCCTTTGATCCCTACGATCCCTTCCAATTCTGTTTGAAAGGCCATCTTGTGGCAAAGGGAACAGACAAGCCCTGTACTCCAGAGGGCAGAACGATGAGCAACAGATAAATGGTACGGTCAGGTTCATTAGGAGGAGAAAAACTTCCTGATAATTGGAATAGGCCAAAAGTAGAAGGGCTATCAAAAGGCAGCAGATCTCCTCCTCACAAGTCACCATCAAGGACGGGATACATGAGTATTTATTAGGGACATTACAGAAGGGATTCCTAATCAGAGATGCGTGGGCCTGTATGGATGGCCTCTGAGGTCTCTTCTCCCTTAAGAGCATGACCCTAAGATTCAGAGATGGGCCAGACATTAGATGTCATTAAATTCAACCTCTGTTTTTATAGATGGAAGAAAATGAGGCCTAGACCAGACAAAACACACTGCTGTTCCAAGTTATTCTTCATGATTTAAAATGTATTTAATGCATGCTTTAGATGCACCATCTCCCCAGTGTGTCAGAAAAAAAGGTTTTACACAACTCTATCCCATCTCATTTTTTAAAATGTTAGGTTTAGTTTTCTCTGTGACCTGAAAATACAATGAAATTTCTTAGGCTTCAGTAACTGCAAAGGACACTGTGTGATAAATTGAAGTTCAAAAACCAGATGAACAAAAAACCCTCAAAATTTCATAAATGATAATAAAGACATAATATTCCCAAGCACACTCATTGGCATCTAAGCTAACTTGTGGCAAACAAATTCACATAGTTTATCTTTTGGTCCCTCCTTTAATCTGCGGAGCACAAGTGACCAAAAGATGATAAATAATAACTCACATTTATATGGGACTAGGCTGGCAATGAGAGCTTTCTCCCGAAATGATCTCATGAGGTAGATAATGCAAGTTATTATCATCTCCATTATTACTGAGAGGGAAGCCCAGAAGGTATATGCAACTTGCAAAGATCACACAGGTAGCATATATGTGAGGCAAAATTCAAACCCCAGGGCACTGACTCTAAGCACATGGCCCTTTCCACTATGCCAAAATGCACTTCTAAGGAAAAAGATTCTCAAGCTGCAATAAAACAAATTCTCAGAAGCAATGTACTTGAATTAAGAATATAAAAACATGGTTCGAAGCAATGTTTCAACTCTAACCTCTGGATGAATACACAACTACACACATATTAATTTTATATTTCCAATTTTATTTTTATTATTTTCTTATGGAATGCTAAATTTAATATTACAACGTAGCCATAGTAGCTACTGAAATGTGACAAAGGTCCTCATCTAAATTCTGTCAAACAGGCTGACGTTTTATGTTATTAAACAAAACACGTGTGATTTTACACAGCAGAGGTCTGATGGTCTTCAAATAATGCCAAGTGCAAGGCAAGTCACAAACCTCAGACAAACTAGAATTCTATACATATATATATATACATATTCCATATGTGTATTATGCAGACATGCATACATTTCTCCCTCTCTCTCTTGCTCTCTATGTCCGTGTTGAACATTTATAAAACTGTATGTGTATATACATGCACATCTATATCTATAGACATATGCCCCACCCTCCCAATTGGGCTCTCTTTTATAACACTGTCTAGTATACTGCTAATACATCCTCATCCCCAACTATTATTATTGCCCAATATAGTTACATGATTTCAGTGGCAGTATTCCGCCCCTTGGGTGTAGTGTAGGTATTTCTATGTATATAGATATGTCTATTCATGTATATCTATGTATGTAAAGGGAACATTTTCCTCAAGTCATGCACTAATACAGTAAACAGTCTTTTCAGCATAGGTTTTTGGAATTCTAAACAGTGTAAAATCTAATTCTTGAAAAACTCCTATTTGCATACTTTTGTATACAGTTTTTAGTTACAAAAAATATATTATATATATATATATATTTATATTTATATATGATTGAAACCTAGTGAGTACATATGTTCTTTGAGTCAGGCTATATTCTAGCCTTTAGATAAATTAAAAAAGTACACCCTCTTAACAGGATGCAAAGTGGCCTTAAAAAGCCCATTACCTGTATTTAGAATAGCCCATATTATATTTTTTAAAAATCGACAAAATGATGTCAAAAAAATTTGCATTAAATATACAAAGGTTTGCATACAGATACCTAGTTCGGTTCCTAACATCCTTTCTGGCTTCTAAGATTGACCAAAATTAGTGATGACTATCTTAAAATTATGGCTCATCTGAATTTTTGATAGTGAAAAATTCTATCGTTTTTAAATCATAAAAACAAGTTCCATTTAAAAGGAAAAAATGTACATGAACAACCTAAAGTACTCATGGAAATGTTCCTGTACAAAGTGACTGTGTACACCATGACATGTGGGCTCATTCCCAATGAGAACACCATTTGGTAGCATGTGTAAACCCTGTGTGGCTCCCCCTCTCTCTGGGTCTCTTCAGTATATAAAAATTCAAACCACTTCACATTAAAATTTAAGTTTAATACAGTGCAAAGTTTTAAGACAAAATAACTTGTTCCCCCCAGTGAAACAAGTTCCAGAATCATACTGATTCTTTTTCTAATCTATTTACACAATGAGCTAAATGTTCTCCATAAATTTTGAAATTTGCTGAATATCAGCAGAAATGTCATTAATCTAGCAGCAGTTGCCTTAACGAGAATTGATAGTTATTTGAGAGAATGCATAAAATTTTCAAGACTGTACTCAGTGTCGTATTGATCTTGATCCCAAAGATCACTGAGGTTCTCCAGGATTGACTTCATACTTGCTTTTCCAGAAGTTGTTGAGGTATTTGCTTTTTCCACTTTTCCATCCTTAAAGGAAAGAATGAAAATGACTTCAGAAATTTATCAAATATTTAAAACATTGAGCAATTCTTTAACACTACATTTCCTCACTGCTTTCTCTTTTTAGTTTACATCTGAATATATCAGAACTCTGATCAACATTTCATTTTCCCAGCAGGTAGAGAAATGCTGCTGCAGAAATATTACAAATCACATTTTTAATGACTTAAGTTTAGAGAATGTCTCAACTTTGCCTGCTGACTTTTTTCATAGGATTTTAGAGCGGTATTGTCCAACCTCCCAGAAGATGAAGAAATCTCCCCTGTAACTTCCTTGAGAGGTAGTCTCATCCACAGCAAAGATTTTTAGTGGTGAGGAAGTTTCTCACAGGTCAGCTTTTCCTACTGTTAGAAATGTCTGTCTAAAAATTTTTCTTATACTGAGCCAAAATCAGCCTCCCTATAATTTCCATTCTTGGGTCCTAGTTTTGCCATCCAGAAAGCCTCTTCCCAGGCAACACCTATAATCCTTTAATGACCATTTAAGGAGAATGTGTGTAACCCATCTTCTGAAAGTACACCCTTTAAACAGAGGAAGCATCCATCATGTCCCACCTAAATTTCTCTTCTCTAGGCTAAACATTTCAGATGCTTTCCTTCAGTCCTCTTATGGAATGATTTTCAATTGTGCTCTATCCATTTATTAACAGATTTCCTAAATGTTGCACTTACCACACAGAACACCCTACATGTGCCTGATGAGGGCTAACTACAACAAGGTCACCAAATCCCTCTTCTTCCCTTCTGGATACTGAACCTCACGTGATGCATCTTAAGATCAAATTTCACTTTTCTGGCCTCTACACTGCCCTGTTGTCTGTTATACAGAAACACCATCTCCATTTTGTATTTGTACAAGCGATATTCTGAATTCAAGAGTAGGACTTCTACTGATCCTGCCTTAAATCTCTTCTTATTAGAAATGGTATATTGTTCTAGACCACTGACATCTTTGTTGTACAACATATTAGCTCTCTCTTTCGGCTTTATGTCATCTGCAAATCTGATATGCATACCATCTATGGTTTCAAAGTTCCTGAAAATATAGTTGAACAGTACAGAGCCAAGGGCAGCTTTAATTGTCACACACTTTCCTTTTCTAAACTATGAATGAATGAAAGAAAAAGAATTTATCAAGTGCTCCCTATGTATAAAGCACTGGGCTCAGTGCTGGGGTAAAAACAGAAAAAAAACGGAAGTGTTCCCTGCTCTAGAGAAGCTCTAGTTGGGGAAGACAACACATGTAGGAAAATTCAGCTACAGGGTGGGTGTAAAGGTCCAGCAGGCCTGGGGTGTACTGGAATATCTTGACAGGTACCTTCAATGGTATAGGGAGGTGGTGTTAAGTAGCTGGATTATGTGAGATGAGAAAGGGAATGAGGAGGAATGGGTAAATTATAGGGCACTACTAGCACAGGATACTGAGAAAATATTTCATAATATAATTAGTTTTTTGTGTAAGAATTTGCGGTCAAAGTACTGCATATTAATGGGTCTTTTCTAGGAAAATGTTAAGAGCTTTATAATATGTAAAACTTTTTAGAGTGATATTCAATACAAATATTGGGATCTGATAGGCTCCCATCATCCAATCAGAATGCACAAGACACTAATTAGTGAATATCTCTGATCCCTCAGAGTCTTTAGTTCCCAAACATCTTGGGTCAAAGATAACAAAGAAGACAATACCAAGTGGGAATATGGGCCATGGAGGCCCTGCTACTGACCTCTGGTACTTATCTACTATAGATTCTGGAGCCCATAAGAGCCAATAAGAAACAATAAAACACTGTCATGTCAAGGTTTTACATTTCCAACAAAAACCCATCAAAATCCAACAAGCCTCAGGGTTTACTCAGCAATGATTTCTGGGTTGCTGGGGGGAACCTAGAATAATCATCCAGGTATCAACACTGCTAATATGTGGTATCAGTCAACACTGAAAAAAATGTAACTTTCCTTATGCTGTCCTAATATGTCCTCACAGAAAATGAACCAGAATTCTGTTGACCAGGCTTCTCTCAATCTACCAACAGGTGATGAAAGATATATTTTATGATTCATGATAAACTGAACAATAAATTTTTTACCTTGTCAAGGGTAAACAGGTCAAGAAGTTGATCGGTCCCCATGCTCTGAAGACTAGCATTCTCTTGGCTAATAACAGTATTTGCAATATTCATTTTGAATTTCTGCAAACCCATTATTTTCTCTTCCAATGTTCCTCTTGTTATTAATCGATATACATTAACGACTCGTTTCTTGGGAGGGAAAAAAACTATGATTAACAGATATAGCATGAAAGGTTTCACAGATTTACTAGATCAATTGTGAGGGATCTTTGGAGAAATGATTAATTTCTAAAAAAATTGTGATTAAATTTTTAAGCAGCCACTTTGCTGTGACTAAGGATATATTTCAATTTGTGTGAAGATCTAGCCCATTATTTCTCTCTATTCTACCACAGAAAGTCAGATTTTCCCTATTGATTAGCCTCTTGCTCTGGAGAGACATATTCCTCAGGCTCAGCTATGGTAGTTAAGGAGGACTAGGAATGAGTCAATGATCATACTGAGAATGAGGGAGGGGAGAACAGGGACTGAGTTTGCTAATAAAGAGTCACAGCTATTCTAAATTGGATCAAATTATATATATATATATGTCTCATAAATCATATATATGTATGTATGTACACACACACACACACACATATCAATATATCTCAACTGGTAATAAAAGAGGCTCAAAATAGGAAAAGCACCTTCTTACCATTCTAGTTTCTAGGGCCTAAAAGTGATTAGATCATGCATTTTGAGGATGATGGAATATTAAGGAGTAGAAGGGATCTTAGAAATCCAATGGTTCTACTATCTTAGTTTAAAGATAAGGAGACAAAGGCCCAGATAGTTTTGGTTTCACAGGAAATTAATGACAAGGTGGGGCTGGACCTTAAGTTTCTTGACTCCTAGTGCAGGGACGCTTTGTCCTACTGTCCCACACCACAATTTTTAAAGCAGGTTCACGACTATGTCAAGAACAAGAAATCACATCACAATAGGTATAGCAACATTTCAATGGGTAGTTTACCTGGCCAATACGATGTGCTCGATCCATTGCTTGTAAATCCCTCATAGGATTCCAGTCATGTTCAACAAATACAACTGTATCAGCTCCTGTTAAGTTAAGACCCAGTCCGCCAACATGTGTAGTCAGTAAAAGAACATCTATGGATGGGTCATTGTTGAATCTAAATACGCAAATTGAAGGAGGAGGGGGAAGAGGAAAGAGAAAAATTTAAATATTTCCTCCTAAACCTCCTACATGATAAGGTTAATTATTTAAATAAAAACTGAAGATAAGGAATAAGAACTTTGTTGATATTATGTAAATAATTTCGAATCCTGTGAATCTTAGCTAAATTTGTGAGACAGCCAGCTGGAGAAGTTGAGCGCCTTTCCTCTACAGAATTCCATTATCTAGGAAAGCTCCTCACCATGACCTCAACCCCTCTCTAATTTCCTCAGTTCTCTCCCAGGCTGTCACCTCTGCCTGGCTCTACTCTTCTCCCTTCTGCATTTTGACCACTTGATGAAGCAATGTAACTTCACATTGTTTCTGGATTACTTTCACTAGCCTAACTACTATTCATGCCTTTCACTACTATGCATGTGTTGCTGAACATAGCTGGAGAATATCATAAAACTGTGTAGAGTCCATTATAAATTTATGATACATAATCTCAACTGAGCTTTCACTACAGCAACACAATCCTTCTATGCCTCCCTAAGGTAAGTCATTATGCCACCCACCAGTGGCTTTTCTAAACCTTTTCAAACTTCTTCAAACCAGATATGGATATGCTTTCCATACCCCCAAGGGAGAAATGTTTCTTATTTCCCTGAAAAAAAAAATGGAGATCATTGCTAAGAGCTCCCTCTTCTTCATCTCACTAAGATACCTTCTATCACTATCTGTTCCTTTCCCCCAGTCTCATATGAAATAGTCATTCTACTGCTAAGCAAAACCCTTCTACATGCACAAGTAATCCCATTCCATTTCTTCTCTGGTATTGTCTTTTGTCACCCCCACTTTCTCACTAATCTTTAATCTCCTTGTCTAAGAGCTGACTCCCTACTGCCTTAGAAACAAGTTCATGTCTCCCTTCACCTCAAAAAACCCACACTTGATCCACTCATTCTTCACTAGCTATCATTCTATCTCTCTTCTCCTTTTCCTGGCTAAACTCCTCAAGAAGGCTATCTACAGGGGGCTGAGTTAGGTGGTGGAGTGCATAAAGCACCAGCCCTGGATTCAGGAGGACTCAAGTTCAGATCCGACTTCAGACACTTGACACCAGCTGTATAACCCTAGGCAAGTCACTTAACCCTCACTGCCCAGACTCCCCCCTCCCCAAAAAGGCCATCTACAACAGGTGTCTCTACTTTTTCTCTTGCTTCCTTCTTAACTCTACAGTCTGGCTTCAGATCTCCTCATTCAGTTGAAGCCACTCTTTCCAAAGCTGTCAGTGGTCTCTTAATTGCCAATATTTAAGGGTCTTTTCTTAGTCCTCACCCTCCTTGATCTCTCTTCATCCTCTGACACTGCTGATTACCCTTTTCTCCTTACACTCTCATCTCTTGAAGTTCTTGTGGCCCTACGCTATCTCCTGGTTTTCCTCCACTCTATCTGACTTCTCCTGTCTCTTTTGCTGGATCTTTATTTGGGTCAAGCCCCTTAGCCACGAGTGTTCCCAAAGACTCTGTCTTGTGTCCTCTTCTTATATACGATTTTACTTGATCTCCTCAGCTCTCCTGGCTTCAATTATCATCTCTGCCAATGATTCTCAGATCTATTTATATGGCCCAAACTTCTGTTGACCTTCCATCTTGCATTTACAACTGGATGTCCCATAAACTTTTCAAACTCAACAAGTCCGACTCTAAGCTCATTATTTTTCCTCTTAAACCCTTCTGTCATCCTAACTGTCCTATTAGTGTTGGGAATACTCCCACCCTTCTAGTCACCAAGGTGATCGTGTTGGGAGGGAAAGGCTCATCTTTGCCTCCATTCTACTCCATGCTCCATTTACCTGTCAACCGAGCTTCCTAAAGCAGAGGCATAAATATGTTACCCCCCACCCAAGTCAATCAACTCTGATGGCTCCCTAGCATCTCCAGGGTAAAATATAAAAACCATCTGTGTGCTATTCAAAGGTCTTGCCCCAATTCCCTTCCCTGCCAATGTTCTTCATCCTCTAAATATGGAGTCATATGCTGTCTCTCCCAATAGTCTCAGAGCTCTTTGAAAACGGAGACAATTTTATGCCTCTCTTTGTGTCTCCAGCACTTAGCAGAGTGTCTGCCACATAGCAGATGCTTAATAAATGCTTGACTTGATTTCAGGGTCACTGGGGACAGCTGCTGGTTATAACCATCTCCATAACAGATTGACCTTCAAAGACTCATTTGGCTGCCTTTGAAGCTGGCTTCTTTCTGGAACTGTAGACTACCTTTGCATTCACATACAAGACTATAGTTTTAAAAACCCATGCATTCTTTGTCATAAATTTCATTATGAAAGGTAAAACAGTAAGATAAAGGGATGAACTTTTCAAGATTACATAAAAGTACAGTACAAAAATATAGTAATATTGCTTTATATTTATATGCTATTTATTATCTCATGAGATCCTCAAGTCTCCTTAAGTGGATCTGGAATCAGGAGACTTGGTTTCAAGCCTCAACTATGTTCTTTTCTGTATGCTCTCAGACAATCACTTCACCTTTTTGAAACTGAAATTTTACTATCTGCACAATTAGGGAACTAGACAAGATGATTTCCAGATTCTCCTTAAGCTCTAATAATTTATAATAGTCACTATAAGGATATCAGCAGGCAGAGCAGATATGGTTAAATCACTTCCAGAAGGTCACAAAAGTAATTTACTGTAGAGCTAAGACTAGAACTTGGTATTCTAATTCTTGTTCCAGCCACTAAACCATATTGCTTAACAATTTCAATAGTATTTGATATGATCAAATTGATAACTCCTCATTTCCTAGCTAATTCCTGAAATTTCTTCAACAAAGTATGACATTTTGATAAAAGCCTTAAACCATAAATTCCCTGTTAAGTAAGTATAAAATACAAATGTAAATGACAAAAGGTTATAAGATAATCGAGAACATTCAAGGTACTGTAGGACTGGAGAAGAGAAAAATCTTTAGTTGGTTTCCAAAAAAACCCAAAAACCCAAAACCCAAACCAAAAAAAAAAAAAAAAAGTCAACAAAATTTGTAAACTATTGGCTATAAGAACTTGACTTTAATTCCTGAGTAAATGTTAAAATGTACAACTAAAGGGATGGGTAGGAAATACTGAGAAAATGCATGGTGGTCACAAAGAGGCAGCATGACTGCACCCGTGAGAAATGAACCTAGTTCCTTTTTGATAGTGTTACTAGACTGGTTGAGATCAGCAATATGCTGCAGAGACAATTTAACTAGATTTAAGCAAAGCATTTGATGAAGTCTCTCATGTTATTCTTGTGGAAAAAATGGCAAGAGGCAGGTTGTGACAGCATAAATAGGAACATGTGAACTGGAGTGAATGGTTGGACCCAAAGAATGTTCATTATTGGTTCAGTCTTAACTTGGAAGACAGTTCCCAGTGAAGGGCCCCAGTGATCTTTGCATGGCTCTTTCCTGCGTCACAATTCTATCAACAACCTGGATAAAGGTACAGATGTCATGCTTACCAGATTTGCAAATCAATCAATAGTGATATAAAACTATCAGATTATATAAATGATATAAAACTATGAGGAAGATTTAATACTGAGATAAAACTAGAAGAATGTTTAAAAGGCTAGATGATGACATTTAATAGGGATAAATCTTAAAGTATTACAGTTTGGTTGAAAAAATGAATTTAATAAATATAAGATGGAGGAGGAATAGCTAGGCACATTTGTCTGACAAAGATCTGGGGGTTATAGTGGACTTCAAGCTGAAAGTGAGTTAAGAGTATGATACAGGAACAAAGAAAGCTTATACAATCTTAGGCTAAATTAAGAGGCCCTGCCATACCATTCAGAAATGAGGGGGCATAAGAACAGTCTGTACTTTGCTGTAGTCAGATCATTTCTATTCTGCTGTATTCAGGTTTGAATGTGCTACATTTCAGGAGAGATACTGATAAGATGAATAATATCAAGAGGACAACCAAGATGGTAAAGTACAGGATACAAGAAGAGTAGTAGTCAGTAGTCATTTAATTACCTATCCTTTCTAGAGAATTAATTGACATATTATAGAATTATTAAAACCTCATGATGCATAACTTATTCAAGAACATTGTAAAATCCAGAGATTGCTTTTTATTTTATAATTTAACAATTTCCTATTATTCTTTGATTAAAAAAAAAACAACAGTTAGCACAAATCTGCTTAGAGTCTTTTTCCTCATCCCCGTCTTTTCAAATAACAGTATATAATTACAACAGATTTTCTCTTCTCCAGTCCTACAGTACCTTGCAGGAATTGTTTGACTCTTTTGTCATACTCTCTTTGATTGAATAATGCAATCAAGTTATTTCAAAGATGTTATGCTATCCAAGAGACCTACTGAGTATATAATTCTGTGAGGATATGCAATGAAAATTCATCAGTTTAGGTCATGTTCATAAATACTTCCTTATCCAAGAAATCTGATGGAACAAACTTCATTTCTAAGTCCTTCTATTTCCATCATGGGCTACCCTGTTTCAAGAACATTTACCGTGAGACAATGGAATGCCTTTGACCAGCAGGTATGCTTCCATCTAGCCGCAGATATGTGACAGAGGGCAGGTGAGGTTTGAGAAGATCATGTTCTACTATGTCCAGCATGCTTTTGAGCTGGCAGAAGATGAGTATCCTGTGCTGGGCCACAACAGCTTCTGTGCCACTCTCTGAAGTACTAGCATTTCCCAAACCACAGTCCAGTAGCAGCTTTAAAAAAATGTGGGAAAAAAATGGGTCCAAGAGCAGCTCAATAAATATTGTTCATTGAGCTCATTTTAGAATAAATGTTTATTGCTACAATGAAAAACAGAAATGACTTACCTGCTCCTCAGATTCTCTTAAAGTATATCCATACCAGATTATCTCTGTGGGCTGCAATGTCACCCTGGAGAATCTGGAACTAAGAGCTGCTCAGGCTTATCAGCCCACAGAATTTTCTGGTCCCCTCTTCAGGAGGGTACCTAACAGGCCTTTCTTCCCTTTCCTCAGTTCCTTGAGGCTCACTAGAGGGAACATATAGGCGCTCAATAAATGTCTGCTGGTGGTGGTGGTAGTGATGATGATACCCTGGGCCAAATAGTCCATGCAGGAGCATCAAGGTATAGAGGATATAAGAAAAAGTCATGAAGCCGCTAAATACGGAAAGGATTAAAAACTGCATAAAAGGAGGAAAGTAAAGTGTAATATAAACATACCTGTCTCCCCAACTCAAATAGCTGACCTCTCTCAAAATTGTTTGTTTCCCTTTAATACCACTTTCTCTAAAACACGGGAACAAATATGGGTTCCCTGGTAATAATCAAGTATGGATGATAAACCTCTAGAGAATTCAGGTTATAGGGAAGTAACCTTCATTTCTCCAAAGGTAATTATCAACACCCACGTAGTACGCAGTGTCTGGTAAGATTCCTATGCCATCTTATTGGGATCCTGGGATTGATTGACTTTGACTTATTTACTATGAATCTTCACAATTGTTTTAATCCACAATAATGTGGACTGACATGTGTATTCTTGATATAGTACTTGCTGTCACTTTTCCCAAACCCCAGTGTGAGTCAATGATCCCTGTTTGTTAGAGTGAGAAAGTACCTTAGAGGTCATGTATGCCAACTCCCTTATTTTAGAGCTGAAGAAAATAGGCCCAGAGAAGATGGAGGATAACTCCTCTAATTTTATATAAATGCTTTTAAACTTAGTAGTGTGCTTACAAAAAGGGGAAATGACTTATACCAAATTACTTAGCAAGTTAAGCTAAGACTAGGTCTCTAAATGTCTAGTCCAGTGCTTTTTCCTTCTTGGTAAACAAATGTACTCTCAGTCTTACTGACTATGTATCTCAAGACACAGCAATAGGATATATTTACTTTCCATATCCAAAAACAAGAGAAAGGTAAAATGGCGCTTTCCTTATTACAAATATGAAATGCTTAGAAATATAGAATCTTAGGGTTGGAAGACATCTTTAAGATTTTAGTGTGTATCTCAACAGATGTGTCCATCTCCTCTTTAATGGACCTGATAAGTAACTATCTATACCATGTATTTTCTGTGACAGGAATGATTACTCTTTCTCAAAAGGAAGCCATTGGACAAGCTCAGTTGAAAAGTTCTTCCTTATACCAAGATGAGATCCATCTCACAGTAAATACCAAGATGAAATCTGTCTCTCAGTAACTTACAATCCTTCAATGGTCCTAGTTCTGTTCTCTAGAGCAAAGCTTCTTAAACTGTGGGTTGAGACCCCATAGAGGGTGGCACAACTAAATGTGGAGGATGCAAAAAAAAAATAATAATAATAATAAATTGGTAACAGTTTAAAGTTATGTATACTTTATATGCTCCTTTATATTCCAATGCCCCTCTTAACATGTGAGACTTTACAATACAGTGCAACTAGTAATACCTTTCTCGTTCTGCAACATTTACTTGTACTAACACTTTAAGATGGCATTAATTTTTTTTGCAAGTCACATCATGTTATCGGTTGATACTGAATTTGCAGTCAACGACCCAATATGTGTCCTTCATATGATCTGTATTTAATAAGATCTACTCTATCCTGGACTTCTACAGCAGTTTTTTATTCTAAGGCCAAGATTTTACTTTTCTCCCTAATGAACATGCCTTGTATTCATTGCTATGTCCTTTTAAAATTAATCCTATTTACAGTCAATTAATTTTGTCCTGTGACTCTGCCTAATTCATGGCTCTTTGTCTTTGAACCTAGTTCAGAATCCAGCTAACCTGTAATGAGTTAAGTTTAGAAATCAAATCAAGTTCTTCTGCAATCACTATTTTATTCCTACCTCAAAGAAATCTCTTATCCTTGAAGGACATATGTGGACATCAGGAAGTCTGGTCTAGTATTTTGATACCACCAAGCTATCCTTCAAAAGCATCTCTGGTTTGCTTTCCAAAGAAGTCTGGCCCACTATCTCTAACCTTGCAGGTGGACTCAAACAATGAACATTTCTTGGTCACAAGAGGGGACTGTTGCTAGACCCTTATACTGTCACCCATACCTCAGAGCTCAGTAACCTATCACTGATTTTTGACATTAAAGATGTCAAGCTCTTATAACCAATTATAACTTGTTCCCCACCAATCAAGTCCTGCTTTTTTGTTCTGGACTCCCCCAAACTATAAGAGGATTGACCCCCTCATTTGAGACCTTATCTTTGCCTAAAAAGTTGAGATCCTCTTTATTGGTAGATTCCTGTTTTACCAGTTAATTGATCATTCTTGCCATTTTGTGCTTCAATTCACCTTATTTTAATTTATACCTCTTTGTCTTTGCTTACACAATTTTCCATGTTTGGAATGCTATGCCATCTATGCCTGTCGAACTCCTCCCCAACCTGGCCAAGTCCTCCAGGAAACCACTTCTCCCTCAACATGACCTCGAGGTGATGCACTAGATTGAGTGTTGGGCCACAACTTCGGGTCCTGCCTTCACCTTTAAGTCCGCATACTGGAAGTTCCTTGACTTCTCCTCTCCAAAAAAAGGAGGTCCTTCAAAAGCGGCTTCAGTAGCATGTGCAATCTCTCAAATGATTCAGCTAAAACTTCCAATATGTATCTTTACCACAAATAATTTTTACCACACTGGTATTTGAAATTTCACCTTAATGTTTCTGGCATATGGTTAAGCTTTATTTGGGCTGCTTTACATCTTGACTTTGTTAATCCTCCAAGCCTTATATCGCCTTTTAATTGGACAGAAATTCCTTCTCTGTCTTCCTCCAAGTGACATCCATTGACATTCAGAAAAATGATTATAAGATTCTCTTCCTACCTCTACCACCCCATTTTCTGAGAAGAGACTTGAAGAAAGCATTAGCAAAGGAGATATATTTAGAGGTGCTATTTCTGTCCTGGGGTGGAAGTTTCACTCAATAGCTGAAAGGAACTGAGGAAAGGGGAAAAAGGAATTATTGGGAAACCCTCCAGAGAGAATGACTGGGAATGTTCTTGACCTTTCTAAGGTGAACAGTTCTAAACTTCAGAATTCCAGATACTCCAGGGTAGGAAGGAGCCCCCTAAAATGATAATCCAGCATGGGTAATCACCTTTGGAGAAAAGAGTAATTTTTATACAGAAAAACTATTAAAAATACAAACAATTCTTCCAATAGTACATTAATAATAAAGAAAAGAGGTAATTCAAAATTTAAAATTTTCTGTTTGTCTGATATAACTTCATTTTACTTGTCAGTATAGCCTTTAAAAAGGCTATATGTAATCAAACAAATATTTCCTCTAGATAATTTTGAAAAATCACACATTCTACTGCTTGTTTTCTCTTCCCTCTCTGAATATTCTAGCCATAGATCAAACAAAGCTGATGACATAAAGGTGACTATAGTACATGACTTCTCAACCTAGCTTAAAATCTACCCCAATACATGATGTATCTGTGAGGTAGTGAGACTGAATTCATAAGCCCTACTTAACAATTCTGTTGTATTTGGATTTGATTCTTAAGGAATCAAAAAAATTTTATTTAATTTTTTTACATTGGCCAATTCTAGACACACATCTTCCCCATGTCCCACATATAAGCTTCTTTGTAAACCACTTTAAGCAAAACCACATATATCTGAGAGTATGTGAACATTCCACACTCTTAGTCCCCCACATCTCTATTGAGAAGAGGGCTGTATATTTCATTATTTATTTTTCAGGACAAAGATTAGCCATTGCAATTGTTTAGAGTTTGACTTTTATTGTATTTTTTTCATTTACATTAATGTAGTCATTAGCCATTATCTATTTCCTTCTTTAATTCTAATAACTATTAATTGATAAAATCAGGCAACTCATAGTTGTTACTCATTTTTTGAGTTATCTCTACAACTCTTTTTTTTTTCCCCCTTCTTTTTTTTTTCTTTTGAGTGAGGCAATTGGGGTTAAGTGACTTGCCCAGAGTCACACAGCTAGTAAGTGTTAAGTGTCTGAGGCCGGATTTCAACTCAGGTACTCCTGACTCCAGGGCCGGTGCTCTATCCACTGCACCACTACAACTCTTAATCAAAGAAAGACAGCTGTTTGTTTTAGGTATAATGCCATCAGTTATTGACAGTCAAATTCTACACCTATAAAAAGCTGTATTGTATATTTTCTATAAATTACTTATTTGAAGTGTTTTCAGTTCAATAGATATTTCTAGTGAAATCAAATGAAAATATTCACTGAACATTAACAAATTAAATGAATAAAGTATAGATCAAGAGTACGCAAACAGAAATAAGAGCAAATGCGTAGCTATAAATCACTATTTTCTGACCCTCAACCTATAGGATAAGTTAGAAGTTTATGACAGTTAGTAATCTTCAGTATTCAAAGGAATGTTTTCTTCTACTTAACCTTCATAAATCTCTGCAGTCAATAAAAACATTCCACCTCAAATTAATATTAAAATGCAATGAATAAATGAAAAGTTTCTATAATGCCTGCTATCTCTAGGCAAAGTAAATAATATATTGATAAAACCAAAAGGAACACCACTTTGGAGAAGAAAATGAATTTATACTTATCAAGGTACCATAAGTCAAATCCCTATGCTTTTCCCCTAGCTAATCACTTACCTGTTTCAAGGCAGAGAGTTTAGGAGCATGTTGAATATCCCGAAGAGAAGAGTTCTGAGCTGCCAGTTGTTCAGTAGTATTCTTGAATTCAGGGTGCTGGGCTGTTAAGACTAATGCTGGATGGTTGCATAGTTTACGTAAATACTGTAATGCCTTTAATGGGAACCAAAAAAAGAAAAAAAGAAAACAAAGTTAATTCTAAAACACTGGCTCCAAAGAATAGACAAACTACCAAATCATGGGAGATTTGGTCATTTTAATTATGCTACTGGAAATGAGACTTGCAAGGGTGGGAACGATGCTGAGAAACAAGAATCTGTGAGATAACTGAGCTCTCTGGGCAGGACAGACAGATGTGGCACCAAGGAGTACTTGTGGGAGTGCCTTCCACATGAAGGCCTCAAAGGACCCTTCGGCTCTAAATGCATGGGGTCTTGAAGGGAAAGAAGTCTTTTAAAGTCTTTTATTATTTTCCAGTCACATGCAAAGACAGTTTTCAACATTTGCTTTCATGGGATTTTTAGTGCCAAAGCCTGCCCCACCCCGCAAAGATGAAAAGCAATCCGATATAGGTCATACATGTACAATCACACAAAACATATTTCTGCATTAGTCATATTGTGAAAAAAGAATCAGAACACAAGGGAAAAACCTCAAAAAAGAAGAAAAAAAAACAGCCAAAAAGTAGAAACCGTATGGTTCAATTGGGAAGATATCTTAAAAGATAATCCCAGGTCTTCTCTGGTAAGGGACAGAAGGAAGGTGAAGGGAATAGGGGTATAGGCTCAATTTTAGAACCATTGGGTTCTTCTTGCCTATTGGCAAGAAGCAAGCTTCTCTTAGCCTCCTCTTTCAAGATCTTCTTTGTCTTCCCTCTTCCCTGCCCTACACACTCTCTCCTAAGAAAGAGAAGAAATATACTTGTGCCTACAGACAATTACTCGTTGTACCCTGAAGACAATTCTAGTGAAAACAATAGGAGAAAAGGTGATAGGGAGCAGACATCTACAGCTGGAAGGGATCTTAGTGGTTATCAAGGCCAGAGAAGTTAAATGATCTGCCCAGGGTTATGGAGGCAGCAATAGGAAGTAGTGGAGCTGGGATTCAGACCCTGCTCTTGACTCTAAATCCATTGCTTCCTTTTGTAATTAAGCCCCGGTTGCTGAACCCCACCTCCTCCATAGTGTGTGTGGTGTTGGTTTTTTTAATTATTGGGGGGCTAGGCTGGGTTTTCTAAAATATTGCTACTTATATATTAATGGATATTTATATATTAATTGCTATTACACTTGTTTCAGCAGTATTTATTATTAATTAATATTGAATATAAGTAAAGAATTGACTATGTGGCAGTCAACAAAAGCATGAGGAAAGCCCCAGTGCCATCTTGTCTCTAAGAGAGCACATGGCCTACCAGCCTGCCCTGTCCTAAGAGGAGAGCGCTCACCAATGGACAGACAGTCAAGAGTGTGTTCCAAGATGGCGACAGTCTAGTGGTCTGGGCTTTTATCCTCTTTTGATAGAGAAGGTCATTAGACACCGATCAAAGCTAATTGGTTAGCATCTCTCAATTCCATTGGTTGACATGACTTGAGCGTAGTTCATATTAAAATGAACTCTACAGGGCCAGCTAGGTGGCACAGTGGATAAAAAACTGGTCCTGGATTTAGGAGGACCAGACAGAGTTCAAATCTGGCCTCAGACACTTGACATTTACTAGCTGTGTGACCCTGGACAAGTCACTTAACCCTCATTGCCCTCCTTCCACCCCCAGTGAACTTCCTCAATGACATCAGAGGAAGTATGCAAAAGAATACCCCCTAAATTGGTCAAGGCAAAGTCCATTATCTAAGTATAGCTTAATCCAATCAGCTCAACTTAGGTAGAAGAGTCCATTTCTATTGTATCCTTAGGCTGGTCCCCAAACCAGCTGAAGTTCCTTAAGAAGTGGACTTTCTGGGGTGAAGGGGAGAAAGGGCTAAAATTGATCTGGGTTCCCCCAAGAAAATTCATTATTAATAATTATTTTCTCACAATAGGGATCCCTCTTTCCTTCTCATCTCCTATCTACATCTCAGGTCTGCCTAGGGCATCCAAGACTCTCAAGAGGGCTTTGATTCATTCAAAGAGAAAAGGAGATGCATACACACCTTCTTCTCTACTTCCATGCTCTGGGATCTTTATGGTATGTTTTTAATATGTGGTTTGAGAGTTTGACTCTTCTGTCAGAGATGATTGGAATATTTTAAGAAAGGAAAGGATTGGCGGTGGCTAGGTGGTGCAGTGGATAAAGCACCGGCCCTGGATTCAGGAGTACCTGAGTTCAAATCCGGCCTCAGACACTTGACACTTACTAGCTGTATGACCCTGGGCAAGTCACTTAACCCCCATTGCCCCGCAAAAAAAGAAAAAAAAAAGAAAGGAAAGGATGGACCATTTGAAATATACTGCCTTTTTTGTAAAAATGTATTTCCGGCAAAAATAAACCATTGGTTCAAACCTTTTTTTTTTTTTTTGGGGGGGGGGGTGGATGAGGCAATGGGGGTTAAGTGACTTGCCCAGGGTCACACAGCTAGTAAGTGTCAAGTGCCAGAGGCCGGATTTGAACTCAGGTCCTCCTGGACTCAGGGCCAGTGCTTTATCCACTGCACCACCTAGCCGCCCCTCAAATCTTGATTCAAATGACATCTACATTTCTTTTCATGCCATATGCTTCTGATTTAATTATTATTTTTTAAATAGGTCGCTAAGCATCTTGAGAGTAGGATTTATGGTTCCCATTTTAGGCATCCTTAACATCTAACAAGGGCATCTACATGAATAAAGGCTCTAATTAAGCAACTGAAATCTATGTCAATGTTTAATGTAAAACTCACCACATGCAAGGAATATGTTTGCATTCTGGTAACTGCATTTAATATGGCAACTGTAGTGTAAAGAAGAAATCTGTACCTGGAACACATGTCCTGTAGCCTTTAGCTTTGGCTTTTCAGTTTCTTCACTAAGTGCAGCTGTAGAAACAGTTTCATCAACATCACATTTGGCACGAGACTTAGCAAAATCTTCATACAGCTGAACCTGCAGAAATTCACCCCCCCACCATACCAAAGTAGTGAATATTGCACGTAGTTCAAATCATATAATTACCAAAGCTCAACAAATATGTAATTTAAGATCCCTTTCACAGTAAGAAAATAAATGCTAAATTCTTTTAAAATTACTTCTAGTATTCAGTAGGTGTGACATACTATGTTTCATTGAAATTAATTTTATATTCCAGGCATAGAATTCAACTCAAACCAACAAGCATTTACCACGTCTACTATGTGAAAGGCACTCAACAATGGGCTGGAGAGTTGCCACAGTCACACAAAAACAAAATACATGCTCTGACTCTCATTAGTTGGGTGACCACAGATGAAGTCTTTAAGCTCTTTGAGTCTTAGTCAGTAAATATTTATTAAGCATCTACTATGTGCCAGGAAGACCTGAGTTGAAATCCAGCCTCAGACCCTGGACAAGTCACTTAACTCCTATTTGCCTTAATCCACTGGAGAAGGAAAAAGCAAACCATTCCAGTATCTCTGCCAAGAAAACCCCATGGCTAGTCTAGTTCAGGGCCACGAAGAATAGGATACAACTGAGCAGTTGAACAACAACAATATATGCCAGGTCCTGTGTTAAGCACCAGGGATATATATGAAAACAAAGACAGTCCTTTCCGGTTTCATTATACAGTTCTCCTCTTTGTAACTCTATGGTCCAGTCAAACAAGTGCTCTTGCTGTTTCTCATACATGACATGTTGCCTCCTGTCTCTGTGCCCAGACACCGGTTGTCCTCCATGCCTGAAACATACTTCTTCCTCACCTCAGAATGGCTCAGAATCCCTCGCATCCTTCAAAATTCAGCTCAAGTGCTACTTCTACATGAGGCTTTCCCTACAAGGTGCTAGTGCCTCTCCTCAACCCCTCCAATCATTCTGTATTTATACTGCATATACAATGTATGTACATGGTGTTTCCCTAGAAAGATAAGCTCCCTGAGGGCAAGAACTGATTTATTTTTGAGCCTTGTATTCCAAGCCCCTAGCAAAGTGCCTCACAAACCATAGGCAGCTAATCAAAAACTGCTGATTTATTTATTCATTTATTTTCCATATGCATACATTTAAATGAGTAGATGGTTTCCATGGCAGATTTTAACTTTTTGAATACATCACTCCTTTCTTACCTGTAGAGGGCTAAGAGTGCAGTAATAATCTTGAATAATTTTGGGTGGAAGATCCTGCAAAACATCCTCTTTCATTCTTCTCAAGAGAAATGGGAGGACCTGGCGATGCAGTGCTTCCATTGCAAGAACTCCTATTATTTACAGAGTGGGAAAAGTAGAAACAATTCACAGGAAAAGATTCATTTCTCTAAACATGGATCTAATTATGATCAAAATGAAATAAAAATGAGTTGAAGGAAAGATTCTTTCTTACCTGCTTCTTGTTCTCGACTGGAGCTTCGAGCATCCCTACTTGCTAAGATAGGTTTACCATAACGAGCTGCAAACTGACGTTCTGTACCCAAAAATCCTGGCATAAGGAAATCAAAGAGTGACCAGAGCTCCAAAACGTTGTTCTGAATTTAAAAAAACAAAAGGTGGGGGAGAGTGAAATATCAGTTAAATCTTACACTAAACATAGTTCCTTTCTTAAAAAAAAGGTACTAAGGAAAACATGTGATGAACCATCCCTTTCACTCAACTTTTTAGCCTTTTCTCCCATTACTTCTCTCACAGTACTTAGGCCAAACTGAATACACACATGCTAAGCTTCCTCACCTCCTTCACTCTGCTCATTCTTTTTCCATATCCCACAATCCCATCTTTGCTGAGTTCCTAGTTATCCTTTAAAGAAGATAGTTCAAGCTCCAGCTCCGCCATGAAACTCTCCCTAACCAATTAATTAGTTATGAGCCCCCTCCTCAGATCTCACAGAAAATTTTGTTGGAAATTTCTGTAACATAAAATGATGGAGCCTAGTTATTTGTAAGTATGTCTTAGCCTCCTCTAATCCTGAACACTAAACTCACTGAAGAGCGCAGACCACAGCTGTGATTGGATAATTGCTATGGAGTGAAGAGAGGAAGAAAGATCGTTGATAGATAGTGGTAAGGAGAGAACCTGGAAGTGGCAATGGAGAGCAAGGAGTATTCCAACTCTCCCACCTCAACCAGTGATTGGGGGTGAGAGGTGGAAATAGGGAAATGAATGAAAATGCAGCCGGGGAGAAAGAGCAGTCAGTCAGGAAGCCCAAGTCATCAGAAGGGAAACAGGTCTCAGTAAAAGCCAGAAGATAGAGGGAGTGGGAAAGGAAAAGATGATAAGGACTCTGGGATGACAGACATCTGCTCAAATGGCATTACTTCTCCAAGTTACCAAATTTATACATCCTCTTATCTGAGGGAAAGTCAGGCAAACTTTGAACATGTTATGGCATTAGGTATGAAGAAAGCTGCTTCCTGAAATTCTGGTGTCCTTACAGAACCCACCAGCTTCTATTCTCTACAATGTAACACTCATGAGCATGTTCTATACCTGCCAACTGCTACTTACTTTTCAGGGTCAATGCTGCTTTTGCTAGGAAAGTGCTATTGTAATTGCCCTCAAACTTTCCCTCCTACCCATACGTCATCAAGTTCAGAGGGATGAAGATCTCTCGATAAATCAATCCAAGAAGTTCATAACTTGATTTGATATAAAATTGAACACCAAATATAAAAAACCAAGTTGAGTTTTATAACTTGTCAATTTAAAACATCTGATTCATTCAGACTTGTTAACTATATAAAATCTACCAGTATAAAATAGCACCAAAGTCTATTCACAGTTAATAAATGAGTGATTTATCAATAATGGCAAACCAATAAATAAAATGTATTAATAATTTTTGAAATTTGAAAATAAAATTATTTAATGAAATTTTTGAAATAAAATTATAAAAATAACAAAATTTATACTATTTTAATGTCACATACTTAAAAAATACATAAAAGCATACAATTACCTGGATTGGTGTTCCAGAAAGAATGATCCTATAATTGGCAGTCAACTGTTTTACAGCTTTTGATAATTTTGTTTTCCCATTTTTGATGACATGGCCTTCATCAAGAATACAGTAGTTAAATTTAATATTTCTGGAGGATTAAACAGGAAATTTCTGAATCAGGCAACTTTTACTAATCACTTGCTATGCATATATCACTGTTTTAAGCAATCATGAATCTGTATACAATCTAAAATAGACACACCAAACTTTCTTACAAAAAGCCATTACAATCGCCTGCCTTTGTTCCTTCCCCTTCCCAGCACAAACTATTACCTGTACTAAAAGAGAAAAGGATGAAGGTAACTTGGGTAATCACTCTGCCTTTCCAGCTCCACTATCTACCTCAACAAAGGGAAAGGAGTAATGGAAGAATTAGATCTTCATACTGTACAACTGGCTGCCTCTTACCCATTATTTCACCTTCTTAGACTTGGTAAGCTATTCTACACTTTCTGTCCTCATCCATTTAGATTCCTTTTACCTTGATCAAATTCTGTGAATCACTCCAAAACTCTACTTCTCACCCACCCCACTTGACCCTGCCCCAGGCCATTGTAGCTATCATCCAAGAAGGCTGGGAGCAGTTGAGGAAGTTTCTACTTCTATTTCAAAGGCTGTAGCACAAGGAGATTTGTTCCTTGCATTCCAAATTAGAACTCTGTCCTAGGGGCAGCTAGGTGGTGCAGTGCATAGAACACCGGCTGGAGTCAAAAGGACCCGAGTTCAAATCTGACCTCAGACACTTGACACTTACTAGCTGTGTGACCCTGGGCAAGTCACTTAACCCCAAATGCCTCACCAAAACCAAAACCAAACCAAAAGAATTCTGTTCTATAGGAAAATATGATCACTTTAATGAACAGAGGTTACTTGAGTACTATATATCTCAGACACTGAAAAAATGGTTTTGGGTCAGACGTGATTTTATTGGTGTAGTAAACTCCTGGTATATAAACTACCTTTATGCTTACAGATCATTAACTTGTCTATAAATTAAAGAGCATTCTGGGAGCACTAAAAGGTAGGTGACTTGCTTAAGGAAACAAGTATGCTTGAGAGGCACTGAACCCAGATCTTCTTGACACTAAGGGCAAATTATCTTTAAATTTATTAGGAGTAGTTGTGGTATATGATAGAGACTGAATACTATTGTATATAAGAAATGAGGAGGGGGATGGTTTCAGAAAAAACCTGGAAAGAATTATATGAACTGAGCCATTGTACATAGTAACAGCAATACTGTAACAATGATCAATTGTGAAAGATTTAGCTGTTCTGATTAAGATAATGATCCAAAACAATTCCAAAGGACTCATGATGAAAAATTCAAACCACCTTTAGAGATAAGAGAACTAGAGAACTCTGAAAGCAGACTGAAATAGATTTTCTCTCTTTTTTAAAACTTTTCTTGTTTTTTTTCCCCTGCAACATGGCTACTGTGAAAATGTCCTGTATAACTTCATATGTATATGGGGTACTGTATTTCTTGCCTTCTCAATGAGTGGGAGAAGGGCTAGAGGGAAGGAGAGAATTTGGAACTGAAAATTAAAAAAAAAACTTTGGGGGGGGGGCGCAGTGGGGCAGCTAGGTGGCACACTGGTCCTGGATTCAGGAGTACCTGAGTTCAAATCCGGCCTCAGACACTTGATACTTACTAGCTGTGTGACCCTGGGCAAGTCACTTAACCCCCATTGCCCCCCCCCCAAATGTATTAGGGATTAAATAGAATTTTGTGGTTTTGGTTGTGGAACTTAATCCCTAAGTAAAATATTTTTTGTGAGGAAATAGATACTGAACTGAAGAAAGAAGTTTAGTATAGTAGAAAGAGCACTGGAATCAAGAGTCAAATGATCTAAGTTTGAATTTCTGCTCTGCTAACTTGCATTCAATTTGGGGCAATTCATTTCCTCAAAATAGGTCTCAGTTTCCTGATCTATAAAATGAAGGGATGTAATTATATTGTCTCTAAATTCAATTTCATTTCTAAAATTCTCATGATCTTGTTGTGACAAGCCAGGATATTCTGTTTTTTTAAGTGTCTCTTAAGTGAACTTTTAGGAAATAATCCATTTGTAATTTAAGGTTTATCAGTATATAAAAATTAAATATACTTAGAATTTCTAAATAGAAAATTTTAAATTCTTACTTAAAAAAGTCTATGTCATTCCGCACAACATCATAAGAAGCTACTATCAGATTATGTTTTTTGACTTGGTGCTGTAACCTTTAAAAACAAAGAAAAAAAGACAGATAAGCAAAAGTTTATAAAGTATTAAATTTGTTATAAAAATATTTCTATTTGAAACAATAGCTCAAAAATTTCTGTTTCAGAGATCTTACCTTACTCTTTCAGTTGGAGGTCCAGTGTAGTGCAAAGGATTGAGATACTCTTTGGAACAAAATTTACCTACTTCATCAACCCAGTGACCTGTTAGAGTGGGAGGACAAACCACCAACGATGGAAGCGGCATGCATTCTGCTAATTTAGATCTTGCGTATTCCTGGGCTCTTTACAACATCAAAACATACTAAAATTACCAACTTTTAAAAATTTCTCAGGATCTTCAAGTCTTACAAAATGAATCTTTTAATTACCTGAAACAGTGGTCTCCAGCTAGAATGCAAATAGACTGTAACGTTTTTCCTAAACCCATGTCATCACAAAGAATTCCATGAAGCTTGTATTTATTAAGAAATGCCAACCAATTCACACCATCCTATAAGGTTTGTGGGAGGTAGAAGAGACAGAATATTGGTGAATTGATTAGAAAGTGAATTAAAAAAAAAAAAGAGTCCTCCTTGGCAAAACAGAATAAATTCTTTTTCTATGAACATAAACATTACCTGCTGATATTTTCTTAGTTCAGCTTTGATCGGAACTGGAATTTTATAATTTTCTAATTTTTTCCCATCCAATAACTGCTCCAAGAAGTGTCGCTCTTTGGCTTTCAACTTGATTAATTCTTCTGACATATTTGGAGGGTCAGGAATGCCTGCCTAAAATGATTTTTCCTTTTAGTTTTTCAAATTGAAACTATAAATAAGCTTATTTACACTTATAACTATAACTCATATCTACCAAACTGTCAATCAAAACTGATTAACCACAAGTTGTATCATCATATAAATGCATACTACTTTAAATTAAATTGAAATTTTCACTACAATTTTGAAAATCCTGGAAAAATATAGGTAGAATCTAGGGGACCTATGAAAGGATTAAAATTGCTAAGATAACATATCAAAACTTTTGAAATATTTTTAAGTACAAGGCAATATTTTCACAATGTTCTTGCTAAAACATCACTTATGATGTCCAAAAATTCAGTGCTTGTATATAGTACAATATTTAAAATTTTTAAATTAAAGATTAATATCAGATCCACAATCTCAGATACCTAAGGATCTTCTAGAATCTTAAGAAATAAAATAAAGTTCCCAAAACAAAACATATAGGGGACATATTTACACATACACAGTCAAAATTCTAAAAAGCTTGAACTTAGCAGCTCAAGACTGATTTTATGGTTTACCCAAGACAAAATTAAAGTATTTCAATACTAGATTCAGAATGTACAAGAATAATGCAGCAAAATTAATTCTAATAATGTCAGAATGAAAAAAAAATCATTGCAACATTTGGCTGGCTTCTTCCTCTCTCTTACTCCCAAACTGGTCCAAGAATTGTGAGTAAGTTGAAGAAACTGATATAGTAGGAAAAGGAATAAGGTCAGGAGTTGTTTTGAGAGCCCCAGAACTCAAGGATCTCAGTCCATCTTCCTCTAGAGCATTAATAAACATCAGTAAATTAAAAATTAATATATAACACAGCATAATATAGAATATATTATATATAATAAACAGAATTTGGCTTCTGAGTTATAGAAAATTAAGTATCATCTAGAAAAACCATTTTCCATAAAATATAAAAAAGTGAGTTAAAAACATGTATTTATCTTGAGTTTAAAAACATGTATTTATTTTCATGTTAATATTCCATTAGTACCCAAATATTTATATTTGGTTATTCTTTACCAATTATAAAACTAGGACTCAGATGTATCCTACAACTATGTCAAAGTGTAAAATTACATTTGAATTGCAACAAGAATGTTAAAGGCCACAAAGAACTTTATATAAATTATCTTACTTGAGTCTCCTTATAATTCTGTGAGGCAGGAAGTGCAGCTATTATCCCCATTGTATTGATGAGGGAACTGAGGCTGAGAAAACCTGCTACTTTCCTAAGGTCTCAAGGTTATAAAACGTCAGAACTGGACCTCAAAACTAAGTCTTCTGTATTGAAGACCAACGCTCTTTCTTCTATACCATGATGTCCCTCTATATCTTATTACCTCATGCTGAGACCTGAGTAATGGCCTAAATGGTCTCCCTGGTTCTACTTTGTTCAAGCTGTAATCCATCTTATACATTATAAATAGAGATTCATCCCCAAGGATGGATTTAATCATTGCAGAGTTCAGATTCACAAATAAACATTTTTTTGGGGGGGGGGGAGGAGAAAGCATGCCTAATTCTAGAATTTATTTTGATTGACTACATGTGTTTATACCAAGTGTTTTCTCAATGGGGAATGGAAAGGAAAGAAAGGAGATATTAATTTGAAAAAACAAAAACCTGAACAAACACATCACCTAGTCTAATACCTTCTTTTTACAGACAAAGAAATGAAGATCAAGTGAGGACTGACCAGCCAGTTAATCAACAAGAATTTATTAAGTACCTATAATGTGCCAAGCACTGTATTAAGTTCCAGGGATATAAAGAAAGGCAAAAATAAAAACAGTCCTTGTCCTCAAGGAATTCATCTTCTAACAGGACAGGCAAACATGCAAATCAGTAAGTATTGTTAAGGGTTAAAATTCTAGCTAAACTGTCTAAAATATCTAATGAGTGGTCGCCAATAAATTATAAGCTTTAGCAAGAGTTAGACTTTTAAGCATTTATTAAGGAGAATAAGAATTTGGTAAAGAGAGAGAAAAAGGCCTAGATTCCTATCTATTAAAGGGAGAGCACATTTCTCGCTCTGCTCTCCACCAGAGTCCAGAGGAAAGAGCGCGAGACCGAGCGCCAGTCTCTTCCTTCCTCCTCCCACTAGTCCGCGTCACTTCCTGATGCCAAAGAAAAGACTCCTGGTCTTGCCCTCAAAGACCTTCGCTTCATGGGCAGAACTCTTCTACAGTAAGTATCCAGCAGGTGGCGTCATTCCAATCATTACAGTATGACACAGTGTGTGTGCGAGCGTGCGCACATATAGATGTGAAAATATGAAATTACTGACAACTGCCTTATTGATCTATATCCATGTACATATAGATAAATACACATAAAGTATAAATGAAGGTAATCTCAGAGGAAAGGAACTAGCAAGAGAAAGGGACTGATGAAAGCTTCTGAAAAAAGTGAAATTTGAGATGAATCTCTAATGAATTCCAGGAAGCCAGGAAGTATAAAGGAAGATTATCCCAGGCATGGGGGATAACCACTGAAAAGGTACTGAGTCAGGAGAATGTCAGGTGCAAGAAACAACAAGATAGGAAGAGGTCAGATGATAAAGGATTTTATATTTGATTCTGGAGGTAATAGGGAACTGGAGTTTACTAAAAAGTTAGGTGACATGCTTTAGGAATATTGATTTGATAGCTTAGTGGAAGATGGATAAAAGGGGGACTGTATGGGGGGGTAGGGGTGTGGAGACGGTGGGGGGTGGGAGGAGATGTCAATGGGTAGAGGCAGAGACTAACCAGAAGGTCATTGCAGTGGTCCAGGGATAAGGTGATGAGGATCTGCACCAGGGTGGCAGCTATGTCAGTGGTGGGGAGAAGAAGTATACAAGACAAGCTGTGAGGGTAGAAACAAGAAGACTTGGCAAAAGATTTTAAACGTGCAGTGACTAGGAATGAGGGGTCAAAGAAGACACCAAGGCCATGAAGCCTGGGCAGCTGGGGATGATGGTACCTTGGATACTAACAGGGAAATTTAGAAGACAGGATAACTGAGAGGGAAAGATTTGGACATGTTTATAGGCTGTCCGGTTGCAGATGTCCAAATAGGCAGTTGGTGCTATTGGACTAGATGTCAGAAGTTATGGCTAAATAAACCTACATAGAAATAACAGAATCCATAGGAACTGAAAAGGTCACCAAATGAAACAATGTAAAGGGAGAAGAAAAGAGGGCCCTGGACAGAGCCTTGGGAGACATCCACTGTTGTCAAGCATAATCTAAAAGAAGATCCAAAGGAGACTGAGACAGAGTAGATAGGTAGGAGAGAGTAGTGTCACAAGAACCACAGAGAGCATCGAGGAGAAGGGGGTGATCAACAGTATGAAAGGCTGCAGAGAGAGAGGTTAAGAAGGACAAAAAAAGGTCATTAAATACTGGCAATCAAGAGATCAACGGCACAAAACAAAACAAAACAAAACAAAACAAAACAAAACAAAACAAAAAACCAACCAAAAAACCCAAACCAAGAGAACAATGATAGCTTTAGAGAGAAAGAGGCTGCAGGTGAATGATGAGGTCAGAAGGCAGACTGCAGAATGTTTAGAGCAGAGTCAGGAGAAGTGGAGGCACCAATTATGGATGGTTTGCTTCCTCAAGGAGTTTGGCCATGAGAGGCCACACAATTAACTGATATTAGACTTATTACAAAACACTGTCCAGTGTTTTTTCCACTACATCAACCAGTTTCTCTTTTCCTTCCCTTTGCCCACTAGTTAAGAGGCACTAGTTGACACACTGCCTTTGTGCCTATAACTGCTTCTCAGAACAACCAAAAATTTAGCAGGGCTACTGCCTCCTTCAAAAGCCAGCTAGTACTAGTATACTCCAAAATATTACTAAGATTTTTGTTTTAAAAAGAAAGAAAAAACTGTTAACACTCATCTCCACCTGAATTAAGTCTTTGACTTCCTTGGGGTATTTGTCTAGTAACAGGATCTCTGGTTCAAAAGGTGTGAACATTTTAGTTCTGATATGTTGTTTAGACACAGTGTCATGAGCACATAAAAAAAGGCCAAGAAGTATCATTTTGAGGGAAAGCCAGTTGAAAGATGGGATTTGAGATAAGTTGTGAAATATGGGTAGGATTTTGGATAAGTAAAAAGAAAAGGGCAAGTCATTCTAAGTAAAGGGAAAGAATGAGAAAACAAACAAGGAGCACAGCTTATGAGGGAGATTAAGTGATAGGTAAGGTTAAGTATAACATCTCCAGGTCTGCATTTTGAAATCAGCTGTGTTAATTTCTGACAAACCTTAGATATAAGAACTTTTTCAAAGATTAAAAAAAACCTGATAACTTTCCATTTTATCCTAATTGCAATGACTTTGTACATATAAAGATTTTTTTTTTAAGTTCATAAGGAAACCATTTTGCTTTTGGAGACTGTCTCTATCCTTTTTGTTGTTGTTGTTACAAATTCTCACCGTAGCCATAGCTGTAAAACTACCTGCAAACTTAAACTCTTTAAAAAATTATTTTTTCAAGCACTATAGAATTATAAAATATTTAATACAATAAAATAAGAAAAAGATACCACCTTTTCAACTTACCTCAAGTGGCATTAGCCTAATTAATGTTGCAAAGCACTGTGTAGCCATGAATCGTACACTATCTGTCTGATCACTCATTCTTCCCAATACAGGTACAACTAAAAGAACAATATATGGAACAATCCCAACATCTAGTTGTTCCATTACAGCTTGAATAGATGATTAAGGAAAATTTCAGTTGATTCTGAGTGTAATCACACCAGGCAATATATGTAATCACACTAGGCAATATAATCAGAAACATTTAGGTCATTATTTTCACAACAAAGCCTCACAATACCTCTGAATGAACCTAAAAATAAGTTTCATTACTGGATATCCTTTTAAGCTAGCGAATTGAGACACTTTTATTTACATATGTATATGGTTAATTTCACTGTCATACTCAAGAACAAATAATATTAACATTATAGGTTTAAGACAATTTTACAATTTATATAAAGGCAGTTTTGTGATAGTATTTGACATTTCTGGAATACTTTCCTTCCTAAAAATTTAAAGCACATAACATACTATTTCATTCATTCTTGAAGAATCAACTTGATTCAGACAAATAAATCCAAATGTTTTTTACAGGTAAAAATAAACTTTCAAGATTGGCCTGTTTTCTTTCAATACCCATTTTAAAATGGAATGGATTTTTTTTTTTACATATAAGGTATTTTATTTTTTCTGTTACATGTAAAGATCGTTCTCAACTTTTGTTTATACAAGCTTTACAATTTCAGATTTTTCTCCCTCCCTCCCCTCCCTCCCCCGTCCCCTAGACAGCAGGTAATCTGATATAGGTTATATCTATATATCTATATACACATAGATATAGATACACACAGACACACAGACACACAGACACACACACACACACACACATATATATATACATATATACACATAATAACATTAATCCTATTTCTGCATTAATTCTGTTATAAGAGAAAAAATCAGAGCAGTGATGCAAAACCTCAAAATAGAAAAAAAAAACCCAACAGCACCCCAAACAAAAGAAATAGTATGGTTCAATCGCATCTATACTCCACAGTTCTTTTTTTTTTTTCTTGGATTTGGAGATCCTCTTCTATCACGAGTTCCCTGGAACTCTTCTGTACCATTGCATTGGTAAGAAGAATATAGTCCATCACAGTAGGTCAACACTCAATGTTGATGATACTGTGTACAATGTTCTTCTGGTTCTGCTCATCTCACTCATCATCAGGTCACGTAAGACCCTCCAGGTTTCTCTGAACTCCTCCTGCTCATCATTTCTTACAGCACAATAGTATTCCATTGTATTCATATACCACAACTTGTCCAGCCATTCCCCAATGGATGGGCACCCCCTCAACTTCCAATTCCTTGCTACCACGTAAAGAGCAGCTATAAATATTTTTGTACATGTGGGTCCCTTTCCCCCTTCCATGATTTCTTTGGGAAAAAGACCTAAAAGTGGAATTGCTGGGTCAAAGGGTATGCACAGTTTTATCGCCCTTTGGGCATAACTCCAAATTGCTCTCCAGAATGGTTGGATCAGTTCACAGCTCCACCAACAATGCATTAGTGTAAAATGGAATGGATTTAAAACTCTAAGCTAGGTGGTGCAGTGGATAAAGCACTGGCCCTGGATTCAGGAGGATCTGAGTTCAAATATGGCTTCAGACACTTGACACTTACTAGCTGTGTGACCCTGGGCAAGTCACTTAACCCTCATTGCCCCACAAAAAAGAAAAGAAAACTAAGCTAAAATCAAGGTTTGTAAATAAATGTCCAATTTAGTCATTCAGAGGTATTAACACAGGCAGACCACTGTGGGCATGGGGGAATCTCAAATCTGGCAGCTGCCCTTCTGGTCTCCTTATTTTCCAATTCAAATTTTCAACCTCCTTATTTTTCCATTCAAAATACCAGGGCTGGTTATGGGTCAGAAAAACATCTTTTGTCTTTCAAATGCAGAGTTATGGAGAATTAACAATTTATTGTGCTTTTGTCCTTTGCTCTAGGAACCTAATTAACACCCATAATATTATCCCTATGATAAAATAAGTTCTAAGATCCAAACACTTTATAAATGAATTTCTCAGCACCTAAACAGTACCTTCTTTAGCAAGACGCTCTCCCGCCCCCAAAAAAGTTTTTTGAATTGTAATTAGATTGAATTTCTCAAACAACATTTTTGTAGGCTTGAGGAATGCCTACTAGGGTTACTGGTTATCAGGAAATTTGGGGAAAGAGATTGAGATTTGTGAAGTCATGAGTATGGGAAATTCCACGTTGTGAAACTTTGATACAGAAATTTAAACATCATCTACAAACAGTATATTCTTCATCATGTACATAAATCACTTTTGCCTACAAGATCTTGTCATTCAAAATTCCGATTGATTCATAGCACTCAAAATCAGCAGTCAATTTAAGCAATTTCCTAAAGGCTTTTTTTTTTTTTTAAAAGGATACCGGCAAGTGCTTCAATTGCACCTTCTTGTTTGGTACTATCATCAATTGCTCCTATCCATGGAAGAACCTTCTCTAAAAAAATATTCATTGTTTCCATGGTAGCTATTTTGCTCATGACTCCCACACAACGAGCAGCCATGTGCCTCACTGCAGTGTTGGGGTACTGAAGGCACATGTATAGATGGGGCAAATGCTGTACCAACTGGAAAGAAAAATTCGATTAGGACACGAGTTATGCAACAAATCTACCTCAGTACTATATTCAAATGAGTGGTTCATAATCTAGAATGATTCTGAATTCTGGCTTAATTACCACCACCACTTCCACCCTTTCCCATGGAGATAAAGGATATTTAAAAATCCTTATCAAGGATATCAAGAAAATTTTTTAAAGAAATTTTGCTCAGAATATTTTTTTGGTACAGAATATGAGTTCCTCAGTATGAGGAGAGCTCCAAGGGTGGAAACTTCTTCCCCAATAGAGACTGGCAATTATTCTCCATCTTAAGAGTCTAAAGAAGCAACCTAGGAGCACTGAAAGTTTAGGTAACTTGTCCATGATCACACAGCTAGTGTGTGTTAAAGGACAATGAGGGGCAGCTAGGTGGCGCAGTGGATAAAGCACTGGCCTTGGATTCAGGAGGACCTGAGTTCAAATCCAGTATCAGACACTTGACACTTAACTAGCTGTGTGACCCTGGGCAAGTCACTTAACCCTCATTGCCCTCAAAACAAACAAACAAAAAAACAACAACAACAACAAAAAAAGGGACAATGAACCCAGATCTTCTTGGCTGTTAAGGGATCCCCTGAACTTATTAGCTCTCTACTAACCATTCCATGCCACCTCTTAATTTCATTCTTAAAACCCCCTCAAAAAGGCACCATAACATACTGAATAACAATATATCACAAACAACAATAAAGTATTTCCACTCTTAAAGAGAAAAAATATCAGAATCACTGGTTCTTCAACCATCTCTCTAGGGTATTCAGTATCTCCTTTCTCCAATTTTGCCCAGAAACCTGTAATTCTCTTTAAAGACTGCCCTATTAGAAAATAAAATGGAGTTTAATTCCACAAAATGACTAATACAAAAATTTTTTATATGATTGCACATGTATAACCTATATCAGATTGCTTACCGTCTCAGAGAGGGGGGAAGAGGGAGAGAGAGAATTTGGAACTCAAAATTAAAAAAAAATGTTAAAAATTGTTTTTACATGTAATTAGGGAAAATAAAGTATTATTTTTTAAAAAGTTAAAATGCGGAGAAAGAAAAAAACCCTGCTCTCCTAAACCTCAAGCAGAATGAAATATTTGTTTTTCAATGTGGTCAACATGAGAATTTGTTTTGACTGACTGTGCATATTTGTTAAAAAGTTTTTGTTTTTATTTTTTATTCAATTTGCAGGAAGGGTAGATGACAGGAAGGAAGAGGGTTCTTTCCCCTGCCCCTAAATGAGATGAAAATAGAAGAATCAAAGACAATCAGGATAGCTTTGGAAATTATATGTTAAGTTATATACACATAAAGAAGAGCAAATTCTAAGATATTCACAGTTTCATGAATAATCTTTTCCTTCTGTTCCACAATGAAAATGAAAATGTTAATTTTATTTCGTGTTTAAGCTCAGAATAAAAAGAAAACAAAATAGGGAAAGAAAGTATAGTGGGGGGGGGGGGGGGGAGAGAGAGAAGGTTTGCTTATTCCTGAATCTTAAAGGTCAGTCAAAAAGCAGCTGTAGGAACTCCATTTCTTTGCCTCTCAGTAACACCAGAAAGGGAGGACAGTTAAGGCTTCATTCCAACTTGGTCACTAGGGCTGACTTTTTTTTTTTTGGATGTTTCAGAAAACCCTGAGATGGCCGTTTAATTAAATTTATTTCTCTGGTCTAAACTAGCGATGTAAATAATGGGTCCTATGATCCAGGCAATAGAATCAGGAACAGATAAGGAACTTCCAAATGAGGAATCTCCCGACACAAGTTAGAACCTTCTCTGCAAAATAAAATCTTGTGCTTAGAGCATATGAGAGTAAGTGACTGCTAAGGGTCACAACCAGGATGTTTCAGAGGCAGAGCCTGAGGGTATTCCTTTGCTTCAAGGCTGGCTAACCACTAGACAACACTGACTCTAAACTACAACATAAAGCTTTATCAAAACACATGAAGCTTTATTATCTGACTTTTGCATATATCACAACATTTATTTCAGCAAGTGCAGACACTGGGCTAATAACAACATGACTAAAGTTGCAGGTTTAATGAAAGTCTGATCAAGTTAATTTTACTCTGTTCTATGGCCAAAGTCTTTACTCCTAGTAGTCCTAGCCAAATGGATGCTGTTGGCCCTGTGGGTGAATACATTAATAGACCTGTGCAAATTAACCACCTTTCCAGGAGAAACAAAAAGTGCCTATTTTACTCGGGGTAAATTGGCTGTCATACCTGCGTATGACAAAAAAACACTTTAAGTATTGTTTAAAGTAAAGAAAACACCCCTCCCCTTTCCATTCTCTCTCCAATTTCTCCTTCCTTGCCTAGGCTTATAAAGAGTTGAGGAAGAAAATTGTTTTCTTTGAGCTAGCAGCCCCCATTGGACTATAAATTGCAGAATGCTTACTTCTGAAGGCTGTGATACGACATAAGACTTTTATGGAGGAGTATAGGGAAGGAGTATATTTTTTACTCTATGAAGCAGCTCTGGAGTTAATCTGAAGAATCTGGTAGTTATAACCACTCAATATACATTCTAAATTGTTTTAATATCATTTAGTGGGAGCATTTTTCTAACACCTGATTTTAAACATGATCTCTTTGTTCTTCCAAATTTGACTATACTAATTAGTAGTCCACGGTAGACAATAGTCTTAAAAAAGGAACAAAGTTCTTACCAAGACTACTAGATAGTCTATCACTAGAAGAAAATTTGTGAAGTGCATGCACCCTTACATTTACACACACACACACACACACACACACACACACACACACACACACACACACACACACATTCTCTCTCTCTCTCTCTCTCTCTCTCTCTCTCTCTCTCTCCCCCCTGATGCCCCGCACCCTCTCTTTCCTCCCACCTCTCTCATGAGGATCATCCAGTCCACTAGAAAGATAGGAAATGAGCCCAAAATTGTGGGGATTTGCCCAGTCACCAGTCACTTGAAGAGTTGGGCTTAGAACTCATCTCCAGACTACATGCCTTGTACCTCATAAGTTCTAATTAAATCTTGCTTACATATACTGGGCAAGTAATTACTTTCTAGCTTTATCTCCCACCTTGAAAATGGGGTGTAATACCTCTGAGTAACACACTGAGACTCATATACACATACTGATCTTCTAAGGTATATTGTGAAGATAAATGAAACCATATTGGCCATAGCCTAAAGAGTTCAATGTTAGATAAGCAGAGTTAAAGATGAACATCACATTCTAATAGAACTGGGCAAGAGAATGAGGACAGAGCCAAGTAAATCAAGTAACTGGAGAAACTACTCAAAGCACATGTTCTCTAGATGATCCCATCAATCAGTTTTCAGTTGTGTACTGGGTATCTTCCCTCTATATGTACCCCCTGGATGCTGTGCCACTGAAATGCTGCAAATTGGTTAAGAGGGCCCTAATTGGTACACCCAATTCTGCTCCACAGGAGGTATTGTCAAGAGTGCAAGTACCTGGCTAAATTATATAACAAAAAAAGGCAATTTCCAGGGACACTAAAACTGCACTTTTCAACCCCTAATAACAGAGGAATATAATAATACCTTACTGGAGGAATGTAATGCTATTATCTGTTCTATTAAAAAAAAAAACTACACTTGAATCAATTAGTTACCAAAGGATGAAGCTCAGTATCCATTGCAGCTGCTGCTGTTTCAAAAACTTGCAGAGAATTCACCAATTCTTGGGCAGGGCCATCTCCCCTTTCCAGTAGGGACTTTCCATCTATTAAAATATATTCTGTTTTAGGTAAATTTCACCTTGCAATTAATTTTTAAGTCTAATAGCCGACACAAATTTTCAGCAACCCCGCCTAGCATGGGAGTTTATTTTGCTTTAAGGTAAAACCCAGCACTGTGTCCAGCACATAATTGATGAAGCAGAACACAATGATCTGTTGTTAACATTCCTTTGGAAATAGCTATGAGGACCATCACAAACATGTATAGGATGGAGTGGAGGCAAATTAAAATGAAACTAGTTCACCATTTATTAATAACTTACCAACCTAGTCTGGAGTAAACGGATGAGAACCTTCTAACAGTGTTTATCACCCCAAAGGTGAGACCATTAAAAACCAAAATCAGCAAAGATTTATACGTACCAAAACTTTTTATATTAATTGTATTCCTCAGGGGGCCAACCATAGCATCCCAGAGATGTGGTAGACTTACAGCCATTTCACGACCAAAATGTTTCACTATAGTTGACAAAGCAAATTCAGCCCCTCTCCGCTGCACTAAATATGGTTTCTGTGCCTACAATCAAGCATTAATTGATAAGATTTCTTGAGAAACAGGCTTCTAACCAAACATTTAAATATTACAGATATTATAAAGCTGAAGATCATATAAAACAACAGGCCAACTCTCTGCTATGATGGCAGTGAGTTAGGTTAATTCAAAAGCTTCTGAGTCCACCATGAATTTGTTACATAGCCCCAATTTGGGCTCTAACTATTTCAAGTTAATCCTTTTACACTTCCCTAATTAACTGACTACCCCATTCAATAGAGCAGCTCTTCCAAACCTTTTCATTTCTCCTCTAATCTCCCATTACTCTTCCTCTACTTACTCTCAATTGATAATCTTGCTTCATACTTCACTGAAAAAATTGAAACCATGTGCCAAAAAGAGCTCCTTCTTCTCCCCTCCTCATCTCCCATCACTCTGGGTCCTCCTCCACAAAGAGGTAAGCCCTTCCCCTTGCCAAGCTAAACCTTCTACATGCACAAGTGATCCTAGTCCATCCCTTTTTCAAAAGACTGTTCCCTTTATCGTTCCCATGCTCTCACGTAACTCCAATCTCTCACTGTCTCCAGGCTACTTCTCTGCTACCTATGTCTTCCTTACCCTCAAAAAACCCCCTCACTTGATCTCTCCATCCATTTTCTCAAGGTTGTGGCTAAACTCCTGGAGAAGGCTACCTGTCATCAATGTCTCCACTTGCTTTCCTCTCATTCTCTTAACTGTCTATAGTCTGACTTCAGACCTCATCATTTGAGCAACTGACACCGTCAATCACCCCTTCTTCATTCCCTCTTCTCTCTAGATTTCCATGACAGTCCTGTCTCCTGGTTCTCCTACCTGTCTGACTTCTCGTGTCAGTCTTTCTTACTGGATCTGCTAACGGTGGGTATCCCATACAGCTCTGTCCTGGGCTCTCTTCTCTTCCTCTATAATATTTCAATTGGTAATCTTACCAACTCCCATGGATCCAACATCATCTCTATGCTGCTAATTCTAAATGGACTTTATTCAGCCCTAACTTCTCTAACCTCCACTTATAACTCCAGATGCCTACTGAACATTTCAAACCGAATTCCTATAGACATCTAAAACTCAGAATGTCCAAAACCAAACATGATTTTTATCCCCCTCACTCTCCTCACACCTCCGAACTTTCCTATTAGTGTTGAAGGCCCCATCTTCCTCCTATGCACCAAGGCTCACAGGTGCCATCCTCAACTCTCATCCTCTGACCCCCTCTATCCACTCAGTTAATCATCATACTAACATCGGTCACATATGCCCTCTTCTCTATTCTGACACTGCCATCACATTAGTGCAGGCACTCAACACCTTCCATTGCAGTGGCCCACTGGATGGTCAGCCTGCCTTGTCTCCCCACCCCACTCAGGTGTCAAAGTTCAAGTCTGGCCATGTAACTCCCTACTCAATCCCAGTGGCTCCTCCTTACTTCCAAGATCAATTAGAAAAGCCTCCCTTTGGTGTTCAAAGACTTTCATGACCTGCTACCTCAACCTCCACCCCTCCCTTCCAGTCTTCTCACACCTTACACTCTCTCCTCCCCACTTCAGCATTGCCCAGCCCCAGCCCCTCACCACAGCCCAGAGCTCTTCAATGCCATGACACCTGGGCTCTGGTTGTCCTATGCCTGGAATATTTTCCTTCCTCATCTCTGCCTTCTGTCCTCCAATTCTCAGCTCAAATCAAAGGCTTCTACAGGAAGCCTTTCCCGATCCTTCTTAATTCTAGTGTCTTTCCTCTGTTGATTATTTCACCTTATGGTGGGTGTAGGTGTTTTGTTTATATATAATCTTTATGTTGTTTCTACCAATAGACCATGAGCTCCTGAAGTGCAGGGACTGTTTTTTGCCTTTCTTTGTATCCTAATGCTTAGCACAGTGCCTGGTAGGTACTAAGCGCTTAATAAATTTTTATGGAATGTCTATTTTATAGGCACACCTCGCATTTAGCAATTAATCTATATACTCTTAGAGCTAGAAGGGGCAGTGGACATCATTTATAACCCAGCTCTATTTTAGGAATGAGAAAATTTAAAATCCCATGGGTAATTTATTATCTGTCAATTAGAAAGTACTTAGTAATGGATATTCCATCTTAAAGTCAAACTAGAAAAGCCAATCTCAATTTGCCTCTAAGTCTCTTACAGAGGTAAAGTGAGAACAGATTCCAATCACAGCTAAAATGATGGGATGAAGGTTCTAAATGCATACTGGAGTTCAAAGGCATAAATGACTTGTCATTTCTCAAAAATTTCTTCAACTGATTGCTACTTTTTATCCATGTGCATCATCCATGCACATTAAAATTAAAATTTTCACTTGAAAAGCTGAGACTCCAGACTCCAGACTGTCCTGCTAGACAAGTTTTGATATGCACTGCATAATCTTGTTTATTATTTTAATTGCACCTTTCTGATTGTGCCCCTTCCAATTGTGGCCAAACTTCTTACAGTATGAATCAAAATTTATTTTTAGAAACACTAATCTCATTAATTCTGAACTTGTAAAGTCATGAGTGAAAACTTTAGTTTTCCATTTTTATTAAGCCTTTTTTTGAAGTATGCTAACACGGTTGTAAAGTACAGATGACTTACAACAATGCATCACTGGAGAGTTTCTACAGAATTAAGTATTCTGATTGAACTCAAGTCTTCTTAACTCCAAGGCCAGTTCTCTATCCACCATGCCTTTGGCAGCCTCTATCTTCTGACTCATCATTAGAATGAAAATAGTAAGTAAAAGAATATCAAAACTCATAGTTTCTAGAGCATTTTTTCCACTTAATAAAGTGCCAGCTAAGAATTGGGGGTTTTTTTTTGGTTTGTTTGTTTTGGGGGGGAGAAAGAAAAAACCCCAAACTATTATTTCAGTGATAGATGGATAAGTTAAAAAGCCACGTAAAAAAGTAAAAGTAAAGATGCATTGTAAACTTAGTTAAGTCTCCAAGAAGTGGCATTTTTACTCAAGGAATTTTTTTTTAAAGGGTTGTGGTTTTTCCTTAATTATTCTTGACAGTTTTTAAAAATTGAAGATGAAAAGGTTATAATAAACTCTTTTTGTTGATATTTAAGCTATACAAATAATGGAGTTATTGGAAGCTTGTAAACTTTCACAAAGTACAACTAAGATTTACTTCTTTGAGGACATTTATGAAGGATAAAAATTCCAGAAAGCCAGAAAATATTTGAGTAAAGTGGCAGATTTTTTTACTCTAGTGGCTAGACTGCTACAAACACTTATTGGTAGATTTATTTTATGACAATTAAGGTCCTTTTATTTTGAAATGCTAGATGCATTTTGGGATGTTGAAATGGTGACAAAATTAATCTCTGACCTACTTGATTCACAAAGTTTGTTTGTATTTAAAAACCAAAGGAATTAAGACTGAAAATGGCACCTCATCAAACTCAGCAGGGATATTTCCACTGCTTCCTGTGGGGAAATCTGCAAGTTGAGCTTTTGCTGCTTTAGGAGTAGGGCCTCGTCTGCTTGTGATGGCAAAAGCAGCTTTCTGATGCCTGTAGAGGGTGATTATACCTCTGTGCTTAGTGACTGTGTGATGCATTCCATCTTTATCTGTGTTTTGTCCTACTAAGAAAAAAAAGGCATATTATAAAAGATTAACAGTGATAAAATGCAATAAAATTCAATAATGACAAAGTTACACAGCATCTAAAGAAAAAATACACTTAACTGCTGTGATCTATAAACTTTAGTCTACCAAGAATACTTTATTTTGACATTCAGTGATGACATTTTGATTTGTAGTACTTAAATTACAAAAAAAATTTTTTTTCCTTTAAGTCATGTCTAAAGAACCAGACTCATTTAAAAGTATAAGAGCTCATTAGAAAACTGTTCATTCTTTCTTCAAAAATACAGTTCTATTATCAACAGATGTAACATGTAAAACAGTGTATCACAACAAGAAAAATGAAAACATTTCAATAAATCTCTTTTGCATAGTTGATAGAAAAAAATAATTAAGAATTGTCAAATCTGACCAAAGTCCATAGTCAACACAAACTCCAGAAAAATACACTTTGTAAATTATTGGTTTTGAGTGTTAGCAGACAACAGAGAGGGAAGTGGAAGGAAAGGGAGAGGTATAATTTGTGAGATGCTGAAATCACTCTCTGTTGAATTATACAGTGTTTTTGCAAGATATATTTCATGTAGTTTGTGCTTTTTTCATTAATTTTGAAGAATATGTTTGTGACAATTTGCTTTCCCAAAATCTTATTAGCAGAACTTAGAGATATATTTCATATAAGCCATTAGCAAAAATTGTGTCACATACTTCTATGTGTTTAATCTGTTCTCAAGGACTAGACTGCATGAAGCAGTTCTCATTTCCATATATTATCCTACAGACCAGTCTGTTATGGAAAAGCCAAAATATCTGGTTTTTCAGATTGATGTGGTTAAATCAATTCAGGAAATGAGAAAAATTTCAGTTAGAGTAATTTTGTTAAACTACATTTGAAATAATTTTATCCCCTATTCTCTCATCCCCTCCCAAACTCATCCCACCAGGCAACTGAATTCTTTCAGAATGCTAATGTTGGCACAGAAGGCAAACATCTTAGAGGCTTCTTATATTAGACTTCCTCCAAACATGCAGTATAGCTACTAGTTAGTAGGGAGGATACTATTATTTACCGTAAATGCAAGCTATCAGAATGATAACTAAAATGAGTTATAATATGGTTCCACCATTTATAGAAAAAATCTATAGTAAATTATAGATATATATTTAAATTCTACTGAGAAACAAATGAATGAATATATTTTCACAGGTTTCAAACAGATACCTTTAGAATTTTCATGGCCGCTTTGGGGTGGTGCTGGACAGGCAACACATGGAGTGAGATGTGGGTCCACACAGAGTGAACTGCAGAGGTTTTTAATTATCTTTGAATTAGGACAAGGAGTTCTTGATGTACACTGCTGAAGTAATTTTGCTATGCACATAGCAGCATAATTCTGTACCAGTGTATTCTCCTCTTTTTTAATAGTCTCCATTAATGGTTTTATGACAGGGTTTAATTTTTCTGGAAGCTGCTGTAAATTCACAACTGCACATGCAGCAAATGTATGGACTCTCAGTTGCAGCACTTGCCATTCCTGATTTGTTTCTGCAACAGTCATTTGAACTTGTTGCCGCTTACTATCTAAATGCTGTAACACTTTGGGATTTAAATTGAAAGATGATGTGACTTCATTAAAAACAGTAGTGACCTATTAAAAACATAAACAGAGAGCAAATCATTAAAAAAAGTCTACTTTGTTTGTATCACCCACAGTATCCTTTAAAATATAAGCTTATGAAATGAACTATAGCTAGAATGACCCCTCTCAAGTAATTTAAATTTAGACTCAATTTAAATTTGAATTCTCCAGCAAGAGCTCATTTTCTTTGGAAAAGAATAAAATGTTCATCTTAAAATTGTAGAAAAGAACTATATAAAATGCTCTAAGTATTCTGATTAGAAGGCAACTGTGAATCTGTACAAAATGTGATTTTAACACAGAGACAATACATAATTATCTATCCTGTTAAGGGACAGAGATAGAATGGAATACTGAAATCCATATATCTCATCCTTGGTCAATAGTTTTTGGCACTAATTTCTAGTTCCTTTAATACTACATTTTTATTAGAGCAGGCTATTGAAGAGCAATTACTATCAGCGATGAAGCAAGGTGATGAAAAAGACAGTGGATTTTAATGTAGAACATGTGTTTGAACTCTAACTCTACTACACATGTCATCCTGGGTAAGTGACAACCTCGGTTTCATTATCTAAAATGAGGCAGTTTGGACTAAGTGATCTCAAAGGTCTTTAACTAATTCTAAATCCTATACCCATTCTTTTCTTCAACCCTCCCTCTGAGGAAAGTGCTAATTAATGATCAAGGAAATAGCTGGGGGGGGGGGGGGCAGCAGAGTGTGCCAATGGAGAAGAAAGAAGTGTCTAAATAGTCAAACAGTTACTGAAGAACTGACTATAATTTCAATGTGATCACTGGGTTTAACGTTGAAAAGGCTAGAAAAACCATCTAGCATCTGTCTCCTTCCCCCTCATTTCCATTTTATAAATGAAAATGAGGCATGATTAAATAACTTGCTGAAATCGTAGGACAGCAGTAAGTGAAAGAGCCAAGATTTGAACTCAATTCTTCTGACATCAAATCCAAAGCTTTTTCCACTACACCATGGTCATTAGCAACTAATTTTTAACCAATAAATGTCTAATCACTGATTTAGATAACAAAAATGTCTAGTCTAACAGTGTCTTTGCCTGATTAGTAGTTGCATTATGAGTCAGCATTAAGCAGCTGGGGACATTTTTAACTTAGTCACTTCCAGAGCAATCAGAAGTGCCTCTGAAAGGTTAGATCACTTAAGGGAGAAATCTAGAAGTGAATTAAAAGAGATAAATTCAATGCAAAAACTAAAATTTGTCATACAGCAAAATAAAAAATAAATCCATCATCTTAAGTAAAGCACTTTCATGTGCAAAAATCGAGATTTAGTTCAAAATATGCTTTGACAGATTTAGAGAAATTCTATAAGCCAGAGGATCAAATTTAAAAGACAGGGAGCCTGGAAGGAAACAGTAAGCTTCTCCCAACAGGTATACATAAGTAAATATTCATCCACTTGCTTCTCCTTAGTCTAGGGAGGCAAAGAACACATATCACTGATATCAACAAGATAAGGAAGTTGCTTCATCCCTTACTCCAGAACCTAAGTAAAGGATCTAAGATAATTATAACTCCTAGGTCTTGGTTATGTGAAAAGGAAAATAGAGTAGAGCAGAGACAGGAGGAATTTTTTACTTTCCTTTTTAAAAAATTTTGGTTTGATGGAGATTAGGTGGAATCAAATTAAGCAGAATAGATAGATAGTAAGGTGGAACAGGTGGAACAATATATCTGAATCTATTCTTCAGAATTTGAAAAAAAATTACAGGAAAGGAAAATATAGTACCAGGAAAAGAGACTCAGTAACCATGACCTTTTCCCCAGTGACCTAGACAAGGATGGAAATGAACATTCCTTCTTACAATGTAGATTTTAAGATTTTAAGAATAAGCAAGGAACAAATTTTAAAAGAGAGGACACCATCTGACTAAAAATGGTCTTGTCATAAAATATGCTGTGCCCTGCCCTGAAATGAACAGTTAAACAAATTTGCTTTTTTTTTTATTTTATTTTATTTTTTTTTAGTGAGGCAATTGGGGTTAAGTGACTTGCCTAGGGTCACACAGCTAGTAAGTGTTAAGTTTCTGAGGCCGGATTTGAACTCAGGTACTCCTGAATCCAGGGCCCGTGCTTTATCCACTGCGCCACCTAGCTGCCCCAACAAATTTGCTTTTAAAGTAAATATGGCTTGAAAAGTTTCTAATATTTTTTATTTCATGTCATACCTAGAATTAAAGAATGGAAAGTTCTATTAACTCACCAGTTCATTAGCCTGATCTATGGTAAACACATTGTAATTTACTCTGCTATTAACTTCAATATGTGCATCAGCCAATGATGTAATAAGCTGTTTACATTCATTCTGCATCCGGGTAAATGGAACAGCAATCTCATCATAATACAGATGTTCTGACAGGATACCAAGTAAACGTGGTTGCACAGCTAAGGCCACAGCTTTACATTCCTAAAATAAAATTGCACATAATGGGATTCATATAGGAGTACTGCATTACGGAAACACAGATGTAATAAGTTTCAGTCCCCACCCTCCCACCCCCAAGAAAACCTCCTAAATTCTAGAATAGTTTTAAGATAAATGACTGTTTAATTGGCATCTGAAAAGATTCTGGAATGGAAGTTATAAATTACCTAAAATAAGAGCAATTCTCTTAAGTGACTATACATTTTTTAAAGAGCAAGAAAAATATGGTTTAAGTTTACTTCCAGGTCAAGCATATATTTAAAACTAAATAACTATAGAAAGAAAGTTTCCAAAATTAACTGCACCTTCCTTCTTTCTACCTGTCTTAGCCAGCAATGAGGTGGTCACTGGTGATCTGGAGATCATGAGGGACAATACGGGTACCAAGAGGAAGTCCAGACCCTCATGCAAGGGTCTAAAAGCCAAAAGCAACACACACTGCTCAGTGGGAGAAAGGTCAACACACAACCTCAGCTGCTTCTCTAGCACACTCTCTATCCTAAATAAAAAAGGAGGAGGGAGCCTCCATTCTCCCTAAAGGCTAAGCTGGAGACTGGACCACTGTGGAGCAGGATGGTTCTTTTTAGGCTCAACTCTGACAACCAAGTAAAAGAGAGCAGTATGTGACTCACATAGCAAATGCTAAACATTTCCTTTTTCAAATATAGTTGAAGAAATAAGCAAAACTAGCAGGTACCACTATTGAAATGTAAATGCAACAAAATTATCACACCTTTGATGTATGGAGCTCCAGCTGAAAAGGCTGAAAAGAATACTTGAAAACAAACACCTGGGATCAAAAGGAGAAATCTTATTTCTCCTTGTGACCAAAAGATCCCCTTAATAGGTTATCATGCATACTCATAAATCATTTTTAAGCTTTGAATTGTGCCTGAGAGGAATGTGAAAGAAGTATCAACATCAATGAGACTGAGGAGTTAAATTGAAGGGTTTTTTTGAGGAGTTATTTCATGATAATTTGAAGGATGAAGTGCTAAAGTTGAATATGGATATGAATGCATTGCTCAGTTGAAGGACTGAGGGCCCTGTGAGGAGAAAGTTGAGAACTGAAACAGCCATTTGGGGAGAAACAAAAGCTTAATCTAATCTAGTAGATTCCAGATACAAACAGTAAACAGAGACATATAAAAATGTTATTTTTTTCATTGTAAAAGAGTCTAAGTTCAATTGCAACTGGTTAACTTTAACTCAAAAGCTAGAGAGACCAAGGTCTTACCTTTTGTAAAGCAGCCCATTCACAGATCACTAAAGAAACACTAATCCTTTGCAAAGCTGATTTTGAATTCAGGTGGAAAAGTAGCAACTGGCCAAGAGACTCAGCTGGTTTAATGTCTTGAGAAGCTACATTTACACTTGGATCACAAATATTGCAACAAAGTGCTCCCAACAACCTTGGGGTAGAAAAAAAAATTAATGTAATATCTACTCAGAAAATAAATTTGCCTTAGTGTAACTAGCTTTTCCCCAAAGGCTAGTGTGACTGAAAGCATGCCAGAGTAGAAGTCAGAGATATAATTTTATCAAATGTTGTGTGTCTTTAAACCGGTCACCAATTTTCTGAACTTTAGTCTGACAGTCAACTAGCCTTTATTCCTACCACTGTGCTCAGCACTGATATAAAGAAAAGGGAAAAGCAGACCTTGCTCTCAAGGATCTCAGTCAAATGAGGGAGACACCATGCAAACAACCGTGAGCATCAAGTAAACAATGGACAAACAAGCTCTAACCAGGATAAACTGGAGTTAAACAGAAGAAAGGCACTAGCATTAAGGGAGATCAGCTTCTTACATATGGGATTTAGCTGAGCCTCGAAGGAAGCCAGGAAAGCTGGGAGGCAGAGACAAGGAAGGAGAGTTTCAGGTCTGGGGGGGACAGACAGACAGATAGTAAAAACAAGTGGTTACCGGGAGAAGAGAATCTTGCTTGAGGAACAGCAAGGAGGGCAGTGTCCATATGGGAGGGTATAAAGTGAAAGAAGGCTGGACATTTAGGAAGAGAGTAGGTTTTGGGGGATTTACAAGTCACATGGGATTTTATATTTGATCCTAGAGGCAAGAGCCCCCGGAGCCCAATGAAAAGGTGGATGACACGGTCAACCTTGCCCTTTGGTTGCTAAATGGAAGGTGGATTGGCGTGGGGAGAGACCAGAAGCAGGGAGACTCAGCACGAGGCAGCTGTAGCAGTCGAGGTGGGGGTGGGTGATGGTGGGAAAGAGAAGGGGTCAAATGTGAGAGACTGACAGAGAGAGAAAGGACAAGACTTGGCCCTGACTGGCTACGGTGGGGCGACCTATTTTTGGAGCCTGGGTGACTGAGAAAAGGGTCCTTTAGAGCAAAAGGGAAGTTAGGAAAGGGGCAGGCTCGGGAGGAAAGGTAAGAATTTCTGTTTTGGACACGTTGGTTTCAGATGTCTACAAGTTTCCTCAAATGAGCTCATAGGGAACTTGAAAGCGCTACATAAAAATAAGGAGGTATTAATTCCTCAAAAAAGACACTGACCCATTTCAAACCTCAATGTCACTGAAAATACAGTTTATTCCTCACTATGTACTTACTTGGCTGCCGTCACTCTGGCCCGCATAACAACAAAGTCTCTCATTACAGGGTCTTCCATAATGCTATCTGCACCTGCAATATATTCTTGGAGTACTTCTTTACTTTGGTTTTGACCCTGGCGCATCTTACCACCTGTTTTTTCCTAAGGAAATAGAAAGCACAAACAATAAAATACAGGGACTGGCAGCTTTCACAAAATCAAAGAATTGTGGAGTTGTGAGAGTTCTCAGAGACCACCTAGTACACTCATACCTAAGAAAGAATCTCTATTCTAAGAGACCCAAGCAGTGGTCATGGAAGCTTCTGGTTAATTGCCTTCAAAGATGGTCATATACATCTCGGGGAGCTCTGAATGCTGTCTTTCTTTATATAGCAAGCTTCAATTCCTTTCATCGGACCTTCCACCCACTGCTCCTATTTCTTGCTCCTTGGTAACAAATGAAACCAGTGTCCTTTGCAGGAAGCCCCATCCAGTCTGTCTTTGTATCCTCAGCCCTTAAGAGCCTAGTGAAGATCTGGCTTGCAGAAATGCATTCATATCTAATTTCCCCCTTACAGGCATTAGCCCTTAAAATACCTAAAGACAGCTACAATCTCTACTCTGCATCTTTCCTTTTACAAATACCCTCGGAGCATGAGCTCAATGCCTTTCACCAGCCTCGCTGCCCTCCTCTGGATGTTCCCCAGCTCATCAAGTCCTTTCTCCAATGTGATTCCCAGAACAAACACAACACTCTCAATGTTGTTAGAACTGGGCCAAGTACAGTAGGAATGAAGGCTCAGAAGACAACAAATTTCTTGACGGCCATACCACTCCCTTCTGATTCCTACGGAGTTTTCAGATCACTAAAAACACCCAGATCTTTTTCAGACAAAATGCTATTTAATCAGGGGCAGCTAGGTGGCGCAGTGGATAAAGCACCAGCCCTGGATTCAGGAGGACCCGAGTTCAAATTCGAGTTCAAATTCGACCTCAGACACTTGACACTTACTAGCTGTGTGACCCTGGGCAAATCACTCGACTCTCATTGCCCCCCTCCCCCCAATTTTTTTGAAATGCCATTTAATTATGCCTCAAACAACTTGTATATTTTGGACCTTAGGTGTAAGATTTTATATTTATTCCTAATAAAATTTCTTGCTGTTAGCTCTGGTCTAGTGTTCTAGCTTGCCAAGATCTTTCTGAATCTTAATGTTCTCAGTTTCTTAGCTACTCTCCCTACTTTTGAGCAAATTTGATAAAGATCTCATTTATGCATTTATCCAAGTCAGTAATAAAAATGTTAAATAGAATGGAATGGAACACAGATCTCTGGGGCAATCCACTGGAGACCTGCTTTCAAGGTAACATTGAATCGTTACGTAATTATTCTTTGAATCAGACCATTCAAGCAGTTTCAAAGCCATCAAACTGTACAGTATCTTCTGGTCTACATCGTTCCATTTCCCTCCATAAAAACAGCATGAAATACTTTATCAAATACTTTGTTAAAATTCAAGAACACCAACTACTTTGTATACATTCTCTAGAGTGATTTCTCCTTAGAACTAAATAAGAGAAATCACTCCTTATAAGATATTTAGTGTTTACATAATTAGGAAAAATGTTAAATATAAGATTAAATGGATATTTTTAGATCATCTCACTCTTACCTTAGATCTGGATTTTACCTCCAGAAGCATATTTAAATCAATAGGTAAATGAGAAGGCTGCATCATTAAGCAAAGCCAGGCACCCATCCACGGGCAAGCTGCTGCCACTACATATTGCACTGAAGCCTTGCTTAACAGTTCCATCCATACCTAAAGAGTGAAATAGTGGAGGGGGAAATTGTGAATAAAATGAAACAATTAAGGACTAAAAGTCCAATGCTTATCCTTGGGACCATGTGAAAGGTGGGAAAATGTATGTAGATCAATTTAAAAATTCAACAGAGAAGGAATAATTTGAAAAACCTAGCACTATTTGCATATTGAATAAATCAGAAAAAGGTGAAAAGAACAGAGAACTTTAACATTCTTAGACTTAAAATTAGAGGATGTCAGTTTGAATCTCAGCAAATCACTTCACCTCTCTGGCTCTTTTCCTATAAAATTAAGGGTTTGGAAACTTCTAAATTTATGATCTTTTGATCTCCCCAGTATAGGTGCATGAAAATGTTTAGGGAAAACATGGCCGTCTAAGTAATTTAAGTGCAAAAATGTTACACATTCAGTTGTGAAAAATTTTTGCATATAAAACAAAATTTGTTCATCCATTCATGCATGTATGTATGTGTTATAGAGGGAATGCTAAGTTAAGGAAACAGTGTGAGAAAAGGCTTGAAGGTGGAAACTTTATACTAAAGGAGGAGTGGAAATAAGAGAGAGTATACAAGGGAATTTGGTTGGAGTCCAAGTGTGTTCAGAAGAGTAGTATGATACCACAGAATTCTAGAAAGAGAAGGTGGCGGAAATTCCCTGCTGGGCTAATCTTACTAAACCATTGCAGGGCTTTGAGCAGAGAAGTAATGTGACCATATTTCTACATAAGGACAATTAGCCTGATAGAAAATGTTTGAAGGAAGAGTAGGTTTTGGGGGGAACAATAACAAACTCAGTTTAAACTGAGTTTGAGGTGGCAGCAGACGTGCGGGTAGTAGGCAGACAGGTTTTGGTAAATGCTTTCAGACTGATTAGGTCAAACTGTCTCACAGAGGCTGGGCTAGAGGGACAGATTTAGAGGTCATTTCTATACTGGTCATAATTGAAGCCATAAGAGCAAATGGTATTTCTAAGGGGAAGAATAGCTCACCTTAAAGTTTATGGAAAAGAAAACCTATTCAAGAAAATACACTTAAATTCCTACAAACATGTACATGTGTAAACACTCTACAATCTAAGAAAGCTCCGGAATGGTCTAATTGTTAAAGCAAAAACCCTACATGGAAGATATTCCTTATTCCCAGTCCCTAACTGAAAAAGGTCTGTATATTTTAGATAAAAATATGCCTGTAATATTTCATATACTATCAGATATGGCCAATGGGTTTGGTTAGTTTTGCAGAATTGTCCCTTTTTTCTTCTTTCATTTTAAAAAATCTTTGTTATACGGGTATGGCTTTCTGGGTGGGTAGAAATATAATCAGAAATGAATGCGATGTTAAAAGGGGGAAGGTATCAATAAAGCTTTTGTTTTGTAATGCTCTGGACACTTATTTATAAAAGGATCCCAGCCTAGATAAACCAAGAAGTATTGCCAGGGTCCTGTAGATCTAGGTTCTATGTAAAGATATGTAAAGATATAGAGGATTCTATAAGCAAAGCCAGGACCAATCATAAGATAAGAAAAAATTCTAAAGTGAAGATTACAAGATTGGGAATCAAGATACTACCACACATACCCACGGATTAAAACATCTCCCCAAAATCCAAAACAGAGATGGAAGATCAGTTAACAAAATCAACACCCCCCAAAAGGAAGTGTAAAGAGGGCAGCAAAGACTGAATATTAGATCACACAGTCTCTATCCCATCAGTGCTTCATGTGGCAAGTATAGTCCCTAAGGATATATCCACTTAGAGAAAAAAGTTAGCATCAGGAGAACCAGACAGTCATCTCCAACTCTCATCAGAATGAACCTGTAATGAAAGGATGAAATGGGTATCCTTGCCATTGTTAAAAGCAAGTGAAACCAAATTCTTCCAAGTGTGTGCTCTGCATTAGGCCTGCTACGGGGAAAATACCAACTCACTAGCAATTCTGAAGGTGGTACTGATCACCCTGTTCACTTTGTCAGAGCTGGGCATGGTATGTCTCCACAGCCCAGATACAGATTTTCACCACACCAAAACAACTCCTTTAGATAATTAATGAGAGTGAGATCTAAACTTTGGGGTCAATTATAGTAGAACAAAGAATGAATCATCTACTTACTAAATTATAGGCTTTTGCAATGTGAATCAGTTCTGCAGATGCAGAGTATTAGATATACAGCATGTTATGAATACAGTATAGAGAATACAGGTATATGTAATATGACATGCATGTGTATATAGATGCAAAATGGGTGGTGGGGAAGATCAGAAAGGAATTAAGTAAATATTTTCAAGCACTAGTAGGAACGCATGGGAACAAACTGTCAAGTGGATGCTTGGTATCTTTCAAGTGATCATTATGAGAATCAAGTAAGATATTAAATGTGAAACTGCTCTGGGAAAAAGGACTCTCCAAATATAAGGGATGATGATAATGATAGCCATTGTGGTAACAGCAATGAAGATGTTGAAGCAGCTTAACTCTTCTGGTTGTGAGGTGTCTAAGCACATCTTAGTGTTTTCAAACACGTTTTAAAAAATTCTATAACAGTATATTCAAAAGCTTAAGTCTGAAAAATAAAGATTGAAGAAAAAATATAGAATTATTCATTAAATACCTTGTGAATAAGGTCCAGAATTTCTTGGCTGCTTTCCAAAATACAAAACTGAAAAATGTGTCGCAGCATATCCTGTAGGATAGGTGTTAACCAGGATGAAGAGCTCTAAAAACAAAGAATTAAAGTTTTAGCATAAATGTTTGTATTTTAAAATGTTTTACTATGGTGAATTTCTTAAAGGATGAAATTTGTATGTGTGCATATGTATGTATGTGTGTGTCTGTACTCATCTGCATGTGTGTGTACACACATGCACATACAGATGAGTACAGACACACACATTTATACGATAAAAGGTTTGGAATTTTACCAGTCACTTAACAGAAATGAGTTTACTATGCAAGGTTAATCAGCTTCATTTAACAGACTCCATTAAGTACAAAATGAATTTGACATGAGGATATAGATCACATCACAATGAGGCATGTGTTATATTAATTTTGGTCAGGATGAATAATCCAGAATGGTCAAGGAAAGCCACCTAACTGACAATTATTGAAGAAAAGATTTCAGAGAACAATGACTTGGAATTCTGCCTCATTCCAATATCTAAGGCAAAACAAGACCTTCTCAGAAGGCACAGCCCACAAAACCAGGACTCTTTAGTGAAAACTGGAAATAAGCATAGGCTTCAGCTAGAAGCTATTAAAGCCTTTCAACTCTGAGAGCAGGTTGAATAATAATAATCTTTGTAGCAGACAACTGAAGCATCAAGCTTGTAAAATCAACACCAACTTCTTCCTTCTGAAGGAAAGGGAAGATGTGATAAAAGGAAACTAAGGTCTAAGCTGCTTCTAATATTCTCACTGAGAATCTTACTCTAACAGAGTGGACTTATCAGGGCACAATAAGCTATACACACCCAGCAGTGATATATTAAATGAATTAAAAGACAATTTCCGGGGCAGGTAGGTGGCGCAGTGGATAGAGCACCGGCCCTGGAGTCAGGAGGACCTGGGTTCAAATTCAGCCTCAGACACTTAATACTTACTAGCTGTGTGACCCTGGGCAAGTCACTTAACCCCAATTGCCTCACTAAAAAAAAAAAAAAAAAGACAATTTCCTATCTAGAGGATGAGATAACTACACAGGAGGTGCTTCCAGTACACCATCACAGCAATTCTCTCAATCATCAAGTTCTTAAGTACCTACTCATTGCCTTTCACTGTTGGCAGTAAGAGACAGTATGTTATCCACTGGTTGTTCAGATCAAATCGAAGGACACTTTAAAAAAAAAAAAATCTTTTAAAGCAAAAGCTATGGTGTCCAAAACTGACTGTTAAAAGATTTAAAAATATAAACAGAAATTCCAGGAAACCAGAGGCTTATGGGTAATGTAAATTTGACTGTTTGAGCTTGAACTTACTCTAATTCATTAATGGAGGGGGTAAGATATGCGCCCCCCCCCCCCCCCCCCCGCTGGTGTGGAGAAAGAAAAGATTTCAACAAAAGAAATGCGTGGGCAAATATTTTAAGTGTACTGTTTGACTGTAATTTCCTTAATAATAAGCCTACAACCTCATGTTCAGCACTATCTTCCCTTCCATACCATACACTGTTCACCTCATTACTAGAAGAAAAGATATAAACTATAGGGTGTAGAAAAGAGGAGGTAATAACAGTCCCAATCATATTCTACTCACATCATATTTGGAACATTGTGCTCTGTTCTAGATACCACATTTTCATTGGAAAAAAATACAATTCTAAATAGCTTTCTCTACAATCCTCAAAAACAGAAATGCTTCGCTGATAACCTGAGCTTGCAATATTCTTTCAGTCTCTCAGTCCTGGAATGTTGGTGCCATCTTTGAATCTTCATTCTCTCTCATACCATATAAACAATCAGTTGACAAATCTTGTCATTTCTACCTCTAGAACACGTCGCATATGTGACCCCTTCTCTCTATTCACACTGCTACCATTTTAATTCATGTCTTTATGTCTGTCCTAGATTACATTCCAAGATATCTTCCACACAGCTGCCAAAGTGATTTTGCTTAAAGCATAGATCCGACCATGTCACTCCCCTATTGAATAAACTCTAGCAATTCCCTAGTGATTATATTTGGTTCAAGATTCAATACAAATTCATTTGTTTGGCTTTTAAAGCCCTTCACAACCTGATTCCAGCCTATCATTCCACTTCCTTTATTTTGTGGTTCAGTTAAAATGGCCTCCTGTCTGGGGCAGCTAGGTGGCGCAGTGGATAAAGCACTGGCCCTGGATTCAGGAGGACCTGAGTTCAAATCTAGCCTCAGACACTTGACACTTACTAGTTGTGTGACCCTGGGCAAGTCACTTAACCCTCATTGCCCCACCCAAAAAAAAAAAAAAAGGGCCTCCTGTCTACTCCTTACAAACCACACTCCATCTTGTCTTTGTGCCTTTTATATTAGCTGTCCCCATGCTTGGAATGCACTCCTTCCTCACCTTTGTCTCAGACAATCCCTTCTTTTCCTTTAAGATATTGGTCAAGAACCACTATCTATACAAAGCCTTTCCTAGTGGCTTCTAGATTTGTATGTAACTAGTTTATATTTATTTTGCATATACACATACATGTTGTTGAGAGAAAAGATTATTTCCTTCTTGTATCTGTATCCCCAGGTAACCTATCATGGTTTCTGGCACATAAGTACTTAATAAATGTTTGCTGATTGACTGGTAACACTGTGTCTAGAAGATAATAAGCAGGAAAGTAGAGTCTGAGAAACTATATCATGTGAAGAATACTGGAAAGAAATGAGGATTCTTAGTCTAGAAAAAAGGATTTTGGGGGGATACTGCGGGGGAAGGAGGGCAAGGGCAAGGGAAAAGAACATAATCTAAGTCTTCTGATATCTAAAAGGCTGCCATGTAATAGCGATTCATTTCATTGTGTTTGGTTTAAGAAGGCATAACTGGGACCATGAGTAGCAGTTAGCAGCAGTTTTTATTTTTTGGCTCAATGTAAAAATGAACTTTCTAAAAACAAGAGCTTTCCCATGAAGAGAATGGATTGTCCTACGAAATGAGTGCCCCATTGGTAGAAGTATGAATTAGCATAAAAGTTAGTAAATTAGACCAGATAACCTCATAACCTCCTACAGCTCTTACAATTCAATAAATCTTAGGATTTCATATAGCTCTTTCTCTTGGATTTTCCCTCTTAAACTTCTAAAACATCATTTATAATGCTATTTCTGCTACTTTAATTAATAAATTTTATTTAGAAGAACCAAATTAATGTCACTGGGAACTTACTTTGCAAGATTAGCTTTTGCTATTTAATATGAAATATGACAACTGCTTCAACTGGTGACAAAAAACTTGAGATGTAGATATAAAGTTCCCAGAACCAAGGCCAAGTAGTGTACATATATATTCTTCTACTCAGAGTTTCATAAGTCATGTGTTAGAGCAAGATGGAAATGATTTAGTTCAGTTTATTCATTTTATAGACGAGGAAACATCAAAGTTGCCAGGAGTTTTCCAAAATCAATGAACAAGTATTTATTAAACACCTACTATGTGCCAGGCACTGCATAAAAAAATTAAATAGACCCTGCCCTCATGGAGTTTACAGTCTATTGGGTAATTTTGGGTGTGTGTGTGTGTGTGTGTGTGTGTGTGTGTGTGTGTGTGTGCAGGCAATGAGGGTTAAGTGACTTGCCCAAGGTCACACAGCTAGTAAGTGTCAAGTGTCTAAGGCAGAATTTGAACTCAGGTCCTCCTGAATCCAGGGCCAGTGCTTTAATCCACTTCGCCACCTAGCTGCCCCCATTTACAGTCTATTGGGAAACAAATGGTCCTCAAACCTCCACAGCCCAGGTACCTACTCCAACTAAACAACTTTCCTCGTCTATTTTTGTCCTAAAGTGTACTCTTTATACCACAATGAATAGTTCAAATGATGAGTTACCTGGCTTTCTCCCTTTGATAACTCTTAAGAAGGGGCCATATCCAGTCGTCCTGATCTATATCTTGCCACTGGACCCACATGGCTCTGGAGGAGAGAGTGAGGCTGGTGACTTTGCACAGCCCTGCCTCACTTAAATCCAATTCACTGCAAGTCATGCCATCACCTTCCTGATGTCATGGTCCTCTTCAAGAATGAAGGACAAACAACGAATGAATTAACTCGAGAACCATTTCTTCCTGATTTTGAAGTTCCTCTGCCAGGTATTAATTTTGTAGGGTAGAGGGGAGGAGGGAAAGATATCTATTTTCCATTTTTTATCTCACTTAGTGCTCTTTTCTGTTTCTTAAAGATGACAAAGCATATGCCAACATTTTAAATACAAAAATTTCCAGCCAGGACTCCCTTTCCTGAAATGCAATGAGCTGATGAAAGGAGTAAAGAACAATAGCTTCTCACCATGTTTCCTCCATCTAGCCTATAGGCATTTGAACTAGTGGTAAGCCAAATGCCTTACTCGTTTTCATAAGGTCAGAGGATACTTTAGTCAAGCATGGTAAGTGATCAAATAGGGTATGATGTTCCATTTCATTCTTGAATATAGGAAGCACCCACTTTTTAGCACTAAGCATTTTACTGCTCTGATTCTACATTATTTAACAAATACCTAATACTTCACTTTCCATTCTCTCCATTCATTCCACATACACTACTGACAGAATTGGGCAGGTTTAAAAACAGGTAAACAATGCATACTTGGTAAGTTTCTGATGATTTACTTTTTGACATGATTTTCAGGAGAGCATTTTTTCTTGTGACCAGAGCAAAAATCTTAATTAAGTTCACTACTTAGTCTGTATGGCTAAACATGCATGTTAATTCTCTTATACCATAAACTAAACATGCCATGCATTCCAACACAACACCAGGTTTGTCTGCATGCTAATGAAAACTGAACATGCCCTTAAAGGAAATATTAATATTCCAATCACGAAAAAGGCTAAACAACTGTGTGACAAATAAAGTGAAAAAATCTGGCCACTGAAATTTAGGCATTATACAGAATGGCAAACCAATGTCCAAGGCCACTTCTTTCTGGATCCAAGTTTCAGGTTCTTTTCAGAAAAGTTGGTTATCACCATTGACCATTCATTTACTCATTCAACAAATGGTTTTAACTATCATTGTGTTAGATGCTGGGAATACAAAGACGAAAAATGATAGTATGCCCTCAAGGATCCCACATTCTAGATGAGAGAAAAGCCATGTAAAAAAGACTAATTCATAGCTGAAAATAAGAGCAGAGAAAAGGGTAGAGGTATAAGATATCACAGTAAGACAGTGGTGAAAAACCAGAGAAGGCTACATAAAGGAGGCAGAAGGTGAGGCTAGGTCTTGAATCAATCAAAGAATAATGCCTAAATGCTTACGATGTACAAGGAGGGCATGATATGAAAAGAACCAGAGATACAATGAAGAAAAAAACTGTTCCCTGCTCTCAGAGAGTTGACATTCTAATAGGGAGACAATATACATATAAGTAGGCATATACTCATATATAGAATAGATGAAAGAATCTTTGGGGGAGAGGGGGGCGGGTGCAGGCAGGGCAATGAGGGTTAAGTGATTTGCCCAGGGTAACACAACTAGTAAGTGTCAGGTGTCTGAGGCTGAATTTCAACTCAGGTCCTCCTGATTCCAGGGCCAGTGCTTTCTCCACTGCAACACCTAACTGCCCCCCCGATGAAAGTTAATCTTAAAGGGAAATGACACCTGTAGAAGGTCTTTAAGGTGTTCAACTGAGTTTTGAAGGAAACTGGGGAATCTAGGAGTTATAGGTGTGGAGGGAAAGAATTCCATGAATGGGGGTCAAGCCACAGCAAAGGCACAGAGTTACAAGAGATGGCCTGTTGTGTGTTAAGACTATAGAAACGGGCTACATGGTCAAGACATTTAAATGCCAAAAAGATGAATTTATACTGGACTGCAGAGTTAACAGGGGAGTCACTGGAGTTTATTGATGGGAGGTGGAAGATGGTGAAGAGGACATCATAAACAAAACAATTTTAGAAAATCACTTTGGTAGTTATGTAGAAGATGGAATTGGGAGAGATTTGAGGTCCAGATGCCAACAAGGAACTGAACTAGGATAGTAGCTGTATCAGTTGAGAAAAGTTGTGGCAACTCATTGGATAAGAAAATGTTTAAGCAAAGAGTTGAAGATGACACTAATGTTGAATACCTGGGTAGATGGTGATACCCTCTACAGTTAACGGGAAGCTTGGAATAGGGGTATAGTGTGCAGGGGAAAGGGGAAGGAAAATAAGGAGAGGAAAATGAGTTCTGTTTTGGGCATGCTGAGTTTGATCTTCCAACAGGATATCCAGTTTGAGATGTCTAAGAGCAGGTAGAGATGTATGACTATAACTCAGTAGAGAAACTTGGACTAGAATCATTTGCAGAGAGATGATAACTAAACCCATGGAAGCTGACGAGATCATCAAGTGAAACAGGAGGGAGGTAAAAGAGACGAGAGACTAGGACAGAGCCTTGGAGGAACAGCCACGGTTAGTGGGCATGACCTGTATGAAGATACAGCAAAGTAAACGAAGAAGGGACAGCCAGATAGGTAGGAGAATCAATATAACAGGTTAAAAACAATCAGCAAATTCATTCATTTATATGAGAAAACGTGTAAAGACCAAGTGTCATAGAAGTGCTAGCTATTATTATTTTTGCAAAGTACTTTGATTAGAGGCCATTTTAGATTTTTAAAATATTTAAATTCCATGATCACTAGGAAGCCAACCAACTACTAACAAAATCATAAGATAACATCCAGTTAAAGAAGTTATACCAAAAAAATTATCATACCAAGTAAAATGGAAAAATAATTTAGAAATCATTTATTAACTTCATTATTGTTGTTCTCTTCTAGTATGTTATGGTAAGAAACTATGGGTGTTTACAAATATGCAAACATACATCCATACACAGATGTGTATGACAGATGTCTCTTGCAGAACAAGGATAACTCATTTACAAAGCCAAAAGGAAAAAGACTTAGAAAATCAGAAGTATACAGAAAAATGATGATTTAAAATTCCAAGTAGACCTAATTTATTAAGTCATAGACAAACTAGGTTTGTTTAAATACAAATCATTGTATTTATTTTACCTGAGAAAATGGAAAGGTTAGAAACCTGAAATCATAGCAGAACAGTGAGTTTCTGAGTGCTAGGGATCAACTATAATAAAGAGTAAGACTGGTTTTCAACACAATATTGGGAAGACAATGCAAAAGTTTCAGTGCCAAAAGACTTCTGTTGATGTATTTTTAAGAAAGAGCAAGAAGAACTAGAGGCTTCTAAAACCAATGATTTATACTCTACCATAGTAATAACACCTTATTTGTCATTTGTCAGATGCCGCATTCATGGAAATTAATGCAATACAAAAGTATTCTCCAAATTGGAATAAATTATTCCTAAATTAGTGATATGTATGGTTAGGAAATTTAAAAATGGTTTAAAAAAATATTTGGCAAAGTCTTTTGGCTACAATGTCTACTAATTTTTAAAAGAAGATAAATCCAAGTAATAGCATACATACATAGCCTCTTACTATACAAATATACAGCCTCTACTGCTCATTGCCCCCTCTATATTCTTCAGAATGTATTGTAGTCTCAGACAAATTATTATATAGGGTAAGTCCTATTAAATAGTATAAGTCCTATTTCCCACTCTGACCGCCACCCTCCCAATAGTTCTTCAGAGAGGGCAAACCAAAGAATGGGTCTGCTATAGAAGAGTTACTTAACAAAAACCTGTCTATAAAATCCATACTACTGCTCCCACACACTACTTCCTACTTACAGTAGGGGCATGTAGCAAAAGTGAGCAGCTGATAGCCAGGTAAGTTGAATCAGGATTCTTTTAAACTATTAAAGCTGTTTTATACAATGATTAGTTCTTACCTGGTCCTGTGTTGACAATAATGTAAATAGCGTTTCCAATGCTGCTCTTCGAACTGATGATATAGTGTGATGCAAAAATGGCCATACACGTGGTACTAAAACTGTAAGTGACTGTTGGATACTGATAAAGAAGATGTAAATTAATCTTACTCATACGTATTCTTGATAAGTAAGAATCCATTTAAATTTCATTTATATATGGACTTCATAATATTAACATTCTATTCATGAACATTCTTCATGAACCTGAATCATTTTTTAAAAGGTAAGGTTTTCATTTGCACAACTCACTCAATACCATTACTCAACTCGACAGCACTGCAGTATTATATAAGCATAAAAAACAAGGTCAGAGATGGGTACAAATGGTATTAGGCTCCTCTGTGACACTAGTGCTATTAAGGTTTTTGTTTTGGTTTAAGTTCCTTTCTCATTATGTCCATTTTTTCCCATTCTCCAAAAATCAGGCATTGAAACCACAATGGGCTTAGTCAATGGCATCAGAGTTGGCAATTATCCATCTCTACCTGCTATTCCTGTGAGTGACCAGTGACTCCAACAGATAGATAGTTGTGTGTATTCTCTATTGACAGTGCATTACTCTATCATCAGATAGGCAGAATATGTGAAATGCAGCACTTTTCAGCTATATCCCCAGGGTAAATGTTCTTGAATTAGGAAATGTTAAGTAAAGCCTCCTCCTTGTTGGTCTCTGGTTAATGGGGAAATAAAATCAAGACTACCTACAATCATAGGTTCTCCTTTATATTCATAAGTCAGCCTGACAAGTGTAGAAATAGACGATCTTTTTCCACATCAGAGTGACTTATAGGAGTTCACTGGATCTAGAAAATTGTGGCCCATGCAGGGGTAGGTGTACTGGTAAATCTTTAACAACTGGCTATCCAGAGAGAAAAGTAAGGGAAAACAGTATATGCATCACACAGTTTTAAATTTAAGCTGCATCATTAACAGTTTCTCTTTCTTAAGTCTAGACAATAAAAAATAAAGTCTTGGTTTGTATTATTTGCCAATTTCTGAGATCTAAATGCTCTCACTGAAAATTTGAAAAATCAGTTCCATTATTTCACTGGGTCATGCACTAACTATATGAGGTATACACCCTTTTTAAGACAGTTTAAGTAAATGGTGGAAAACTAACACCAACTTCACTGTTCTTTTTGGTTCTCAGTTTCAATGGGTCCATTTATCTTTTATTGCTATTTTTCACTGGCTGTCCCTTCCATTTTTTGTAGGACCAGTGTTTCCTATGCTTTTTATATACCAATGTAATTTATATACGAAATTTAATCCAAACATACACATACAAATAAACATGCAGACACAAAATAGACTAAGAACACAGAAACAGCAGTTTTTGTTAACAGTGCAATTGGTCATGCCGGATACAATTTTTAAAGCATGCTGCATTTCTTATGTAGGTTGGTAGTTATCTACCACCTAAAAAATATCATTTTAGAGAAAGAAGATATTTGCTAATAAAACATTTGTTGGGAAAAAAGGATGAAAAGCTGACTAGTTTATAAAGTACCAAGTTAACAAAATTTTCATTAACTAGATCCATTTCCTCACATTACCTACCCAGCTTTTCTTGCACTTTAGTTACCTTATAGTAAAAATAAAGCTAAAATGCGTTACTTTAGGTACTTAAATATTTATAGAATGCTTTTGATGGAAGGAAACTTACAGAGCATCTAAAATAACCTTTTTATATTATAAAGAAACCAAGATCCTTGAGGTCACACAACTAATTAGTGGCACAGCCAAAACAAAACGTTTATACTATCCAACTTCAACGCCTGGCGATTAAGAACCTGCACACATTTCCTCTTCCTGACTTCTTTCTACAGCACTCACTCTGTGATCCCAACAGCTGCGCTGTCCTACTCATCCAATGCCAACATTATGGACTTATTTGGAAGACGCCACTACTTTATCATTTCTATGTCATTCTACTATTTTTATGTATATCTAATTCCAATTAAAAGTCTAATATTAATTCAAGTACTTCAGAAATAATTTTGCGTTGATCAGTAGCTAACAAGGGGCATTTTGTGACCTCTATGTAAATGCTGCAGCCAAGTAAGAAAGATTCGTTTTCTCTTCTCTCGCTCTCTCTCTCTCTCTCTCTCTCTTTCTTGTTCTCTGGTCCTATCAACAGAGTGGATTAAGCTTTCAGCTGATGCATTAGAGACTAGGCTAAAAGATCAGTAAACAGCTGCCCGATCACTGGGCCTCCTTTCAATTTTCAGATGCAGCATACTAGTAAAGCTTTACAATTCTGGCATGCTTCTGGCTTTAATATAGTTTGGGGGACTTGAACATTAAGAGAAAATAACTTTCTACTGTTCTAACAAGAACTAGTAACTGAAGTTAAAGATGAAAAGGAGGCCAAGGAAAAGCTAACTGATAAGTTATACAAATTGCTAAATCATTGTTATTCTATGATAAAATAGCTCTACATAATTACACGTTTAAAAACTATGTGGATTACATCGATTAATAAACCAATATAACAGAACAGAGAAAGAGAGAGCTGTACAACTCGAGCGTCCCCAAAAAGGGTCAGAGGCGTATACTCTTATCTTAGACACTCCTGCCACACCTCTTCTTATAGCTGCACTGTATTTGCTGGGCAGTGCCTCCTAAGAAAACATATTCTGGCTACACAGCATTTCCTCAATTCTTAGAAGGATAAAATATCTAAAATATTCAATGAAAATGAACTTAAAATCTTACTATGGCTCTATCAAGAACAATTACCTGCACTGTTGGACCTGAGGATAAGTGAGAAGGGATGAAAGAAGGGTCATGATACTGTTTGTTGAAGCGGTGAGATCATCTAGTTCCAGAAGAGCATCCCATAAGGTATTTATAATAAAAGGTACCTATAAGATGAATTAAAATGAAATGTTTGTCAGCCACATTTTGCATGTTTTATACACATTAAGTCTAACAATCCAATACTTTTTGCCACTGCTAAGTTATATACCTCTAGGAAAAAAGCACAGTAAACAAATGACTAATGATTTTCAGTAAAATATAACACGTGGGACTTGAAATTAGAGCAGCTGAGTCCAAATCCCAGCTCTGCCACTTATGATGTCACCTCAACTTTTGGGTATTGGTTTCCTCAACTGCAGAATGAGAAGGCTGGATGAGCTGGCCCCTAATATCCCTTCTGGCTCTAAATCTCTAGTAGTTCAGTGACTACAGGACATCATTAGCTTTTCTAGAGGGGTCCCAGACTTTTATTTGAGCCTCTCAATGACCTGTGAACCACTCTACTCTACCTATGCTACCCAACCTTATCCTATACTCCAATAAATTCAACAATTCTGTCCTGCTAAACACACCGCATTCTTACACTTGTTTCCTATGCCTGAAAACCCCACTCTTTTTCTTCATCTTTTAAGCTCAACTCAATCAATCAACCAACCAATAAGTATGTGTCCAAATGCCACCCACTTTAAGAAGCCTTCTCCATCCTCCTTTGGTGTTCCTCCTTCCTTGAATATCAAAAAAGACTGTAATAATCCTATGCACTTAAGATATGATATTGTATAACACAGCCAAGGGTCTAGAATCCCCTACCTCTCCCTTTCCACCCCTCTCTCCCCCCCAGCCACCAGTGGATTAAAATTTTCCTGAAATTTTGTTTTATTTCAGATTTCTACCTCCTCTAATATCTAGCACAGAGCAAGCATTTAAGGTCTGTCCTTGTCAGCATTCCAAGAGGATCTAACTGGCTTTTGAAAATGTGCAATTCATTAATGGTACTAAATAGGACATGAACTCAGTGTCTCCTGACTCTTAAGACAAGCACTTCACGCACCCAGCTGCCTTTGTTAAAATGCCCTGTAAGAGTCCTCTCAGAAATGCTGCCAATGATGAGAATCAGACCAAAGGGGGTGGTACTTTTGGATGGGTACGTAAATCATTCATTCAAATCATGGACCCAAGAAAAGGCCTTGACAGGTAAAGGTGGTTATGGATACCTCCAGAAATTCAGGTTGCTGTGAGTAGAGTCAAATGTCCATTTCAGTCTAGGATTCTCTTTAGCAACAAAATCCCTATAAGGTAGACCCTTAACTAACCTATTTTCCCAAATGTCATTAGAGCCAGTAATAAACCAAGGCCAGTTCAGACTCACTGCTATTGTCAACAGAGGCTCCCTCCTAAGGGCAATTTTTGAATAATTTCCAGATCTGCACTGTTATCTGGGTCTTGCCCTGTTTCTATCATCTAGGTCTAAATTCACCTAAGAACCAAATATCTCTCTTCTAATAATTAAAAGCTAATGCAGATAGTACTGAAATCTCTTTCTCAGAGAAAGTTCCTTAAGAATTTCATATATAATATACCTAAGTTATATGAATGAACACACAGTTTTTCTTCTCGCCTAATGAATAAAATTTGACTCTGAGCTACTAAGTATGGGACATCTTAACTAAGAAATAGAGAACCTGTGTAAGCTGAAGGGAGAAAACAGGGTAGAGAATGCAGCTTACACAGATTAATAGTTGATAATCTAAATCTAAATGAGCTCTTCAGAGAGAAAGTGCAAAAATATTATAATTTACCTTTTGTGACTGAAGATGGACAAGACTATCCACCACTGGCACTAATGATGCTGCAGCAACAGCCCTGACATCATCGTCAAGGTCTTGGAGTCCTTCAATTATTTTGGTCAAAACTTTAGGTAATAAAGTTTTAATTACATCCTGCAAAATTATATATTAAAAGTGGTCATTTTATTAATAAGGAAATTAATTCATTCAATAACATTTATTAAGTACCAACTACATAAAACACCATGGGACACATCAAGATAAATAATACAAGGATCTGTCCTCAAGGAACTTGTATCCAGGAACTGAAGTAGATAAAGACCTTTGAATGGTTTTTTTTAAAATGTAAAACCTTAATAAAATTAAGTTGATTACAAAGACTGACAACAAATGTAAAAAAGCTCAGTAGGTATGATAAAAATTAATAAAGCAGGGCAGCTAGGTGGCGCAGTGGATAGAGCATTGGCCCTGAAGTCAGGAGGACCTGAGTTCAAATCCGTTCTCAGACACTTGACACTAGCTGTGTGACCCTAGGCAAATCACTTAACTCCAATTGCCTCACCAAAAAAAAAAAAAAAAAATTTAATAAAGCACCTATGCTGAAATATGTATGTATATGTATTTGTATATATACACACATATATGTACATATGTGTAAGAACTACAAAAACTAATATAGCCAAATTTTGTGTAATTAACTTTTAATGTCTATCTACATCTTTTTCCCCCTTGGGAAGAGCACTCATTTTAGGGTGCAGGTGCAGTCCATGACTGGGGACTACATGGTAAGTAAAATACAAAGAACAGTATAAAAGTACATAAGAAAAAAGAAAGTTGGTAGGAGTTCCAAGGAGAGTGTTTGTATAACTAGGCTCTTATTCTATTACTTGAGTCTTTTGCATCACTTTCTTCATTTAGTTGGAGTTGTGCTATTTATATTAAAATAAACATATTAAAAATACATAAAGTTGGGGGCAGCTAGGTGGCACAGTGGATAAAGCACCGGCCCTGGATTCAGGAGGACCTGAGTTCAAATCCAGCTTCAGACACTTAACACTTACTGTGTGAACCTGGGCAAGTCACTTAACCCCAATTACCTCACAAAAAACAAAAACAAAAACAAAAAACAAAAATACATAAAGTTAGCCAAGAAGAAAAATAACTAAATTCCTAAAACAGGAGTATAATTCAAATTGAAAGATAAAAGTAAAAATTGAGAATTATACAGTATTCCAATGTAACTTAAAATACTAATTAATACTGAGAATGTAATAGGGGTTCAAAAAATATCATTGAGTCTTTACTCACTAAAGTATCTCTAAATTTTCCAGCCTTTTAATCCTATATGCTGATTAAACTGAAAAGTAGTAGTATAAAATATGATTTGACTAAAAGCAAAACTTTATTTTAATGATGACTATTAGCTCCCATAAGGTATATGTTAAGTTCACATTATTTTCCAAAGATACCTCCAACAAACTCATCATTTACCTTGTTTTCCAGAATTATATTTAAAAGACTAAATTATACATACATAGGAACAATCATTTGTTTATATAAACTAAAGTCTCCTTAGTTGTGACTAATACATAAGTCTAAATTTGTCAGGCTATATTTAAATGGCAACATTTGGTAGCATCAAGGAGACCCAGATTTCCTCAGCTCTTTAACATAATTCTCTGCCAGATTTTTTTTTTTTGGGGGGGGGGGGGGTCAGGAGAAAAAGGAGGGGGAAGGGAAGGAAAAATCTATTTTATCAATGTTCATCACTAATACACCAGGGTCATCTACTAGATCATGTGCCAACCTTGATCTTTCCCCTCCTTTCTTCCTTGCTCATCTAGGCCCTTATCTCATTCTTGGTTTTCACACCAGCTTCCCTTATCTTCACTGTGTTCCCTTTCCTGCCAAGCTGGGAACCTTACCATTTTGCTTAAGAACTCCTGTGCAGAGGATGGGGAGTGCCCATTTTTGACTATTAGTGTTGCCTTTCAGCTATACTATGACTTAAATGGCCTTTTAAAAGTTGGTCTGGGAATCTATAATGGTTATCATTACTATGGAAAAATATGTTCTGATTTCATAGCAAAACACATTTATTTTTAAGTTGGGAAATATCTGAGTAGTTTATGTATTTACTTGTCCTTAGTATTTAAAGATGGTCCAAAAAACAATGTATCATAATCTTTACACAGGTTTCAATAAGCAAAAAGGAGTCATGGGTCCATGGTTTTAATTCCAGGCTCTGCCGCCAACTAGCTTTATGACTATGGGTAAGCTCAGTTTCACCATCTATAAAACAGGAATAATACTATCTGCCCCAATGACCTCACAGAATTGTAAGGATTGTATGATAAAATACATGAAAGTGATTTGAAAAGCATAAAGGGATACAGAAAAATATAGTACTGCAGAAGTAGGAGACTATGGAAGCAGAACATTGACTATGTCAGATTTGATGTGTTAGCTGTTTTGCAGAGCTGTTTTTTTCCCCTCTTTACTCTAAAGGCTGTCTCTGTGAGAAGGGGTGGAAGGAAATACAATGGGAATATAGGTGATTTAGAAACAAAAGATAACAATATAAATGTATAAACTATATATGTGTGTACTCGATACTAACAGTGACTGTACTAGTTCTAACAGAGGCTATACTTTAGAGGAGATAGTTCCTTCCACACATCTGGCTTAAGTAAAGCAGAGAATCAAAATGAAATAAATTTGAATTGACATAACTTTTTTCAAAAGCCTCTAGCAATAACATGTTTAATTATGAAAATTACATCAAATTATTTTGAAGCACATGACTAACTGTCTTTTATTCCTATCAAAGGAATTTAATTTTAGTAGTATGACCTGTACTTGGAGAAATTATATATATGCCCATAATCTCTTTTACAATGACAGGTAAAGAATGTCAAGTCAAGAAAAGGCTGTATTGGGTATCTATTGTGTCTGACATTGAATTAAGTAGATTTTATGTGGGATAAAATAAAACTAAAAGACATAATCCCTACTCTCAAGAAGCTTACCTTCTAAATGAAGACGAACTAGGTGGCCTCAGATCCCTTCTAGCTCTAGACAGATCTATGATTCTAATTCTCTTTTGATATATGGCTCAAATCCCTACTTGAATTATCTATGTGTGTCTGCAACCTGGCCTCAGAGTGCCTCCAATTCGTGAATACTGCATTCACCCAATTGCATACTGACCTATGAATTCAGAGGTATGCTACAATATTTGAAATAGAAATAACATCAACTTTTAAAGAGAGAAAAATGCCTTCATTCACACACATGATACAGATTCTGAAGTGTTTACCTGACGAACTGCTAAAACATATTTTATTCCTAATAGGCCACCATGCCTCACTTCCCACTGTTCTTGTGTGAGCAATTTAAGAAGAACATCCACAGTCTTATGAACTCCTGTTTCATTCATGTGTTTTAACACCACACCTAAAGTTTGAGCACAAGTTTCACGAACTGGTGCTACAACCTACAAGAAGAAAGGAGGAAAAGTTGAAAATCAGTACCAGATTATGCAAAAACAAACAAACAAACAAACAAAAAACTGAATAAAGATTCCCTTAAATGAGATGCTTACTTCATCTGAAACAAAGTCACCAAATCTGTCTAATGCAAAAACACAAAGGAGTCTAATAGCCAAGTCTTCCAACCAATCTTGATGCTGCTGGATCATCTGTGAAAATACAACCACTATTAAATATCACAAATACCATTTCAAGTATTCTTTTCATTGGGGAAAACTTATTTCCACAACTTAAATTAACACGCAAATTGATCACAAATAAAAAACCAAAAAATTGAGACCAAGTAGATCATTTTAACATAAATATTAGTCCAAAAATGGCACCAATTAATCTCTTTTTTATCATAAATCACTGCCTATTTGTTAATTAGCTTGATTGGAATAGAACTTCACCAAAGCTCCAATAAGGTATGAAATCCAGTTAAGTCTCTTGCATACGCTAAGAAATAAGGTCAGTTTGATGATCAATGTCAGCAAAGCATACTATATCACAAACTATCTCCACCAATCATCTCTCTCCCAATCTTTCCATTATCTCTTCAAGTCACTCTACTTTTCAGTCTACTAGCTTCTATTCTTTCAACTGAACTTCTTAGAACTTAAGCTCTGTCAGTTTCACTTACCATTTCATGTCTCACCTTCTTTCCCATTCTTTGTCATTCCACTTTTCCCTCCCCTTCTTGTTTCTGCTTTTCTTGCTTGCCCCTTTCTCCCTGAGAATTTCATTCTCTTTCTCACTCCTTTCCCTTTAGCCCTCTTGTTGAGCATTTATCCTCCTCAGGCAGGACAGGCTGATTTATGAAGGTTTGTTAGTATTATCAGTCTAATACACTTACCTCCTCTAAAGTGCTATCTCCTATTTTACCACCACTTTTCCCATGAGCTTTGAGAATCTCCCTTAATCCAGTACCTGCACCATGTCGAACCTAAAAGTATCAACATTAAATAATGTTAGAGTCTTAATATTTAAAGCTGGTTTAACTTCTTTTCAGTAAGAAAAAAAAATTACTTCCCTTAAACTAAAGTATCCTATATGGCAATTTAAAATAACGTGCCTTCTTTTGGGTAAAATCTTAGCTAACACATATCTTGAAGACAATGTGTTACAGAGGGAACAATGCTGGACTCTAAGTTACATGAATCTGAATTACATTTAGATCCTCATTATCAATGTCCTCACTTATGAATGAGGGACTTGGACTGCATAAACGCTAAGGTCCTTTCTAGCTCTAAGTTCTAGGAGAGTTCTAAGATAAAATTCCATTTGTCCATCACTCCTTTAAAAAAAAAAGGGGGGGGGGCAGCTAGGTGGCGCAGTGGATAGATCACCGGCCCTGGATTCAGGAGCTCAAATCCGACCTCAGACACTTAACATTTACTAGCTGTGTGACCCTGGGCAAGTCACTTAACCCCAATTGCCTCACCCAAAAAAAAAAAAATGAACCTCATTGCTAGGGGAAGAGAAGGAAGGAGAGGGAAGTAGGAAGAGTTGTTCTAACAGAGTGTTTGTACCAACATTTCTACAATTCCTAATGCCCAATACCTTTTAGACTATATGGGCAACAAAGGAAGATCTCAAAGTTCACTCAGTTGATAGGTACCACAGCAAACTATCCTCAGAGTCTTATTGTCACACTGCTTCACTGAAACTCTAGGATAAACTGTCATATTTAAGGCTTTAAGTAAATGAAAATCAACTATACTTGCTAACTATACCAGAGACCTGCTTCAAACCATGCAGTTATATGAATGGTAGATAGGGTATTGACCTGGCACCCACTGATTACCATCCCTAGCTGGTTCAAGACTGGAGCAGCTTTAAATAGAAGCTCTTAACTATGCAGTGATATAGCTGCATCCTGGATCAGTGTGTTCCTAGAACAGAAGCCAAAAATGACTATATAATGGAGAAGAGGGCAGGATGCTGTAGTTTAAGAAAGAAATGACCAGAACCCAGATGAAGATTGTGGCTGAAGAGATAAAAATGGATAGGCATCATTTGATGGGGAATAAGTCATGGTATGTGACTGTAAAAGAATATTAATGTACTGATGGAAACAACAAATATGATGAATATAGAGAATTATGGGAAAACATACAAATTGATTCAAAGTAGTCAACAGAACAAAGAAAACAATATATACAACGATAACAACAATATAAATGGAAAGAACAACTGAAAATGAATGCTTCAAAGTTATAGTGACCAAACCTGACCCCAAAACCTCCACCTTCTTTGCAGAGCTCAGGAACTATGAATGTGGAACACTGTGTTTGATTTTAGATTTCTTTCTACTGTATTAATTATTTTTGCTGAATTCCTTTTTTCCCTTTTTATTTATTCTCTGTTAGAAGAGATAGATCCCTGGAAGGGGTAGAGGAGATACAGTGGAAAATGTAGATGATATAAAAATAAACCTCAAAAAATCAATAAAATTTTATTTAAAAAAAACAAACCCTGAAAGACTACAGAATACTGACCCCAAAAGTAAGAACAGTGGTTTTAAAAGATGAATCATGAAACACACCTCCTAACTCTTTGCAGAGAGGGGATGGACTAGAGGTACAAACTGAGTCGTGCATTCTCAGAAATGGCCACTGTGCCGCTGTTGGCTTTTTCTCCTCCTGACTAGACATATTTGCTATACAGGAGGGTGTTCTACTTGGGGGACGGAGGGAAGGTGGGTTAATAGTAGTAACAGACATGGGAAAAGCACCAATAAAACTGTTTTTACCTTAGAAGTATACAAAGACACAAATAGGATAATTTTGTGGTTATTTTGTTAAACCACATGCATGTGTATATCATAATATAGCCCTATAAATAGCTCTTTTTAAAATACTCTATGTAATGCGAGTTCAATTTCTTATACAATCCTCTTTCCTGTTGACCTTTGCATGTTGAAATGTTTGTGTTGTTGATTGTAAGCCCACAATAAAAACAATTTTTAAAAATAATTTGCTTTTTAAAAAAAGTATGAACACATGAGGGAGTAGAATCTTACAGGCAATGGACTAAATTAGTAGAACAAAAAACAATGAAAAGTTGAAAATGAATCCAAAGTTTATTGGGGGAGGATAGTAAACTATCTACTATGAAGAGTCAATTCTGAGGATAGGGAAAGTCACAAGGAGAAAACAGACAACTGATGCTTTGGTTTATGTCACTGCATCATTAGCAGGGCATCAACAGTACTATGATGAACACATCTTACCTCCCAGGATGGATTAAAAAGATCATTACACAGTTCTTCACAAAAACTTTCCAAAGGCCATTCATTTGTCTACATTAAAAAAAAAATTTTTTTAATTAAAAAAAAAAATTAAGTAAAATAACAAATCAAATAGTCTAGTACAAGTCTTTCATGCCAATAATATAAACATATCTTTAAAACTGCTTCATGTGTACAATAGGCAGCAATCATTTACCAAGTGTGTACTATGTGCCAGGACTGTCCTATGCAATAAGGATACAAAATAGAGGCAAAAGACAGTCCCTACCCTTAAGAAGCTCACAGGCTAATGGGGGAGATTACATGCCAACAACTATATATAAACTATATATAGGATAAATTTGAAAATAATCAATAGAAAAAAGGCATTAGCATCAAAGAGGATCAGGAAAGGCTTCCTGTAGAAGGTGAAATTTTAGCTAGAACTTAAAGGAATCCAAGAGGTAAGATGAGGAGGGAGAGCATTCTAGGAATGGGACAGCCAGTAAAAAAAATAACCAGAACCAAAAGATGGAATGCCTCATTCAAGAAATAGTAAAAGAGTATATTTGGGGGGAAAGAGTGTGTAGGTTGTAAGAAAACTGGAAAGGTAAGGGCAGAGCTAGGTCAGAAAAGGCTTTGAACACCAAATGGAGGATTTTGTATTTGACACAGAGATGACAGAAAATCACTCGAGTTTATTGGAGGTGGTAAGGAGGATGGGGGTGACATGGTCAGACCTTTGATTTAGCAAAAATATTTTGGTAGATCAAAGAAGGATGGATTAGAATGGGGAAAAATTTGAGGCAGGCAGACCCACCAGCAGGCTTTTGCAATAGGCTAGGCCTGAAGTGATGAGAACCTATACTAGAATGATGACAATGTCAGAAAAGAGAAGGGAGCTGGCACTGGAGAAATGTGGCAAGGTGAATTTGACAGGTCTTCAGAGAAGGTTGGATTGGGGGTGGTGTGGTGGGGTTGTACGTTGAGAAAGAGTGAGAAGTTGAAAATGACATACTAGTTCTTATATAGGTTGTGAGCCTGAGGAAGTAGAAAGATGGTGATCCCCGCTATAATCAGTAATAGGAAAGTAAGGAAGGGAGGAGAGTTTAAGAAGAGAAATAATGAATTCAGTTCTGAACGTGTTGTGTTTGAAATGACTACTGGACACACAGTTTGAGATGTCTGAGAGGTAGCTGGAGATGTGAGACTGGGGCTCAGCAGAGACATTAGGATTTGTTAGGTAGGTTTGAGGATCATCAGCACAGAGATGATAATTAAATCCATGGGAGCTGATGAGATCACCAAGTGAAGTAGTGAGGGAGAAGAGAAGAGGGCCCAGGACAGAAGCCCAGGATACTCATGGTTGGTGGGCATGACCTGGATGATGATCCAGCAAAGAAGACTAAGAAGGAGTAATCTAATAGGAGAAGGACAACCAGGAGACTGGTGTCCCGAAAACCCAGAGAGCAGAGTATTAAGGAGAAAAAGGTGATCTATAGTGTCAAAGACTGCAAAGAGGTCAAGAAGAATGAGGACTGAGAAAAGGCCACTGGCTTTGGCCACTAAGGTAACTGGAGAAAGTTTCAATGTAATAGTAAGGTTGGAAGCTGGACTGTAAGGGGTTAAGAAGAGGGTGAGAAGAAAGAAAATGGAGGTGCCCATTTGTAAAGTACCATTCTCAAGTTCATCCACAAAGAGCAGAAAAGATGTAAGACTACGGTTAGCAGACATGGAAAGATGAAGTGAGGGTTTCTAAAGATGGGGGAAACCTGGTGTTTGTAGGGAGAAGGAAAGGAGTTAGTACACAAGGAAAAACTGAAAATATGTGAGAGCACAGGGATGACAGAGGAGGCAATCTGCTAAAGAAGACAGCATGGAATGGGACAATAATAATACAAATTTTGCAAAAAATGATTACCAGGGATTTTTTTATGTGAATGTAAAGGATCAGTTAACTACCACTTCTCTAGATTTTGGCAGATTACTAAAGACAATATTTAAAGCAAAAAACAAATGAGAAAATGGTCACTTAAAAGCATGAAAATTGTACCTCTTCAAATAAGGAAGAATTGTCTGGCACATTATCAATCAAGACCTTGGACTCAGTTGCAGGTTGATTAATAACAACATTGGCTATCTTCCGTCTCTTTTCTTCTGGTTCCCCATCGGCACTATCATTGCTAAAAATAAAATTCACCATTTAAAAAACTGAAGTAATATAAGAATGGATAAATGAAACGATTATTTGACCAAACCTTTCTACCATACTATACTCGTGCCTTGTACTTATAATACTCAGGATTAAACACTCAAATAATGCTAAGAGGAAAATTTCATCTCACAAAACTTTTACAAGTTATCATTTAACAGACAAGTAAAAATGCCATTTATTCCTAAGAGTCCTTATGAGCTGAGACCAGGTTGTGAGTTTTTATTTTCCTAAAAAGAGAGATATCCTTAAATTTTAGATTTCCTGAAAATAGGAGATATTGTCTTAGAGAGACTGTATTTTTGAAGTTTCCAATCCCTTTTAATAACTAATCTGACAGTTGAAGTCATGTATAACTCATCATTTTGGGCTGCAGTACCCTAATGAGCAAAACACAAGGGATTAGATTTCATTCATGAGTTTGAATGTGGAAATCTCAATGCATATGTAACTGGATATGTTGATAAGAAAATAAAATATAAAATAAGAACTCCATTTATTTGGAATTTTGATACTTTAAATTACAAAAACTCAAGACGTTGAAAATTATTTTAAGAAAATTTTGTTAGTGCTATTAAATATGTACTAACCAAAGTAGGTTAATAATATAATAACACAAAGTTCCTATGGGACCTTTAAAAATCTACATTAGTAAATAAACAGGAAAAAAATGAGTGAATTTTGTTTATAAAGTTATCAAGTTCTCACAAAATGCTAGAAAATTATTTTCTTAATTTCCCACCTCCCCTATCATATTTGTATGATTAATTTACTAGGAAGCTTAATTTTTCTTAGAAAAAAGGTAAATTTCAGCCTAATCCTCAAATTATTATGAATATCGAATTAGCAAATCCTAATTAATTCAGTTTTGTAGTACTAATTTTGAAATAATTTAACAATTTCTAAAAGACTCTAAATTTTGAGTAAAAGTCTAAAAAATATGAAATCTTACAGCTACTTTTTACTAAATTGCTATCTGATTCAATTCAATAAACATGTGACAAGTCTCTATCATTCATGTCTAAAGTACAATTAGACTCAGATGTTTGGTTGATATATCTCGAATAAAAAACACTGGGGAAGAAAATAACATGCCTATTTCCTATAAACCCTACAAAATGCATTAATAAAAAACTTGTATTTTATGGAAGCCAAACACCATGAGGTGAAAATTACTAAGTAGAAGTGTACTTTTATGAATCCTATATTTCATGAAAAGTCTAATGGGTGAATTTTGCTTTTTTTAATCATAAGTTTTTTTATTATTTTCCAATTACATGTAAAGATAGTTTTTAAATTCATTTTTGTAAGATTTTTATAGTTCCAAAATTTCTCCCTTCCCCCTCCCTAAGACAGAAAGCAATCTGATACACATTATATATATGTACAAGCACATTAAACATATTTCTGCATTAGTCATGTTGTGAAAGAAGAATCAGAACACAAGGGAAAAACCTCAAAAAAGAAAACAAAAACAGAAGTAGAAACAGTATGGTTCAATCTGCACTCTAAATCCACAATTCTTTTTTCTGGATGTGGAGAACATTTTCCATCATGAGTTTGTTGGAACTGTCTTGGATCATTGTACTGCTAAGAACAGCCAAGTCTATCACAGTTGATCATCACACAATGTTGCTGTTACTGTGTACAATGTTCTCCTGCTTCTGCTCACTTAACTCAGCATCAGTCCACTTAAGTCTTTGCAGGTTTTTCTGAAATCTGCCTGCTCATCATTTCTTACAGCACAATAGTATTCTATTACATTCATATACCACAACTTGTTCAGCCATTCCCCAATTGATGGGCATTCCCTCGATTTCCAATTCTTTGCCACCACAAAGAGAGCTGCTATAAATATTTTTGTACATGTGGGTTCTTTTCCTTCTTTTATGATCTCTTTGAGATACTGACCTAGTAGTGGGTCAAAGGGTATGCATAGTCCCATAGCTCTTTGGGCATAGTTCCAAATTGCTCTCCAGAATGGCTGGATCAGTTCACAACTCCACCAATTTAAATATCATGGAGCCACAGGCAGGATTACACAGGACCTGGCAGCTTCAACATTAAAGGATCGTAAGGCTTTTTTTTTTCAATGTGGTAGAAAAACACAACATATGGTTCTATAAACTACATTCCAGGTACATAAAAAGATTCCTCTTGATTTTCCCATAAATACTGTAACAATGTCAAATTGTTAATAAACCACACACTAGATATCATTATGCCCATTCAGATTAGGAAAGCTAAGTGGGACTGACTTTTTACATATTTTTCCCCCCCACACAAAAGGAAGCAGAGTTGGAGTTGGAATTAAAAGTTCAAATGCTGGATGGTACCCATCCAGCTCTCAACCTATGAAGACAACGTTCTGATGCTAAAGATAGTGGTGATACCGCCCTATCTGAGATGGGGAGAGATTCCTGGTCTCATGAAGAAACCCTGGATTCAGGGGATGACTTTGTCATGAGGACTGGATGAGACAGTATATAGAAAGTACTTCACATACACTACCACTAGATGTGGGGAGCGAATATGGGTAATGTCATAACCTGACAGTGGAGCTGCTGAACGAATGACTTTTAGCTATGTCACTGTGTGAAATTAAGGCTGATAATAAAGAAAATCCAGTCTCATACTTCCCAGAATCCATTTCAAGAAGGGAAGCCAGGAAATTATGACACTTAATGACACTATCTTTTTATCCTAAAGTTAAAAGAAGGTTGAACAGGTGTTGCATGAAGACATGGAAACAAAATGAGCCCCTCCTAAATGGGGAGGAGCATCAAACAAATGCTAACAAATATAAAGGAATATTACTGGGTAATAAAAATTTTGAAAAGAAAAATTCAGAAAAACATGGAAAACTTATATGAACTAATGCAGAATAAAACAAGAGCCAGGAGAACAGCATAAAAAATAACTAGAATATTGTAAATGACAAGAACATGAAAAGGAAGCCAAACTTTGAGAAACTGAATGAGTCTGCTTGGTCCAGGAGAACATATATACATAAAACATTATCTCCCCATAAGCTTTCTGGCAGAGGGGTGAGGGAGACATGGTATCAGTTGTTTTTGTTCAAATGTTTTTCTGTTATAATGGAAGTTTCACAAAGTAGTGTGTGGTGATAGAGCAGATTCTGATATCTGGAAATGAATGATATAAAAAAGGAGGAATCAATAAGCCTTTTGTAAAATGGAAAAATTTTCAGTGATGAGAATGTCTTGATTTCTTTCTTTTCTTTTTTTGGGGGGTGGGGGAGGGGTGGCGAGGGGATGTGGGGTTGTCTGTTTTTTTGTTTGACACTAGGTTTTCCTATCTTGTCCATGCTAAAAGAGCAGCTGCCACTAAGAGGTTCAATCCTGACCCAGATCAGTATGGAAATTTTGATCTGCTCCATTTTCTGATATCGGCTGATTCTTCTCTCATTAGGGAATCTGGCAGCCCTCTGCTTCCAGGGGCTCACATATCAATGTCAGACTCAGTGTGGACAACTCATCAGCTTTAGCTCCCCTGAAGCTCAGAACTCCAGAATTCAAGTAATTTCCTATCTTCAGCCTCTCCTAAAGGCAGGAATGAAAGGTGTACAGCACCACCATTTGCCGAGAAGATGATGGTAATGTTAATAATATATTTCTAACTTCCACTTGAGTGGTAAAAACTACAGAAGGGGTCCCCAAAACGAATCTAGGAACCCTAGAAAATATATGCAATATTGCTTTCTCATTGCTTGAGGCAAAAAACATTACAGAAACCCAGAGTAAAATTCTGCTTCCTCAGATTACTGGTCTTTGGCATGTAATGTTCTTTTCCTTCTAATTTGTACTGTGGTAAAAAGTTTTAACAGTCGGTTAGATAATGGAGAGACGCCAGTTTTTGGGTTTTTTTAGGACCACCCTTTTGGGGAGGAGACCAACAGCATTGCCTGCTGAGCACTCGACTTCTGACTTCCGGGGTACGAGCTTAAAAGGCAAGGAGAGAACGGAAGTGGGAGCTTTTTCCTGCTCCGCTGGTCTCCTGGCTGCGCTGCACAGACAGACGCGGACTGGAGTTTGACTCGGCCCGGCTCTCGGTTAACAGAACGCACTTGACTCGGTCTCTCTCCCCAAAAGTGGCCTTGGGTTTTGGTGAGTTTTATACAGAATACAGACTAAGCCTAGACTTAAGACGATTTGTATTGTATTTCTACTTTCCTATCCTTCTAATCAACATCACCTTGTGACTACCATACAATAAAGGCTCTATCTAGAAAACCAGAAGCTTCTTCCATTTACTAGTCTGGGAGATAAATTAAGGGAAAGGTTAAGTAGGGGAGATTTATGATCTAATATCCAATTTTAATCTCACAGTACTTTTAAAAAATGAACTAGCCAAAAAAAAAAAAAAAAATGAACTAGTCAATTTTATTCAAGAAGTAGGAAGAAGTTACTAAAATAAAACTTTCTCCCATTAGGATACTGGGTATCAGATATTCAAGACTGATTACCTATGGAATTTTATGAAGTGGTATTTGCTATAATGAACAATGAATAATAGTAATAATTAAAATGTGTTTTCTTCCGCAAACCCTTGGTGGTAGAAGTCAGACAGAGAAACTTCTCTTTGTTAATGGAATCCAGTGACTTTTTTCACAGATAATGAATGGCAAGTTTCAAAAGGGTGTGATGCAACAAAGTGGAAAAAACACTGAGAAGGCATCATGAAGACTGGGTTCAAATCCTAAATCTTTAGGCTTATTGGCTATATGACAATTGAGCAATCAATCAATCAGCACTTATTAAGCACCTACTGTGTGCCAGGCCCAGAATAGGTGCTTAACAAAGACAAAAAAGCCTACCCTCCATTGGGAGAAAACAGTCTAGTCCTTTAAGCTCTCTGAACCTGACTCAGTGCCCTCATTTGTAAAATCTGGCTAATCCCTACACTACCCACCTCATCACAAGGTTGTGAGGATCAAATGAGGATGTATATAAAGTACTTTAAAGTGCTATGTCAATTATAATTATTGTAAACCACATTGACCCAGATTTTAATAAGCTACCTTTACAACTGTAAAGGAATAAACAAAAGATTATTACCTCTTTTCATTGCTTTCCACTGCATCCTTGGATCTTTGTTTTGCAAATAATTTTGCCATTCTTTTAGCTTTATTCTTTTGTCTGTTGCTCATCCCTGCTCGAAACTCTGAGTCAATCAACTCAGCAGCTTGAAGAGCCTGAAAGATTTAAAAATTGCTGAGTTTCAATTTCTTGTGGAATTAAGAGAAATTTCCATCTTCTCAGAATCAAAGTGAGATCCCTTCAGAGCAGGTCTGGCATATTTTGTAAAGTACAGCCATTTGGAGGGTTCCTGGGAAGTGAGACTTCAAACAAGGCACATCATCACCCAAAATTTGTACTATGAAAATGAATGACTGAACTTTTGAAAAACAATATAGATATAATAATAATGAATGAACAAGCAGTGATGATGACAAGGAACTAAAACCTTTTTCTAACCCAGCATCCTAAATTAGGAGGAGTGTCACTAGAAATTATTTCAGCAGTAATTGTCTAGATATTAACCTCTTGTGGCCACTTAGCCCTCTCCCCTTCTCCACCCCCCCTCCCCATTAACATAGCCAATGTTTTTGGTGAATAATAAAAGTACTGTCTAACCCAGGTTCTGTTACTATCTAGCTGTGTCATTTAGGCAAGTCACTTGGCATCTCTGGGCCTCAGTTCCCTAACTTATAAAATGAATTTAGAATAAAGGATCTGTCTAGCCCTATGATTCTAAGCGCTATGATTCATATACATACTCCACCCCCCCCCCCAGGTTCTCAATGTCACAAAAATTACAAGGTAGTGCTTTGGAAGGGATCATCTTTCTCCTAGCTTCCTACCCAGCATTCTACTGAGCCTTATGCTCTCTAGCCAAGCCACTTATGTGTTAATATTTCAGAAAGGAAAATGCTATCTCCACAAATAACTGTAGCCTTACAAGCGGTCTGTATGAATTCCAACAAATCACACAGAGAGACTGTCTATTCTGAAAAATGTAGTTGTAGCCTCTGCATGGGCTTCCTGTCTCCTACAATGTAATCTCTGCCACCTATCAAACTTTTCAGCAAATAGCTCCTTACTAATTTCCCTCAGGTTGGCCACTTTTCCCTCCCATTTATCAACACTACACTCATTTCACAAAGAATTACTGCTTTCTTAATTTCTTGTTCCTCTTCTCCCCTTATTGCTTACTCACATCCTCTTCTTTAACCTTGTAATTTTTTTGTTTATCTCCTTACAACTGATCTTTTAATTTTCTACTTCTCTTAAATTCTTTCTTTTATTTTCCTTGCTTTTTTAAAAACCGTTTTTTACCCTGTCCATTTCCTCTACTTATTCTTTTTCGTTATTCTTTGTTTCTGAGACACCTTAAATTGGAAGAAGCCCTTAGTCCAAATTTCCTTAAATTGCCCTCTATCCAAGCCGAGAAGACTGGGTGAAGTGCAGACTGGGATTTGCAATGATTCCAAAAGTTTCTAATATTTTCATAGACTCACAAAATATTAGAATCGGAAAAGACCTTTGAAATCAAATAGTTCATTTCTCTCTTCTTTTATTGATAAAGAAACAAGCCTAAAGAGGAGAAACAATGTGCTAAAGGTCATACAACAATTAAGTGGTAAAATTCAGACTCAAACCCAGGTCTTTGGATTCAAAATCTATTGCTAGACCACATTGCCATTAGACAGGAAGAATTACCTTGGTCCCTCACATCTCTCCATCAAGAAACTTATTCTTGGGGGCAGCTACGTGGCACAATGGATAAAGCACCGGCCCTGGAGTCAGGAGGACCTGAGTTCAAATCTGGCCTCAGACACTTGACACTTACTAGCTGTGTGACCCTGGGCAAGTCACTTAACCCCCATTGCCCCACCAAGAAAAAAGAAAAAAGAAAAAAGAAAAAAGAAAAAAGAAAAAAAAAAGCGCTTATTCTTCCACCTACCTGGAAAACATATTAAAAGGACAGTAAAAGATGGAGCATCAAGCCTCCTAACAACAACAGGTTCTAACCATCAATGGAGGAAAAAAGAAAAAAAGAAAAAAAATAGACCAATCCAGGTCAACAAATCTAGGAGTTTGGAGAAATCTGATTTGTGAAGACAAACTATAATGGCAGTTATTAAGTTGGGAATTGGGTACAGCCTTATGAGAAAAGCACAATGGTTTTTAATGGCAGAATCACAAATGAAGCAAACCCACTGTAATATTCCTTGCAATCAAACAGCCCGAGGTTTTACCTACAGGTTGTTTGTTTACAAGGGAAGCTGAAGCTGGGGTGTAGTCCAGATCTTCATCATTAAAGAGCTCTTCAGTATTCATTCCAATTGCTGCTCCCATATCAAGGCCAAGTTTCTTCTGTAACAGTTTGCGCTGGCGAGCTATTCTCTCTTTAGGGTCCACTTCCCCTTTAAATGGCAAAACAATTTGTTAAAAAGTTTTTTAATAAATGTAATGAAATTCATACAAGTCATTTCGGTACAAGAAATACTGTTATTGTGAAAATTTCTTCACAAAATTATTTCTGTCACAGTGAGTGAATGCATTGTTATGGTTAATATTCTGTTTGATTCATTTAGTACTGATAGCACTTTCTTCCACGTAGTTATTTTTCTCTGATGAAAATGCAACAGTAGCAATACTAATTTCATTGAAAAAGATGAAAGCAAGACAATAACAAAAGTAATAATTTTAAAAACCCTATGTATTAACAGCAATAAATCACACTTTAAAAATTCTAAAATGGACCATACAAGATTTGAAAACTATTCTCACAAAAAACCAATTTAAAATCAAAGAAATACAGGGCCAATCACCCTAAAGCAGCTATAGAAAGCAGAATATTTCTTCACCCCACCCCCAAAAGGAAGAGGATCAACAGGTATGATAAACTGGTTAAAAACAACAAAAAACTTACAGAAATACTTTTGGAAAAAGTGAAACCACTCTGCCAAGCAACAGTAAAAGCTAATAATAGACATACCACTGGATTTTTTTTTTAAATATAACCAAACGTGGTTCACCTCTGGGTGGAGCCTTTGAAATGGCAAAGGTCCAAGAATGGAATCAAAAGGCCCTCTGTGGGTAACATCAGAATGAATTCAGGCAACAATTTGTGGACAAAGACACATAGTTGAGTCATCCAAATCTGTTTGTGTGGAAACGGATTTATGATGGTGATTCAGGACCAAAGATCATAGACTCCAGAAATTATAGACAAGTTATCCTGAAAGGAGCCTGGACTCAGTGATCAATGTGGGTTATGTAAAGAAATAGTAAAAAGTACCACACATCACCGCAGGATATAGATTTCTAGCACTGGGGTTCTTAATACTAAGAGGATCAGGTACCTCAATTGATATAAAAATATTATAATTTTACTTTGAAATAAAAAATTTCATCCTTCTATCTCTATTTTCTTTACCTTATGGATGTGCCAATCACTGTTCTAAGAGCTTTTTAAAATACACACACACACACACACAAAATGTATAAATCATTTGGGTGGCATGGAGAATAGAGTGCCAGGCCTAAAGTCAAGAAGATTTATCTTCCTGAGTTCAAATCTGGCCTTAGACACTTACTAGCCTGTTTGCCTCAGTTCCTCATCTATAAAAAGCTAGAGAAGGAAATGGCAAACCACTCCAGTATTTTTGCCAAGAAAACTCCATATGGGGTTAAGAAGACTCAGACACAACTGAAATGACTGAATAACAATAAATGTTCCAGGTACTGTGTTAAGTGCCTTTTAAAAAATTTAATCTTCACAATAACCTTATTTGCTAGGTTCTACCATGATCACTTTAAAGTTGAGGAAACTGAGGCAGACAGAGGTTAAGTGACTTATCCAGGGTCATACAACTAGTAAAATGTCTGAGACCAGATTTGAACTTAGGACTTGATGACTCCAGGCCCGTCGCTCTAATGACTGCACCATAAGCTACCTCCTAATGATGGAGTACCAGCCATTTTCTCCAGTCTTCACAAACCTTTCCAAAATAAGAATTATGTACAAGAGATAAAGCAATTTCAACTGCCCACTGGTCTAAGATATCAAGAAACCCAACAACGTAAAAACCCAATGAACCAACAGCAGGCTTGCTCACGCAAGCATCCCTTTTCCCATGATTAGGCAAGGATGCACAGAAAGACACATTTGCTTGCAATGGAACTTAACTCTGTCCCATACCCTCTACTCCTCTGACCCTACCCCTCTACCAGTGGAAAAACAAAAGCCAGAAGTGTTCTGGCTAGAAGAGTACTTTGTGCTGCAACAGTACTCAATCGGGGAATTAAGAAATAGAGTGAACTGAGGCAGGACACAAGCATGTGTTTGGCTCCACCAGACCTAGAATAAAGGGGACTAACAAAAAGCTGTAGCCAATTTTATCCTTTCAAAAATGTAAACTGCCCAACATGAGAAAAGATGGAAACAGCTTTGAGGGCCAACTCCCAGGGAAAATGCCATGAAAGGAGTCAGAACATGAGTAATAGGTATTAGAAGCAGAAAAGATTGAAACTACTAAAGGTTTTAAGAGGAAGAAAATTCAGTTAAAGACCTTAACCAGAAGCATATAAACCAAGAGAGAAAATATTAATAAAAGGAAATATGGCTTCTAGATCATCCAAATGAATCTAAGTATAAATAAATACTATAAGGCAAAGGAAAACAAATCAACACTTGATGAGAAAAAGGATCCAGTGCATTTGCAGAGAACATGAACCATAGCAGGATGCTCCTGAATTCCTTAAAAGAGATGAGAATTGCTAAAGCAGAAGTGATGAAGGCCTGAGCAGCAGAAATAATCAAAAGAATAGAAAAACTCGAATCCATGTTGGCAAACCTCATCAATGAACAAAAGAGAGAACAACTGACTGGCAATGCAAACACACAAAAGTAAAGGATAATCTAGAAGAAAAGCAAAAAGCAGTAACTTTAAAAGAAAATGATCTCTTTACAGTGAACTTAAATGGACAGGAAAGGGTGAATTTAATTCAGGTGATCATTACATATACTACTGTGGCCAAAAATCCCTTAGAAGAAGTGGAGAGTGAGAAAAATAGTACTGGGGTGTAATTTCAAAAATGACAGAGTGATATGTGTTTGAATCCAATGCAAACCATTCAACATCACAGTAACACAAGTCAAAGAGACTATGATGTTAGGCTTTGTATGTTTAAGAACAGCCAGAGGAGAGCAACCAGGATAATGAAGGGCCTCTAGGCCATGCTCTATGTGAATTCAAGGAAGCAGGAATGCTGAATTTGAAGAAAAGTTCATTCAGGCATGACATAAAGTATTCAAAAGGCTGTGTTGAAAGAGGGATTAAATATACTCTGCATGACCCCAAAGAACAGAACATGGAACAATGACTAGAAATTACAAAAAGACAAAATGAGATTTGATGAGGAAAATTTTCTAATAATATCCAAAGGTAGAGTAGGATATCTTAGGGGGAAGTAGATTTCCCCCTCATTTGAAGTCTTCAAACAAAGGCTAGACGACCACTTGACAGGTATAGGTTGGACTAGATGGGCCTCTGCATTCCCTCCCAAGTATCTGATTCTTTGAATACCAGATTTGGAACCAGAGCACCTGGGTTTGAAATTTGGTGCCTCTATTACTTTTGTACTCTTTTTCAGGCTACTTCTTCATCGGTTTTTTTGTTTGTTTGTTTGTTTTTTAAAGCTAGACTAGATTAATTCTAAGGTCCTACCCATTCTATTTCTATGTAACTATAAACAAAAAGAGCAAGCTTCTTTAATTATTACTCCACCCTTTATTTTAGTCACTTGTAAATGACATTAATTGATCTCTAAGGACCTATATTGTAAATCCAAAGGGTATGAACTTATTTTGTCCCTTGGTACTCTTAGACAGAAGGGTCTTATTCAAAACAAACAAAAAGGCACAACTTTACTGGTCTTGGTGAAATTTTTAGAATTGAGATAAGAAGGGGTATTAAGAGAAACCTTAGTCCACTACTTCCCAAATGGTGAATCATATGACTTTGAAGTGTTACCAAGACATGCTAGCTATGTGGTGGGCAGTTGTTACTTCCTCTAACAGTAAAAGGCTCAGACACAGAATGTAGCAATTATGGCATCTGTTCACATTAGTACTGCTCAGTTTAGAAATAGAAAAAAGCAGAAGGAATGTATGAACTCTGGTTCACATTGCCTCCTGACAGCAATACAGTGGGTCATAACACTGTCACTTGTCAACCTTATAATTACCTAGCATTGTGAGCCATCACATTTCTAAATGGTATTGGTATTGTTACCTCTCCCAAAGTAACGCAGAGGGTGTGAGTAAAGAAATGGGCTATCTGGTCATCCTCTACCTCTCCCTAAGTCACCTGGTTCCTTCTCTCCTCATTCTATCATAGTTGGGGAAAAGCAGTAGTATCACAAGGACTTTACTGTGGTTAAAATTCCTTAAATGCATGGGTTCCAAGTGACAAAAGTAGTAAGCAAAAGAAGTTTTAAAATATTGACTGTTTATATTACCAACAAAACCTGTAAAAAGAGATAGTAAGAGATACCCTTTTTAAAATAACTATAGACAGTATAAAATAAATGTATACAGTATAAAATAACTAGACAGTATAAAATACCAGAACAAACCCATAAACTACATGATCATAATTATAAAACACTTTTTATACAAATAAAGTGAGATTAATTGTTCATGGGTAGGCAAGAGTGAATATAATAAAAAATGTCGATTTTACCTAAACTAACCTAATTAAAGTTTCCAAAAAACCGTCTTACTGAACTAGAAAAGATAATAACAAAATTCATTTGGAAGAACAAAAGGTCAAGATAATCAAAGGAATTAATGGGGAAAAAAAGTAAAGGAAGGATGTTTAGCAGCACCAGATCTTAAAACTATACTATAAGGCAGTAATTATCAAAACTGGAACTAGCTAAGAAATAGAAAGATAGATAAGTAGAACAGAGCAGACATATACTACACATTAGCTAATAATTATAACAACCTTGTGTTTGACAAATGTAAAGATTTAAGCTTTTGGGATAAGAATTCATTATTTGGTAATAATTGTTGGGAAAACTAAAAAGCAGTCTGGCAGAAACTGGACAGAGACCAGTATCTTACACCATTTATCAAAAGTCAAAATGGACACATAACCTTGATATAAAGGGAGGTTTCATAAGAAAACTAGAATAATACGAAACATTATCTATTAGGCTTATGGACAGGAGAATAATTTATGAATAAACAAGAAAGCAGTGTGAGGTGTAAAATGGATAATTTCAATTACATTAAATTTAAAAAGTTTTGTACAAATAAAACCAGTGTAGCCAAGATTAGAAGGAAAACAAAAAACTGGAAGAAAAATTTTATAGACAGCTTCTCAGATAAAAGTCTCATGTTAAATATATAAAGAACTTTCTCAAATTTATAAGAATACAAGTCATTCCCCATTTGATAAATGGTCAAAGTATATGAATGGGCAGTTTTTCAATGAAGAATTCAAAACTATATATAGTCATATGAAAAAATGCTCTAAATTACAACTGACTAGAGAAATGTCAATTAAAACAACTTTGAGATGTTATCTTACACATATCAGATTGGCTAAAATGATACAAAGGGAAAGAAAGCAACAAATGCTGAAAGGGCTATGAAAAATTGGGACACTAATGCACTATTGTTGGAACTATGAACTGATCCAACCATTCTGGAAAGCAATCTGGATGTATGTCTCAAGAGTTATAAAAGTATATATACCCTTTGACCCAACAATACCACTATTGGGTCTGTTTCGCAAAGGGAATAGGGGAAAAGGAAAGAAACTTATGCATTCTAAAATATTTATAGCAACTTTCTTTGTGGTAGCAAAGATCTGGAAATTGAGGGGATGCCCATCAATTGGAGAATGGCTAAACAAGTTGTGGTATGTGGTTGTGATGGGATACTACTGTGCTGTAATTGATGATAAGCTTATTGATTTTGGGGGAAAAATGTAAAGAACTGCATGAAATAATGGGAGTGAAATGAGCAAAACCAAGAGAATGTTGTACACAATAACAACAGTATTATTCTAAGACTAAGTCATTTTGAGTCTTATAAATATTCAAATCAACTACAAAGGACATATAAAGGAAGATGCAATCAATATCTAGAGAAAGAACTGATAAATATATGTGTATATATAGACTTATATGTGTGTATATACACACAAACATATATATAAAAAGAGAGAGACAATCGTTCTACAAAAAATACATATTAGTATCTAATGGTAGCCTTCTGTAGGGCCAGGTGGGGAAGGAGGGAGGAAAGAAGTGCACAGCAGAGAACAACAACAACAACAAACACCTTAGAAGGAAGCACAGAAAAACAGACTAGCTTTGAAAATAATGTCTAGTGGGCAGCTAGGTGGTGCAGTGGATAGAGCACTGGCCCTGGATTCAGGAGTACCTGAGTTCAAATCCAGCCTCTGACACTTTACACTTACTAGCTGTGTGACCCTGGGCAAGTCACTTAACCCCCATGGCCCCACAAAAAAAAAAAAAAGAAAGAAAGAAAGAAAAGAAAATAACGTCTAGCTTTTTTTTACATAGTTTCTCCAAAAAAGTAAACTGTGAAATGGAAATTCATGGAAATTCATTTTTATTGAATCCTCTTTTTATGTTGTACTGTGTACATAGAATTGTTCTTTTTTGTCTTTTGAAATTTGAGTTCAAAATGAATATTAAATTTTTAATGAAAAATTGAATATCTAATAATCAAAACAATTACTTTATTTACTACTTAATAGTCCTAAGAAATACTTTGAAAATAAGGTTATCCAATAGCTTTATTCATTTGCCTCTTCATCAAATGTTTCTTTTCTTTCCTATCTCCATTTAGCAAACAAAACCACAGAGAAGGAACTAAGTAATTAATATAGTAAGCATCATCAACACAAAAGTTATGACCGCAAATCAAGTAATTTATTTAAATGGATCATACTTGTATGCTTGACATTTTTTTTTTTTGCAGGCAATGGGGGTTAAGTGACTTGCCCAGGGTCACACAGCTAATAAGTGTCAAGTGTCTGAGGTCGGATCCGAACCCAGGTACTCCTGAATTCAGGGCCGGTGCTTTAACCACTGCGCCATCTAGCTGCCCACTTGACATTTTTTTTCAGATGCTTATTCACTTTAGTTGTTTAGAATATAAAAAGGACTATATTTTTAGGTTAAATAGTTTAAAACTTATACCTTCATCTCATATGCTTGACTTTAAAGATGATAGAGTGGGATGAGACTGAAGGCAAAAACCAGGCACAGAAACAATATAGGAATGGAAATTAGATCACTTCTTGGGGAATACATATCAAAACTGCAGAAGAGAGCAGATATCTACTTAATTTGCTTCCTAAATTGATCTACAGTGTATATTAGGTGTCCAAGGTGCCCAATCTAGAAAGGAAAAAGATCTCTTTGATCAAAACCAATATAAATGGGCACTGTACTTTACTTTGATGAAGGCAAAGTATCAGACAGAGGAGATAAGAGGAATGAGAATTTTACTGTAAGTTTAAAGTGGACACTATGATATCTGTTGGCAAACTAAAGGGCCCAAATCTGTTAGCTATAAGTTAAAAACAGTTTTTACCTTTTGGATCAAGAATGTTAAAAATATTAAAAAAAAAAAAACATTCTTAGGGGCAGCTAGGTGGCACAGTCCTGGAGTCAGGAGAACCTGAGTTCAAATCCAGCCTCAGACACTTGGCACTTACTAGCTGTGTGACCCTGAGCAAGTCACTTAACCCCAATTGCCTCAGCAAAAAAAACAAACCCAAAAAACATTCTTAGCTCACAGGCTATACAAAAGCAGGCTGGCTCTGACCATCAGGCCTTTGCAATAACAAATAGCATTTACTAAGCACCAAATGAACAGCTCAGATAATCACAGGAGAGACAGTGCTCACTGCCAGTATGATGCCTTTGGATTTTTATTTAAGACCAATTCTAGTATCATCTCTGGTACTAACTAGAAAAGTGACCATGGCCAACTCCCAACTTTATTGGCCTCCATTTCCACACTTATAAAATAAAGGAGCTGGATTAGCTTTTATCTAAGATCACCTTTAGCCCTATGGTTCCATGATCAGGATGAAAAATAATATAAAGCACTATGAGAGAGGGAAATGGATTTATATTAGAAAACAGAAAAAAAAGGATGTCATAAAAGAGTCAGAACCTACAGGCCAACCTAACAAAAGAGAAAAGGCACATAATTCTCTGCCGCAATGTCTGTGCTATAGCCTTGAATCTCTCCCCTGTTAGCAATAATTGTACTTGACCGGTGTGGTTCCTGTAGAGAGGGGAGAGATTTCAAACTTCTGAGGAATAAACAAAAAGAGAATCCAGCATAATCATGTTAAATTGTAGTTTTCTAAGTTAACATGCTGGCACAGGGATCTGTTTCTACAGATGACAATGCTGTAGAGTAAAAGAAGTATCTGTCAAGTCCACACTATAAACTAGAAAAAATATTGTAGGCTATCAGCTCAATTCCTTTTCTCTAATTCTATTGTTAAATAAATCTTCTAATCCTTATTCCGTTGCCTAGGGAGATTTTTGACTGGAAGCAGAATCCTGACTTGGTATACCTTGCATGCAACATGAACTACAAATTCATAAACTAGCATTTCAGTTTATGAATTCATATCTTAGGAAGCAGAATAACACTGATTATTCTGGCATCCTCTAGTGTGGCGACTTAGTTCTCAGATAAGTAGAATTCACTTTTAATGACTAGCCCTTGGAACTGAGGTAACATTCTCAAAGTACAACATGATCCAATACACATTGATAGTTATACTATGCACTAAAAGAGGTATGTCTACATCTTTGTAATTCTATTTTCAAACTTAAAGAACAGCAACAAAATTTATTAAGTGCTAGTCCTAGAGGTGGAAAATGTTAGTTTCATTTTAAAATTCATATAATAAGGATGAAAGAACCTTCAGCTATTTTATTGTCCTAGAAATAATTTTCTAAATTTTCAAATGTTAGAGTTCCAAATAAACACCAAACATCATTCTATGGTTTATATATAACACCAAAGAATGAATTCTCAGGGAAGAGACAATTGTGTTAATAACACTTAAGTTTTACCACACTTGGTAAAGGAAAATCTGATACTCCTGTGGTTCATTATTAACAAGGTAGCTGAGTTTAGTAAACTTATTAAAGCTTAAAGATAACGCCTAAAAGTTGGTCAATTCATGACACAACTTTTAGTGCTTTGGTTACAAAAATTTTACATTTTTGAAAATAAAATATTTTCTCCTCCCAATATCCATAATTTGCTATTTAGGTATAATGAAAATTAAAGTAGTTCCTAAGGATTAAATTAATTTCTTGTTTCTCAAGTGATTTCTATGTAGGGAGGTATATTTAATAATTCCACTTAGTTGGAAAACTGAAGACTAACTTCTCAACTAAGTATTGATCAAATTTGTAAAATCATGAAGTTATACTTAACAAAGGCTAATTTAGACATATACTTAGCAACCAGATAAAACACTAATTTTCATTAAAAGGGCATTTTATTTACTTACAGGAATCCATTTTAAAACATCAAGTTTTTTTCCACTCAAGGCATCAATCTTGAATGGCCAAAACATTTATTTTATATCCAGATGGATTCTGTAACTTTAAAGATAATGGGAAAATTACCTACCCACATTTTTTTTTGCTTTGGTCATCAACATAAATATATTCAATGATATCCAAGATACATGTGATATCAAATTAATTAGCCCAGTTTCTAACTGTTCCACAAACATTACAAGTTGGCCTAAATGACCTCCCTAAAGTACCTTTCACCTATGAGAACCTATGATAAATCATAATAAAATATTGCCTTTTAAAAACTAGTAAATCAATCAGAAATACTTGGCAATATGGACTATGGAGTAACATGGTTGTAACTCTAGGCATAGAGCAAGACAAATATTTGTTTTAAAGGTAAAAACCCAATGACAATAGAATTTCTGGGTGAATGCTACTTAATTTATGCCAGCCTAAAGTGCAAAGTAATGCTGAAATACCAACAGGTGTCCTCTAGAGCTATATAGTACATATTGGTACACTCAGAAGGAACCCCCTCCCCCAACTGCTTCACACCAAATGTTTTTGGCTACTTTTGGACAAACTTCTGATAAATATACATGAGAAACATTAGATCATTCATGACACATGAAACACATAATAACAAATTAGCAAAAAGACACAACTAACATTCTCCTACTGTACTGATACACACCTGATTTGTCATCTTGGACTTCAAATTCTGCACCTGCAGACCCAAGAAGTGATGCTCCATGTTGCAGTAATCTACAGATGTCAAATCTGTCAAAACTCAATCGATCTGTGGCCGACGAATCTTCCAGAGAACTTTCTGAAGTAGGTTCTGAATGAAGTTTAAACATATTTAATTTGACTATATGAAAAACCTAAGTATGGGGAATGGGAGATAAGAGCACCATATTTCATTAGGAAGAATTATTATGACAAGTAAGATTTGGGGTAAGTAGCACAGCTGCCTGGACTTACTTTACAATTAATTTTTAGTTATTTGTGGGTTATTTGCTTTATGGTTAAACTCACTATGCTCCCAAAGCTAGCTCTCTATCCACAAAAGGACTAAGCCAGAAGGGTATTGAATCCACTTCTGATTCAGAATGTAACATTAAGAAATACTTTCTAGAACCAAAATTTAAACTGGGGAGAAAATTGTTCATGACCTTTCTTTCCTCAGTTAACAAAGATTATAAAGAACTGTTTTCTTTGGGCTTTACCATTTAGTATCACAAAACTACTCTGGCATTATAGTCATACTTACTTGATATTATAGGGGAATACTACACCTATCATTAGTGAAGTTATTGAAAAGTGAGAGAACTGACTTCAGAAAGTATGTATGATATGATGGGTGGAGAAGGGACTGAGTGGGAAAGCAAATTCATACTGAATTTCCTAGGTAATTTGAAGTCAAATTATCCAGAGGTAAAATGAAGGAAACCAGAACAAACAATCCCCATCTCTTCTGGAGGATATAGAAATGACTATGATATAAAAGAAAGTTATGATATGATAGATATGACAAGATATAGAACACAACAATATAACATATTAAACTATAAACACATCACAATCACTCATCCTACCCTATATTGCAAGGTGAAGAGACCCTTGATACTTCTTGTTTTGTTTTTGTTTTTTTTGCAGGGCAATGAGGGTTAAGTGACTTGCCCAGGGTCACACAGCTAATTAAGTGTCAAGTGTCTGAGGCTGTATTTGAACTCAGGTCCTCCTGAATCCAGGGCCAGTGCTTTATCCACTGCTCCACCTAGCTGCCCCGACCCTTGATACTTCTTAACTATAATGTAAAAGAAATCACAAAACCAAGAGTTGCTCCTGAAAACATTCAACTGTCTGAAGGCTGTTCAGAACTCTACGATTGGCCTGGATCCACAAAAGGCTTCAGACTACAAATGCAAATGAACTGCAGGTACTTCTTATAGTTAACTATCTTCCTTTGCTATGGACCCTCCATCTCAAAAGTTAATTTTTTGTATTATGGTTGAACTTTAATAGAACTTATCAAAGAACTGAGAATAGAATATTTTGGACTTCTAAGCAATATGCTACCTAAAAGCACATCATTTGTTTGCTATATAAAAAGGAAAATTAGTAAAGGCATCAACAGTTCCTTTAGTTGGAATACAAATCTATCTATACCCAAATTTTAAAATACAATTTTAGAGTACTACTATAAGGAGGACTTAACAAGAGAAACTAAAAAGACTAGGTGGAACAATTGAGCACTGGTCCTCAAGTTGGGAGGACCTGAGTTCAAATCTCACTTCAGACAATCACTAGCTGTGATCCTGGCCAAGTCACTTAACCCCAATTGCCTTAAACATCCAGGGCTATCTCTAGTCATCCTATATATATAAAGATATATAGATAGATATTTCTTGCTACTGGATCCAGATGGCTCTGGAGGAGAGTGAGGTTGGTGACCTTGCACAGCCCTCCCTCACCTAATCCAATTCCGTGCAAGTCATGACATCACCCAATGTCATGGTCCACTTTGGGAATGAAGGAAAACAATAATTATATCACGGTACTAGCAAAAATAACTATAAGTAGTCTAAGTTACAAAAATGTAAGTGAAAAAATACTAAAAGGAGCTGAATTCTGAATAATGGAAAAAACTAGTGAAGGTCCTGGGGACAAAATAATAAAACAAACTTCCCTCACAGAAAAAGTGGGGAGGTTCTTATTACAACAGAGTACTATATATAATGTTAGACAAGGTTTCAATATCTGATGGGACGACCATCGATCAGGGCCTTGAAGAGCCACAGTGTGGCTGTGCAGTCCGATAAGGGAGCCACAGCTCCTGAGTGACTTATAACATATATGTGTGTGTGTGTGTGTATGAAATGACTATGAAATAAGTACAAAAGGCATCAATAAAATGAATGTTTCCAAAAAGACAAAAAGTAGATCGAATCTTGGCTGTTTCTAACAATGCCAAACAGAAATGACTTCAGAGAAAAAAATCCTCCTGAAACAAGTTATAGCTTTAAAAAAAGAAATTTTGCTCTAAGGGACAAAACAAATTAACATTATTATTCAATATAATATGTGCCAGGAAATAAGAGTAAAAATCCCAGGCAAGCCATCAAATAGCTATTATCTAGATAATTTTGCAAATGAAACTTCAGAAGTTACACCATGCAACTTAATTGGAACTTGATTGGAAAAAGGCAAAAATATTTTACATGTAACAAAATGTACACTGGTAGCAGGCTTACAAAATAACAAAGATGATGATAGCTAACATCTATATAGTGCTTACTCTGGGCCAAGCACTATGCTAAGCACTTTACAATTATTATCTTGTTTGATTCTTACAACAACCCTAGGAGGTAGGTGCTATTATCCCCATTTTACAAATGAGGAAACTGAGGCAAAAAGAAGTTAAATGATTTGCCCAAGGTCACACAGTAAGTGTCTAAGCCAATTTGAACTCAAGCCTTCTTGACTCCAGACCTGGAGCTCTACCTATTGTGCCATCTAGCTGCCAATAGCAAATGAAAGTAATATAAAAATAGAACTATCAATAAAAAAATTTTTGAATAGTTTTTTTTTCTATCATTAGCATCAGGATATTAACAAGAATCAAGACTTTTTCTTCACCACACATTCATGTAATTAAATCCACACAAGACTATTGCCACTGCCTAAGCAAATACAACAAAAAAAAAAGCAATCTGACAAAATGTATATATCTTCTTCACAGATTTAGACTGACCTGTCTTTTTTAAAAAGGACGGAATACCCTTAAAGAAAGAATGTCACAGTGCCTTGAACACAGCAGTCACTTTAAAAGTGCTTGTTGATTGACTGACTGGAATTTTCTCTGTAAACTACATATGGAAACCTACTTAATAATTTAAATAAGTTACATACCCAAAAGAGGGTTTACTTAGCAGCCATAAAAAGCATAATAAGCATCCTAGTCAATATGATCACCTTCTAATGTTTGCATGTTCTAAAGGTATGTCAATTTTCTAATTTAAAATTATTACATGTATATATATATATACACACACACATACATATATATCTATATAAATATAAAATCACACACATCCATTCCCCTTGTCCCCTTGTTCCCAAGTTTTGTAGCTTCTCTTGGAGAAGAATGTGGTTAAATAACCAGATTTGTAGTCAAATGACCTGGGTTCAAATCCTAGGATCTAAAGTCACATCTTCTCTCTGGGTCCCAATTTCTTCTTCTATAAAACGAAGAGTCTGTCAGACTAGGCAGGTACTTAGGTACCTCTAAATCTATAATCATATGAAATCTACAATTAAGTTTTCATTAAAGGAATTAAACAGTTAAAGTCAAACTCCATTTATTTAGCTTAAGTGAATTAAATGAAGCACCTTGCTTCAATCTTGGCACCGGATTCCACTCAGGTACATTTTTCACTATGGCTTCAACAGCTTGTCCAGCTGCAATTCGGGTATCCCAATTTGTACTCCTTAAATATATCAGTACCTTTAAAAAAAAGTATGAAATAAAATAGTTATATAGCAAACATAACATTTTAAAATAGCCAGAACATAGAAGAATATAAGTTTGCTTAGATTTGCTAACATAAGTTGGCGGCACAAGAAGTACTAGCAAAACATTGAGGTTACTAATCTAGAAGGTTAACCTACCATGTTCAATATGACTACTGTCTTCCAGTAGAAAAAGTGGAAACTTACATGAAAGAATGATCAAATACATCTCTATTTATCCTCACTATAGTTAGAAAAGAGATCCTAAAATGTTGCATTCTAATTATTAATAAAGTCCAGTTTTTTCCTGCATAACTAATCAAGAGGAACATCAGTACATACAATATTGTCCTGGCTATTCTTTTTTTTTTTTTTAAATTAGTGAGGCAATTGGGGTTAAGTGACTTGCCCAGGGTCACACAGCTAGTAAGTGTTAAGTGTCTGAGGCCGGATTTGAATTCAGGTACTCCTGACTCCAGGGCCGGTGCTCTATCCACTGCACCACCTAGCTGCCCTGTCCTGGCTATTCTAATCCTAATTTTATCTCAGAGTTATCACAAAGTAGTGGCAAAGGTAACTAAATTATAGATGTAAGGTTTCTCTTTACTTAGGATTCTTTAAAGAAAGCAGTAAGGTTTCTTGTTCTTCAGCAATGCTTAAAAGAAAGACTGCTAAATAAAGTTGGGTAAGAGAAGTACATAGTACACAAGTAGCAACTGCCCTTTTCACTACTGCTTTGCTCTAACAAAGGAAAAGCACCTTTTGACATGGAAAAGCCTCTGGGATAGCAATGGCTATTTCAAGGAAAAAATGAAAGAATTAGAAGAGAAAAGGGTTTGGGTTTTTTGGGAGGGTAGGGGTGGAGGGAACAAAGGAAAATCTCAATTTTCTTTATAAAATGTTGGTATGGGGTAAGAATAAGAGAAGAAAGATAAGTAGGGTACTCTAGGTAACCAATGATTTCCATAGGACTGTCTGAGACTAAACAATGGTACCTAGTACAAAATACAACATGAAGTCAGATAACACAAAGGAGTTTAACTTGATCCCATTTTAAAATTTATCTTTTTTTTAATGAATGTTTCTCCCCACAATAAGCAGATTGTGGGGATGTTCAATAAATAAGTCAAAAATATAATCTCTCTCTAAGACCTTAATGTTACACTGATGTTTCCAAATTAGATAGTATATTTGGCATTAGCTGTCATCCCTAATATCATTCTTTTATCCTTTAACACTCATCTCTGCAGATTTATTTCCTCCTATTCCTCCTTCAAGCATATTCTAAATTGGTCCATTTGCTATTTTCTATATGTGAAATTCTTTTTCTAATCTCCACACCCCTCTTTGTCTACGTTATCCTCCATACCTGAAATACTATCCCTTCTCACCTCTCCTTCCTTCTAGTCTTAGCTGCAGATCTTTCCTGGTGCTGAACCAGCTGAACCCACCTATAGGCTTTATCTCCCTCAATGAGCATGCCAGCTCCCTGGAAGTAGGTATTATCTCAATTTTCTATTTGTATCTCCCAGCACTTACTTAGCACAGTTCTTGGCACATACTTAGGACTTGGAGGCCTAGGACAACCCCCAAATACTGCACTGTACTGATAATAAAGGGAGAGAAAGAAAACATTTACTTCACTTTGTTCTCTTGTTCACTTCTTGATGTCAGTGAAGGAGGAGAGTGGATCAGTTGGAGAAACACCAGGGTAAGCTAGAGGCTAAACTAGTCTGGACTAAGGTGACTACAGAATGGGGTAGGAGGATAAATGAGGTTTGCAGCCTTCTAAACTTAGTTCTACTATCTTCTATCTTAGAGAGAACAAGGACACCTAGGGCTGGAACCAGAAAAATAAGTGAAGGGGGTTTGATTTATTTTCTACTTTCTCTTCCCTGCTGGCCAGGTTTTAATAGATGACTGACCAGTGTACCCCCCCACCAAACCCAGACCTATACTCCTGTTTTCAAAATTTCCCCTCCTACTTTCACATGCCAATAAAAATATTTATTCCTTGAGAGTTGCAAGTTTCAGTATTAATATTATAATTTGATTAAAATATAAGCATTACCAACAGTATCAATATTTAACTGGCTTGGGGGACATTAGTTCCCAAAAAACAATGTCAATCTGGTAAGATTTCTCAAATTTGTAGTGGTTTAGTTATAATTAATTTACTATGCTACTGCAAAAAATGCTGATAGGGAAGGAGGGATAAAAATTGGAACCTAAAACTATAAATTAAAATGTTTATTACATTTAAAATAATATAAAGTGTTGAAGGGGAAACTTTATGTAAGAGAAACCTATAATTTTTATTAAGGCAAAAGCAGGGAGGAAGGCAGGAGAAGAGTTGGGAGGGAAAGAAGACTCCCATGAACCAGAAGGTGCCAAGATAGTATTTACCACCCCCTAGATGACCCCTGAATTAATCCCTTTCTAGGGATGATTTCCATTTTTAAAAGTTTCAAAATGGGTATCTCTGTTGGAGTTGGAGTCCCTCTTCCTTGTGCCCCTCGCCTAGTCTTGTTTCCAAAGTGAAATGTGATGCAGGATCAGCACTGTAGCCCAATTCTCCATTCTTTCTGAACCTCTGCCCACAGGATTCAGAAGGTTTAGTAAAAACAAAGGCTCATCACTTGGAATGAAGACACAGGTTACCAAATATCAGAAAAAACAAGGCAAAAAAACAAACAACAACAAAAAAGCTTTGCTAGTAAGAAAGTCAATTTTTCAACCACTGCTCATGAGTATTCAAATCACTTGGAGACAGAAAACTATGATATAATTACTATCCACTACCAACCAGTCAGACCACTGAAAACCAGAGTAACCACTCAGTTCATTAACAAATTGGGTCAGATTCCAATTGATGCAGCAAATGAAGGGTTCAGCATCTAGCTGTCAATCTCTCTAAATAACTAAACCCTACAATATATCTCTACCAATGGAGTATAGTGTTTTGAGTCTTGTGGTATACAAAGTGGAGCTAACATACCTTAAAAGGCAGTGAGAAAAAAGATGGATATAAAAATATTCAGAGAAACATATTAAAACATTTAGTGTATGTTAGGAAATGGGACTAAAAATGACACAAGGCAGATCAATCTAACTTTATATTCATTTCACTTTCCTACCCATGAGCAAGTATCTAGAATCATGTTAAGAAAAAAATTCTTACTTTAGATAAAAGATTATTTAGTTCATGGGGATGGAGTTTCACCACTTCCCCAAGTTGCTGAGCAGCTGCTTTTCTTGTTACTGGAGTGGTGCCAGTATCCAATAAGATAAAAAGACGATCAAGCCTAAAATGATTAAAAATAACAATTATCATCATCATCATAATACATAGTACCCCAAAGTTTTGAAAGGATCCCTTCAATCATTTCAAATCCCTCCCAATTATTGAAAGCAGTAGTCTATAGCAGAAAACATCTTAACAGTTATATAAGTGATCTACAGTGCTTGCTGGTTGACTATCAATCACCAAATACTTACTAAGTGCCAGCCATTGGGCTAGATGCTGTGAATGCAATAAGGTGAAAGTCACTCTGTCCAAGGAGTTTACATTCTATCATGGGAGATAACATGTACATATAATATAGATATGTATGCAAAAAGAGATAAAAACAGACACAAAGAAGAGATGGACAGAGATCAAGAAAAGCTTTTCAGTGGCAGTTGAGTTAAAGTTTGAGGGGAATCAGGGATTATATGAAGGGGAGATGAAGATGAAGCACATTCCAGAACAGCACAAAGTTGCAAAGACTGAAGATGGAGTGTAGCATATGAGGAACAGAAAGAAGATCAGTGTGGCTGGACCACAGTGTACATGAGGAAGAGTAATAAGTAATAAGGAAGGAAAAGTAGAAAACAGGAAGGTTTGTTGAGGGCTTTAAATAACAAACAGGTGTTTTTATTTGATCCTAGGGCACAGGTTCTTAATCTGGGGTCTATGAACTTGTGTGTGATTTTTTTTTTATTTTGTTAACTGTATTTTAATTTAATTGGTTCCCTTGGTGGTGCATTTATTTTATGCATTTAAAAACATTATTCTGGAAGGGAAAAAAAACAACCCATCAATTACACTGGACTGCAAAGAGACCACAGGCTTCAAACTGCCAAAGGGGGTCGATGACACACAAAAAATTAAAAACCCCAGTAGGAAAATTTGTTAATGAGGGAGATATGTGATGTAGTCAGGCCTGCACCTTAGGAAAATCACTTCTAAAGAAGAGAGTGGAAAGAAACCAGAAGAAGGGGGATCGATTAAGAGGCAATGGTCCAGGGGCAGCTAGGTGGTGCAGTGGATAAAGCACTGGCCCTGGATTCAGGAGGACCTGAGTTCAAATCCGGCCTCAGACACTTAACACTTACTAGCTGTGTGACCCTGGGCAAGTCACTTAACCCCAATTGCCTCACCAAAAAAAAAAAAAAAAAAAAGAGGCAATGGTCCAGGCTGCAGGTAACAAAGTTATGCACAAGCTCTTTAAGTAAAGAAAGGAGGACATAAAGAAATGACCAGATCTGGCAATGATTCAGATATGTGTAATGAGTGAGAGGATGATGCCCAAGGTACACACCTGAGTGACTTGAACAATGGTATTAACCTCACAAGAAAGTTAGAAAGTTGGCTAGTGAGCAAAACCCACAGAAGAATGTGCTGAAATCATCTTCCAACCAAGGACAGCTTGGAAGGTCAGAAGGAGGGAGCTGCTGTGCTGAGACAGGAGTCAAGCCCAACCCCACAGTCACCCTGACACAGATCCAGTCCCAGGAAGGCCTCTCCAGAGAAAGACTCCTCAGAGCCTCTGAATCAGCTAAAGTACCAGTGTTGTCTGGAACTAAGCTCACAGTCTGGTGAGAGGGCTGAGCCTTTGGCAGGGGGGAGATTACAGGGTACTATGCTGGTGCTGAGGCAGAACTTGGGTTTTTCACCCCTACTAGGAACCAGGAGGTAGGCTTGAGTAGCAGTGGCCCAGGTGGGGGAGGGGCACAGGCTTGTCGAGGCTGACAACCACAACACACAAAGCTGATTGATTATCAAGTTGGTCTGGGGTCATCTATGGACCAGGGAACAGGCCAGGAGAGTGAAGAACCTGATCCTCCTTAAATCATACCACCTGGGACCTCCTGAAGCTTGGGATACTGCAGAATGGAAAACAGTGCCCCACTTTAAGGAGCTAAAAATCAAGTAAAAGAAAGGCAAGAGGAGCAGACAGAGAAAGGTAAGGACCATAGAAAGTTTCTTCAGTAACAAGGAAGACCAAGGGGCACCCTCAGAGGAAGATGTCAACATCAGGGCCCCTATATCTAAAGCTTCCAAGAAAAATATGAATTGGTCTCAGGCCATAGAAACACTCAAAAAGGACTTTGAAGATAAAGTTAGAGAGGTAGAGGAAAAAATGGAAAGAGAAATGAGGATGATGCAGGAAAGACATGAGAAAAAAGTCAACAGCTTGAAAAGCCAAATTGGCCAAATGGAAAAGGAGATACAAAAGCTCCTTGATGAAAATAATTGTGTAAGAATTAGGATGGAACAAATGGAAGCTAGTGATTTATGAGAAACCAAGACACAATAAAGCAAATCCAAACGAATGAAAAAAAAATAGACAGCTGAAATATCTTCTTGGAAAAACTGCTGACCTGGAAAATAGGTCCAGGAGAGATAATTTGAAAATTATTGGTCTACCTGAAAACCATGATCAAGGAGAAAAAGCTTAGACATCATCTTCCAAGAAAATGTCAGGGAAAATTTCCCTGATATTCTAGAAGCAGAAGGTAAATAGAAATTGAAAGAATCCACTGATCACCTCCTGAAAGAGATCCCAAAAGGAAAACTCCTAGGAATATTATAGCCAAATTCCAGAGCTCTCAGGTCAAGGAGAAAATATTGCAATCTGCCAAAAAGAAATAGTTCAAGTATTGTGGAGCCCCAGTCAGGATACCACAAGATCTAGCAGCTTCTATATTAAAGGACTAGAGGGCAAGGAATATGATATTCCAGAGTGCAAAGGAATTGGGATTACAACCAAGAATCACATATTCAGCAAAGCTGATTATAATCTTTCAGAGGAAAAAATGGGACTTCAATGAAAGAGGACTTTCAAGGTATTCGTGATGAAAAGACCTGAACTGAATGGCAAATTTGACTTTTAAATACAAGACCCTAGAGAACTGTAAAAAATTGGAGTTGGGGGATATACCTGGGCTCATACAGTGGGTGACTGTCTTGTGTCTGAGGATGGGTTTTGGCTGAGATCCCCCTGGGTCCAGGGTGGATGCTTTGTCCACTGTGTCACCTAGCTGCCCCATGATGACATCTTTAGGGTTAAATTGAGGGGTGACTGGAATGCACTGGGGGAGGGAGAAGGGCTGAGGTAGCATGGGGTGAAATCCCACATGAAAGAAACAGGAAAGGGCTTATGGAATGGGGAAAGAGATGGGGAGGAGCAGGGCAGTAAATGAATTTTACACTCATCAAAATAGGCTCAAAGACCTTAAATTCATCAGAGCTGCCTCAAAAAGGGACTAACACACACACACACACACACCCAACTGGGTGGAGTAATCTATTTAATCTGGGCAGTAAAATGAGCCTAACACTCATCAGAATTGACTCAAATACCTCAATCTCATTAGAATTGACTCAAGGAGGGAATAACATACACACTCAATTGGGTAGAGTAATCTATCTAACCTTGTAGGAAAGTAGGAGGGGAAGGGGATAAAGAAAGAGGGGCAAAAGAAGGGAGGGCAGAGTGGGAGAAGGTACAGACAGAAGAAAATCCCTTTTGAAGAGGGATAGGGTGAAAGAAGATAGATAACAAAGCAAATATCATGGGGAAGAGAATAGGGTGGTGGGAAACAGTTAACAATAGTCATCGTGAAAAAGAGAAAAGGGGGAAAATTTGTATAAAAAATATTTATAGCAACTTTTTGTGGTGGCTAAGAACTGGGAATCAAGGGAATATTAATGACAGAAGAAGCTGTGGTATATGATTGTAGTGGAATGGTATTGTGCTGTAGGAAATGACAAACAGGATGATACCAGAAAAATGTGGAAAGACATGAACTGATGTATAGTGAAGTGAGCAGAAATGGGAGGACATTGTACATAGTGACAGCAATATTGTTTTGATGAGCAATTGTGAATGACAACTACTCTCAGCAATACAATGATCCCAGACAATCCCAAGAGACTAATGATAAAGCATATTATCCACCCCCATAGAAAGAACTAATAAAAAGAGCACTTGTGGACTGTACATATATAACCTGGTTGATATCTTGTGGAGGGGGGGGAAGAAAGGGAGGGAGGGAGAAAACTTTGGAACTCTAAATCTTATGAAAATGAATGTTGAAAGCTACCCTTACATGTAACTGGAAAAAATAAATGTTTGTTGCAAGGAAAAAAAAAAGTAAGTTGGCTAGTTCTGGGGAAAAGATAATGAATTATATTTTGGACATATTGAATCTGAGATACCTCTAGGACATTTTGGTCTGAAATATCCAATAGACAGTGATGTAAAACTAGAATTCAGGAGATTAGTGTTGGATATATAAATCTGGTTATCATTAGCATAAAAATGATTAAGACTCAGAAAAGGCAGCTAGGTGGCCCAGTGGATAAAGCACCAGCCCTGGATTCAGGAGTGCAAATCCGGCCTCAGGCACTTGACACTTACCAGCTGTGTGGCCCTGGGCAAATCACTTAACCTTCACTGCCCTGTCCCTGTCCCCCCCCCCCCAAAAAAAAAAGGACTCAGGGGAATAAGTCATAAAGGGAGGAAGAAAATTAACAAAGCAGTGTCACAAAATTCTAGAGAATAGGTGCTATAGAAAGGTTAAGAAGGATAAGGACTAGAAAAAGGTCACTGGGTTTGACAATTAAGAATTTAGTGGTAATCTTGGTGAGAGCAGTTTTAGTTGAGCAGTGAGTGGGATCAGAAGTTAGAATAAGAAATGAATAGGAGGTGAAGAGGCAATAGGAGAAGATGGCTTTTTCTAGTTTTGTTTAAAAAGGATGAGATATAGGATGATGGTTTGAGGAAAAGACAGTATCAAGTAAAGGAGTTTTGGGTTTTTGCTTTTTTAAGGATAGGGGACATCTGGGTATGTTTGTAGGCAAGAACAAAGGAAAGAGTAGATAAACAGATTGAAAATAGCTGGAGGGTGGAGATAATTAATGGGGATTGGATTTGGCCAGATTTCTTAGACTAGAACAGAGGATAAAGAGTCATATAAATGTCTTGAAGAGAAGGTTTGGAACAAACTCCCTGAGGAATCTGACAGTCAACTAGGAAGGAGAAACAGAACTACTATGTATAGTGAGGACCCAGTCAACATTAGATAGTATAAATTGTAGTAGACTAGTTGTATGACTATGTTCAGCAACATTTAGCACTAGGTTTCTAGGAACAAAGAAACTGAGTGATACTACTAACAATGCAATTGGCATGAGCCCTAGAATACCCTAACCCTAACCCTAACCCTAACCCTAACCCTAACCCTAACCCTACTGTTGTAATCCTTTTTGTTAGGATTTTATTTTAAAATTTCCAATTTATGTTCATCGATAATAGTTCCCTTTGCTTTGTCATTCTCTCATTTAGACATTAGTACAATATTTGCTTCATAAAAGGAATTTAGTAGTTTCTCAACTTTTGAGCATGTAGTTATTTTTTGTATAAAATTTAATAAAATTCTCCTGAAAATTCGCCAGCACCAGAAGTATTTTTTCCTTTCATAGTTCTTTTACAGCTACTTCAACTTTTTTTTTCCAAATGAAATGGAATTACGGGTTCTGTTTGATGATTTTCAGGCCTGACCATGTCACTCCCCTACTTAATAAACTCCAGTGACTCCCTGTCACTTCTAGGATCAAATATAAAATCCAGTTTGGCTTTTTTTTTTTTTTTAGTGAGGCAATTGGGGTTAAGTAACTTGCCCAGGGTCACACAGCTAGTAAGTGTTAAGTGTCTGAGGCCGGATTTGAACTCAGGTACTCCTGACTCCAGGGCCGGTGCTCTATCCACTGCACCATCTAGCCGCCCCCAGTTTGGCTTTTTTTTTTTAAATCACCTTCATGACCTGACCTACATGACATGACCTACATACATTTCCAGTCTTCCAGTGCCTTACTTTCTCACTCTCATTCCCCTCATACTCTGCAATCCAATAAACCTGGATTCCTTGCTGATCCTCAACAAGACAGTCCATCTGACTCAGTGCATTTTCACTGGTTAGCCCACATGCCTGAATTCTCTTCCACCTAATCTCTGCTTTCTAGCTCCTCTGTCTTCTTTCAAGCTCCAACTAAAATCATATCTTCTGCAGGAAGTGTATTCCAATGCAAGTGCCTTGACTCTGTAATTATTTCTAATTTATCATATATATATATATATATATATATATATATATATATATATATATATATATATATATATATATATATATATATATAATCTTTTTTATACAAGATTGTTTGCATTTTGTCTCCCATTAGACTGTGAGCTTCTTGAGAGTAGGGACAGTTTTTTGGTTTTGTTTATATCCCCAATTCTAAAACAAAAATGCCTGTTACATAGTGGGTGCTTAATAAATGCTTGTTGAGTTGACTGCCCCCCCCAAGAGTATTCTTTCCCATCTATGAAAGAGAACTGAAATTAATTTTGAGAAATATCATATCTTTTGAGTTTGAGAAAAAAAAATACACATGGTAGGAAAAGAAAAGTAAAATCAAAGGCACATGAGAAAAACGAAAGAAAGAAGCGCATGAGAAAATTAAAGAGTAAATATAGCTACTTCTATTCCTCACCAAAGCTTTACCACTTTGGGGCTTGTGAGGAATGTGGGCCCCACCCCTCAAAGTTAATTGAAACTGGGGGCAGCTAGGTGGTGCAGTGGATAGAGAACCGACCTTAGAGTCAGGAGGACCTGAGTTCAAATTCGGCCTCAGACACTTGACACTTACTAACTGTATGAGCTAGGGCAAGTCACTTAACCCTCATTGCCCAGAAACCCCCCAAAAAAGTTAATTGAAACTGTCTGGGGAACTTCAGTGTCTGAGAGGTGAATTCAGATTCAGCAGGAAGAATAGAAAGAGGTGCTTGAGAGGGGGATGTCCACAGGTGGGGGTTAATTTAAATATAGGCCTTTTCAAAGAACTTCCCACAGGAAGTTCCCATAAGAAAATCCACATGGAGGGGCAGGGATGCTGCCCTGATTGACTAGCCAGTGTCTGCTCATAGATTGTAACCCTGCGGGGGAGGATCAAATGAGATGATAACTGATCTTATGGGAGCTGATGAAATGAGACAGGGAGAAGAAAAGAGATCAAGAAAGAAAGATCTAATATGTTTACTGCATTTATTTCTTTTTGTGGAGATCTTAAATCTCCTATTTTGGGGGCTGAAATATTGTTAAGTGAATTTTAAAAGTGATAATTACTGGGTGTTGGAAAATCCAGTAATTGTTAAAAAAAAGGTTTGATAAAGATCTTTAAGTTGCATTGTGTATTTAGTATTCCTACCAAAGGAAGGTAAAATATGGTGGTCACCCTCTAACATATCTTCTACTTGAAACATTGTAAAGTGGTTTTATAATTTTGCCAAAGGTTAGATATCCTAAATACTGTTTGATTTTATTGATTAACTGAAAGCTTTCACTGCAGCTTTTGTGTCCATAATAATTAAGAAATTGTCCCTAGATATTGATTCAGATAAAAGTTCTTATTTTACAAAACCTTCTAGAAGTCTATGTAAATTTAGGAGTTATACTAAAATTTTATACTCCTTATCCACCTCTATCCTCTGGACAGGTAGACTACATGAGTGGAGAGATTCAGATTTTGACTGGAAATTTATGTCAAGAGACTCATTTGAAATGGCCTGATATACTTCCTCTATTTGAGGAGCAGGCCCAGGGGAGATTATTATATTTCTCCTTATAAGAAGTTACCTTAAAAATAAGATCATTTGTGCATGTATATACCACTATGTTGGGGTTTGATTTATTAATAACATATAAGAGAATTAAAAGACTTACAAGTTATTAGAACATTATGTCATTGGGCGCCAAAAATGTCATGGGGAAAATGGGGTAGGGGGTTAGGGGTCCTTAGGAATTCCTCTTTCAAGAATTACACTCTCTTGCACACAAAAGCAGTTAGAACAAGATGGTCGTTTATTTTGGGGGTGAGGAAGGGAAGGAGAAGGGAAGGGAAACCATGAAAGAAATCCTTGGACTTCTCATGGAGAGAAGGCATGGCACAGAGCATGGCTCTGAGATACCAATCTCCTCCAGTAGGAGATTGGCAGGTACTTTTATAGAGCACTGATGGGGGTGACCATCTGACTGTGGAAAGTTCCTTTAGTAAGGGAGGACCATCCCCCACTGGTGGTGGCTGGAGGAGTTGGGTGAGGGGTAGCTGCAGATCTCTGAAGCCATCTCCTCAGGACACAAAGGAAGCAGCCACACCTAATCTTATCTCCCCAGGGTTGAGGGAGACTAGAATGAAGGGTGGAAGTCTCGAAAATAGCTCAGTCGATCTGGTTCCACTTATCTCTTTTGGTGTACCTGTCCTTTGGGTTAGTTTCTCAAGGAGAAGGTTCTTTGATGTGCCCCAGAGAACTTCTGGGGTGCCCTGGGCCCATAACAATTATTTCATTCTGATGCTATTGATTTTTTCTTATATGATTCTGGATCCAGTGATTTGGTACATATTTGAGTGTCATTCTTAGACTTGGCGTGTCCTTATAACTCTTATGACATAAGAGTAAGAAAAGTGGAAGTTTGTTATTAGAGCATCTAAATTGCTGCACTGGGCTATGAGAGGGATCTTGCTGTTTTAATCTGAATTTATTGGTATCCTTAGTACTTATGATTCTTATTTGACAAGGTTAATATATGACTTTCCTGCTAAAAGTTCTTATTTTACTGACTTTTTAGAGTCTAAGTAAATTTGGGAAATTAGATGATTTTTGATTTGGTATACATGAGAAAATTTTAAGTTCTAGTGCAATGGAAAATTTATGGATTCAATTATAATGATTTTTCACTTTCTTTCAAGAAGGCATAGAGTTAGTTTTTGTTGTTACATAATCTGCTCCTGTTTGGTAACTCTAAAGGACTTATGAGGATTTAGTTGTTGGAGTTGATACACTATGATTTGCGAAAGGGTTTTCATTCCTACCCTGCAAGGAGGGATAATGGGAAATAATAGAAGGGATAATTTAAAAACTATAACTGGTAATAAGATGAAATTTAAAATTGGTATGAAAGTTCTGAAATTTGAGGGAGAATTGTGTAAGAAAAAAATTGTTTAGTTTGCAACTTTTGTGAGAAATCATTTTTAAATGTTTGAGGATTCCACTTTAAATCCTGAGATCTCCACTTTTAATTTATACAGCGTATTTTGGTTCAGGTTACATTTTATTTATGGCTTTTCCTATTGGTCTTAGTTCATCTGATATTTCTGTATTGCTGGGGAATCTTTCATTGTCACACTTCCTGGAGAAATTGTCCCAATTCCAGATAATATGGTATTCATTGAGTTTGTAGAACTTATCACTTATGTAATAGCGAAAAAAAAAAAAAAACCTTTAGGAACATCAGATTACTGAACAGAAATCAGAAACCTATTGTAATCCCAGGACAACTCGGTTGGTGATTCTGAAAATGTATTTAAAAGGTTTATATGATTGTTCTGATGAGAACATATTCAAAAGAATTACTTAAGTATTTTTGTGCTCAAAAGATATTTTGTAAAATATGATCTGTTTACTGTGAGTCTATGTTTTAATTGGTAAATTGTTGATGGATGGAAATTATGCATTAATATGTTACTAATTATTATTATGTAACTGGCTAGTTATAATTATTTTATGGCAATATTTAGAAAGTGTTACATGTTATTCATAGAAATTTTCATTCTTTTAAGATTGTGTTTTAAGCCAGTTTGAATTTCATTGTCGTTTATTCTTCCATGTGTATTTTGTTCTATTTAACCAATGCAAGATGGTCTTGGTTTCATAATACAATATTAAGTCTGGATCAAATTATATAAAGTATTTCCTTGGTAAACTGATTGCCATGACAAGTGTAAATTAATTCTAGAAGTATTATAATAAGGGATTCATGGACAGCTTACATTGATTCTCAAGGTGATGTGATTTTACTTATTAATGCATTCATGGAAGTTATATATTTGTAATTATTATTTGGAATTACTGTATATTGTATATTATATTCTGAGTGTACAAACTTAATTCACATTTTTTGCTATCAGCATTATCCTCAGTTGTTAAATCCATGAGACTGGATATGGGGAATTTACCATTTTATGACATTAATTGCCTTTATTCTGAGTTATCAAATCTGAGCAGCCAAGGTGCCAACTATCCATGGAAAGACAAGAGGAGGTACTGAACTGTCACAGGAAGGGAGAGACGCACAAAGTTTAGGTATTGCACTGCTTTGGGAAAGGCCAAGAGAACCGTCAATGGCAAGAGCTTTAGTCGGATTCTTTTGGTTTCATTTCCACACACATATAGCACTGGATGCCTGGCTATGCCATCTCCTACCCTGGCTTCGATTCCCCCCTCCTATATGCCTGATGCCATGAACATCTCGATACCATGGATCTGATTAAGCCTGACTCAGTTTCCCTTCCACATATTGCACTGGCTTCCATGAGGCTTGGCAACTTTTGTTCTTTTATGGTAACCCCCATAATCATCTCAGATGTCAAGATGGCTACAATGTTGAATTTGGCCTTGCCCACCTGTTACCAGCTATATCAGATTCTTTAATTTCTCATAATGGCCTGAGGATAATTAGGCAGATGATGCAAAAAGTGATGAAACAAAGATGAAAGTTCTATTCTTAATTGTCTTGTATTGAAGAAGGGTATATGGCTATAACTTATGGGATCCTTTTTGGGTGGGTAGGGAGGCTTGGGAGTTTTTATGCATTTTAAAACTGAATCAGAAGCACCTCAAATTTGTTTCAAGAAAAATAGAAGAGAGTAACTTATAGAATATTTTGTTAAGTTTTATTATGTAGTGTGGAGATAACACCTGTCTGTAGAGCATGCAAACCTGGTTTATTTTATTTGACATGTACTGTTTTGAAATTAACTGTTTACAATTGAAGTTGACTTTTATGTAAGTTCATTTGTGATCATTTTCTTATGGAAGTATTCTGTAACCTAAGTTTTATGTGAGGATTACGTCTTAAACAAGTAAGAACTTTTGAAGAATGGTTGGTCAAACTGATATAGCCTGCAGGTATCAAGGTAACATAATCCTTGGGCATGCTGTTAATGTTTCTTAGAGATAGAATTGGATAAAGCTGTAAACAATATGGGAGGGGCACTCATGTTATAATTTTATTGATGAGAAAGTGGATCTACCAGAGAAATGCCTGAAGACATCTTCCAGACTGCCCCAAGGAAAGTGGTTCCAGAGACCTGACAGTTACATGAGACATCTGAGATCCACGATGAAATTGCTAACTGGATGGATGGGGGGGGGGGGGGTAAGTCCATTCAAGAATGTAAATAAAATTGTTTTTTTAAACATCTCCCAGCACTGGGTCTCAGAAAGTTCTTAAGTGCGATTTACCACAGGGCCTTTCTTCAAACTCAAATTGAAAATTCAATTCAGCAAGTATTTAGACAGCATTTACTATGTGCAAGTCATTTGGGATACAAAGACAAAAATGAATATAATCCCTATGTTCAAGGAGCCAACATTGAAAAGACTGTAGAGGAATGTCAATGGGGAGTATACAAATAAGTAAACAAAAAAAAATAAATAGAAAGTAAAGGGAAAGAGGAGAGGGATGGCAGGCTAACACCTTAAGGATTAGTCAGTTAATAAGCATTTATTATCAAGGACCTTATACTATATGCTAAGTATTGTGCTAAACTCTGCAATACAAAGAGAGGCAAAAGAGAGTCACTGCCCTCAAAGAGCTCACAATCTAACAGGATAGACAAATGCAAATAGTGTCTTGTGTGAGGAACAACTGGGAGTTCAATGTTACTGGATTGAAGAATATGTTGGGAGGGGTAGTGGTGGTGGTAAGGTATAAAAAGGCTGGAAAGGCAGGGGAGGGCTAGGTTATAAAGGGGTTTGAATGCCAGAGGCTTTGATCTTGGAGATGATAAGGAGTCATTGGAGTTTACTGAATAAGGAGGAAGAAAAGGGGTGATATCATTGGACCCATGCTCTAAGAAAATCACTTTGGCAGCTGAATGAAGATGGATTACAGTTGGGAGAGATTTGTGGTAAGCAGACCAACTGGCAGGCTACTGCTGCTGGAAAGCAATTAGGAAAAGCCTCTTATTTAAGCTAGTACTTAAGCTAAACCTAGGGTTTCCAAGATGCAGAAGTGAGGAGGTAGATCTTTCTAGGCATGAAGGATAGATAGTCTGTATCAAGCCATGAAGATGGAAGGCACTATGTTGTATTCAGGAACCAGCAAGTAGATCAGTATGTCTAGAACATTAGTGAACAAGAATGATGTGCGATGAGGGTAGAAAGAAAGGCTGAAGCCTGAGTGTGAAGGCCTTTAAATGTCAAACAAAAGAGTGGTTATTAGAAGCTAATATAGGGATCCACTGAAATTTCTTGAGCAGGAGCATAATATTGTGAGATCTATGTTTTGGGATGATCAGTTTGGCAGCTGTGTAGAGGATGTATTGGTAAGACTGGGGAAAGGCTAGATGTAAGGAACCAATTAGGAGGCTCTTACAATAGTTTTGCTAAGATATGTGATGATGAAAACAAATTGGGATGGCTATGTTTTATTTTTTATTTTTCCATAAAAGTATTTTATTATTTTCCAGTTACATGTAGAGAGAGTTTTCAACATTTGTTTCTATAAGATTTCTAGTTTCAATTTTTTCTCCCTCCCTCCCTCCCCCCCCCCCACAGACAGTGAGCAATCCAATATAGGCTATATATGTAACAATCACATTAAACATATTTCTGCATTAGTCATGCTGTGCAAGAAGAATCAGAGCAAAAAGGAAAAACTTCAAAAAAGAAAAACAACAACAACAAAAATTAGAAATAGTATGGTTCAATCTGATCTAGATTCCATAGTGTGTGTTTGTTGTTTTTTTCCTGGATTTGGAGAGCATTCTCCATCATGAGTCCTTTGGAACTATCCCGGACCACTATATTGCTGAGAAGAGTGAAGTCTATCACAGTTGATCAACACACAATGTTGCTGATACTGTGTACAATGTTCTCCTTCCTGGTTCTGCTCATCTCACTCAGCACCAGTCCACACAGATCCCTCCAGGCTTCCCTGAAATCTGCCTGCTCATTGTTTCTTACAGCACAACAGTATTCCACCACACTCACATACCACAACCCATTCAACCATTCCTCAATTGATGGGCATCCCCTCAATTTCCAATTCTTCGCCACCACAAAAAGAGTAGCCATAAATATTTTTGTACATGTGGGTCCTTTTCTCTTTTTTATGATCTCCTTGGGAAAAAGACCTAATAGTGGCATTGCTGGGTCAAAGGGTATGCACAGCTCCATAGGCCCCTGGGCATAGCCCCAAATCACTCTCCAGAATGTCTGGATCAGTTCACAGTTCCACCAACAATGCATTAGTGTTCCAATTTCTCCACAGCTTCTCCAACATTTATTATTTTCCTTTTTTGTCATATTAGCCAATCTAATAGGTGTCAGGTGGTACCTCAGAGTTGTTTTAATTTGTGTGAGTGGAGGAGAGGGCACAAATGAAAGAATTGTTTCAGAGATAGAATTAATAAGACTAGGTGACTATTTATGACAGGTGAGAAAGATTAAAAGATTGAGGCTGAGTCCTAGATAGTTATGTGAATCTGAGTGAATGGAAGAATGATTATGCTCTTGATAAAAATAGGGATTTATAAGATCTGTTTTAGACACGTGGCGTTTGAGATGATTAAAAGGCAACTGAAGACTTGGGAACAGATCTCAAGAGAGGAGTGAGGACTGAATATTTGGAAGTCATCTGCATAGAGATATGCAGAACCTGCAGAAGCTGATGGAATCATAAAGAAAGAATGTACAGTGGACACAAGACGGCCCAGAATAGCGTCCTGGACTCAAAACTCTTTAATCTTGATGATGACAAGGGAAAGATATAAGAAAGAAAGAACCTGGCTGAAGGTTGATGTATGCACCAACAAATGACCTGAAAACCAATGATTTCTAATAATACCACATAAGGAAATGTATCCAACCATAAACAATGCATTTAAAATTATCACTAGGTTGGGGCAGCTAGATGGCGCCGGCCCTGGATTCAGGAGTACCTGAGTTCAAATCCGGCCTCAGACACTTGACACTTACTAGCTGTGTGACCCTGGGCAAGTCACTTAACCCCCATTGCCTTAAAAAAAAAAAAAAGAAGAAAAAAAAATTATCACTAGGATTTTTTTCCACAGTATGAACCTAGTATATTACTTCAATATACATGCTGATGTTTCCTCAAACACACTAATCACCTAGAGCCTATCTCTCAAGCTTCATCTCCCTGTCTAGTGATGATGATGACGACAATATCAATAAAGCAACTGTGCCAGGCATTATGTTAAGCGCTTTTACAGATATTATTTCATTTGATCCTCACAACAACCCTGGGAGCTAAGTGCTACTATTATTCTCAATTTGAAGTTGAGGAAACAGAGGCAAATAGAAGTTAAGTGACTTGGCTAAGGTGACACAGCTAGTAGTGTCTGAGGCTGAACTTGAACTCAGGAACTCAGGCTCCAGAACCAGTGTTCTAGCCTTACTTCACTACGAAGCTGCCTACTCTCCTTTCCTTCTTCCCCCATGTATATTCCTTTTTCACTAGTTCCTTTCATCTGCCTACAAATATGCTCAGTTCTCAAGATTTAAAGCTAACAGAAATCCATCTCTCGGCCCTTCTTCCTCAATAAACTACAGTCCCATTTCTCCTTCCTTTCAAAAATTAAACTCCTTGGGTGCAGCTAGGTGGTGCAATGGATAAAGCACTGGCCCTGGATTCAGGAGGATCTGAGTTCAAACCCGACCTCAGACACTTGACACGTACTAGCTCTGTGACCTTGGGGAAGTCACTTAACCCCCATTGCCTCACTCAAAACAAAACAAAACATATGAACAGTTCTCAAAAGACAACTATTAAGAATCAGGTGTATAAAAAAAATCAAGACAAAACACCTCTAAGGTTTCACCACACACAGCAAATTTGCAAAGATGAAAAAAATTAGAAACTGTGAATGCTTCAGGGTATGTGGAAAGTTATGCACACTAATATACTGTTGGTGGAATTGTTCATTGGTCCAACAATTCTAGAAAGCAATATGGAACTGACATGGGCCTTAGGATAACTCAGAAGTTCTCCTGTGAGAAGCAAAACCAAAGATGACCAGATAACAGGACAGACATATCAAGGAATCAAGGGACTATTAAAGTTTAGACTAACCAACTAGATATCAAGACAGACATATGGAAGGAATAAGGGGAGATGAAATTCTATAGCAGGAAAGTCAATTAGGTATGGCTACTACCTGAGGAAGACTGAGATAACCCCAAAGATCATGACCATCATTTTTTAAAAATCCCTCTCAGCTCTCAGGAATATGACAATTATCCAAGCTTTTCCCATCCCACCCCAAAAGAGAACTTTCCAGTTTTCAGGTGGACAACCCAACTATCCTCTATAAAAGTTTCTGCCCTCCCTCTGTTCTGGTTTGGAGGAGAATGATTCTAAAGCCCTCCTCCCAGAGGGGTGAAATCTTTGATTTCCCACTATGTTCCTAGCCACAAATAAAAGACTTTAATTTTAATTGGACTGTATTCAAGAGTGTAATCCTTTATTGAGGTATACCTAAGAACTATCAGCTCTCCCCCAGACAGAATTACATTAAGAAAGTGACCAAAACGTCCACAATCTATGAACCGGTGATCTCCTTGCCAAGCAAAACCCCACAAGTTAATGATAAAAAGATGCATTAAAATATTTATAGTAACATTTTTTTTGCAGTAACAATGAACTGGATACAAAGTATATGCCCATCAATTGAAGAATAGAAAAACAAAGTGGTACAACTATGTAATGGGATACTACTAAGAAACAATGAATATGAAGAATACAGAAACACAGGAAGATCAATCTATAGGAAATCATGCTGTGAAGTAAGCAGAACAAAGAAAACAATATACATAATGACAAAAATGTAAAAGACCCCCCCTAAAAAGTTACCACTCCAGATACCTGTACTTCATTCCTTCTTTATTCATTTGCAAGCTAGATTTTAGTCACATCGCTTTTCATAAATCTTTCTTTTAAAAGTCATCAAAGATATCCCTATAGCCAAACACAAATCACTGGCTTAGACAGAAAAGGGTCAAGTTATTGTAATAATGGAATTTGGTAGATGCCCAGGGGTCCCACCTGAATGATCCAGTACTGCTTGGGAACCAGCTAGGGATGTTTGGATATGGGTCACACCTGGCCTGCCCTGAGTGACGTATGCTGCTGATATCAGCAGGGGAACCACTCTGACATCCAGCTTGAAGGACTTCCCTTTTGGGGGAGGGAGAGTAAAAGTAGAAAAGGGAACGCTCCCTGAGGGGAGCTGGTCTTTTCCTGTTGGTGAGCTTCCAGGAGGAGACTGCTGAGAGGCTGCACAGTTGTTTCCTATTGAAACTACGAACCCCAGGTAGTGAGTTAATACAAACAAGTCTGGCTTTTTGAATTAGCTGAGCAAGTTTGGGGATTGTGTTAGCCTTTGCCAGAGCCAGGGAGCTTATCCATTTTCCTCTTTCCCTATTCCCTTGTCATTGGCTTAATTAATTTCACCTTTGCTGTGTGTTTTATTCCCATTAATAAAATATGATTTGTTTGTGGAAAAGAGGCTGCTAAACTCCTTTCTTATTGGCCTGGGAGAAATAACTAAAAAGGCAGTTCGAAAGGGAGGAAACTTTGGATCTAGAGGTCCCTCATTATTTTCTGAACCCCAATATTGCGGAGAGCCACCCAATTAACTCTCCCCATATTAAATTTGGCCCCTACATTATGAAAGACTTTAAAAGCCAAACAGATTTTGTATTTAATCCTGTAGTTAATAGGGAGCCACTGGAGTTGACTGCATGAGGGTTGATATGGTCAGATCTATACTTTGAGAACATCAATTTGATAGCTGAATGGAAGTTTGATTGGTGTGGGGAAAGACGATGTAGGGTGACCAACTAGAAGGCTACTGCAATAATCCAAGCATGAGTTGAAAACTTAGATAAAAGGAGTAGCAGTGTTAAAGAAGACAAGGAAGAAGTGTATATGAGAGGTTATAAAGGTAGAAATGACAGGACTTGACCACTGAATGCATAAAGTGGGATAAGAGAGAGTGAGGAGTTGAGAATATCTATGTTGTAATCCTGGGTGACTGGGAAGATGGGGGTACCTTCCAAATAGTCTTCTCCAAGTTTCTGTTTTTGACCCTCTACTTCTCAGTTGTTTTCTCTTTCAAAAATGTCACCTATGACCATGGCTTCAACCCTCACCTTTATGCAGATACAGCCCCAGGTCAATACAATAGACTCTTAAATCTGGCCTCCAATTCTAGGGCAGGAATCCACTACTACCTGATTAATCTCTCATACACAGTACTAATGTTTCCTGCACTCAAAATCATCCAAAATCTTTTTTCCTGCCAAATAAACTCTTTGACCTGATATTCAAAGCTGTCTCCAATCTAGTACATCTCCACTTTTACACTACTGATACAAAGATGCTATACTAATCTAGCCAAATTAGACTATATGTTCTCAATATGTCTTGTACACATCCAGTATTTTCCTGCCTCAATAACTATTCACTAGGATACCCTCCTCCTCAACCTTGACTTTTTAAATCCTACCCATCCCAAGGCCCAGATCAAATGTTATTTCCTCCATAAATCTTCCAAATCCCCAGAGGAAAACTATCTTTCCTTCTCCTGACCTTTCAAAGTACTTTGTACCTCTATTATGCCCTTATGTTTGATTCTGCACTTTAGTATCTTTTTGTTGTTTATTGTAAATTTTAATGTCTAAATGTCCTACCCCCATTCCCCACCTCTGAGAGTAAACTGCATGAAGGCAGTACCATGTCTTTTTTGGGGGGAGGAGGGGGGGGGAGGGTTAAGTGACTTGCCCAGGGTCACGAATCTAGTAAGTGTCAAGTGTCTGAGTTTGGATTTGAACTCAGGTCCTCCTGAATCCAGGGCCGGTGCTTTATCCACTGCACCACCTAGCTGCCCCCACTATATCTTTTTTTTTTAAATAATAAACATTTTTATTTAATGTTTTAAGTTTCAAATTCTGTCCCTCCTTCTCTCCCTCCCCTTCCCCCCCCCTTCCTGAGGCAGTAAGTAATCAGATTTGGTTATACATGTGCAATTATGCAAAACATTATCATATTAGTCATTTTGTATAAAAAAAACTTGAGAAAAAAATGAAAGAAAATTAAAAATAGCATGCTTCAGTCTATATTCAATATCAGTTCTTTCTTTGGAGATGGATAATGTGCGTCATCATTAGTCCTTTGGGATTGTCTTAGATCACTGTATTGCTAAGAATAGTTAAGTCATTCAGTTCTTCATCAAATAATATTGCTGTCACTATGCACAATATTCTCCTGGTCCTGCTCACTTCATTTTCCATCAGTTCACATAAGTCTTTTCAGGTCTCTCTGAAATCATCTTGCTTGTCATTTCTTATAGCACAATAATATTTCATCACAACCATACACCACAGCTTGTTTTAACCATTCCCCAAATGATGGGCATTCCTTTGATTTCTGATTCTTAGCCACCACAAAAAGAGCTGCTAGAAATTTTTGTACAAATAGGTCTTTTTCGGGGATGTCTTGGGATATAAACCTAGCAGAGGTATTGCTGAATCAAAGGGTATGCACAGTTTTATAGCCCTTTGGACATAATTCCAAATTGCTCTCCAGAATGGTTGGATCTTTTCACAACTCCACCAACAGTGGATTTAGTGTCCCAGTTTTCTCACATCCCCTCCAACATCCAATATTTTCCTTTTTTGCTATATTTGCCACTCTGATAGGTGTGAGGTGATACCTCAGAGTTGTTTTAATTTGCATTTCTCTGATCAATAGTGATCTAAAGCATTTTTTCACATGACTATAGAAAGCTTTGATTTCTTTGTCTGAAAACTGCCTATTCATATCCTTTGACAATTTATCATTTGAGGAATGACTTGTATTTTTATAAATTTGACTCAGTTCTCTACATATTTGAGAAATGAGGCCTTTATCAGATATATTTGTTTCAAAAATTCCTAGTTTTCTGCTTCCCTTATAATCTTAGTTATATTAGTTTTGTTTGTGCAAAACCTTTTTACTTTTATATAATCAAAATCATCTATATTGCATTTTGTATTGCTCCTTATATCTTCTTTGGTCCTAAACTCTTCCTCTGTCCATAAATCTGACAGATAAACAATTCCATGTTCTCTTAATTTGCTTATGGTATCACACTTTATTTTAGTATATGGTGTGAGATGTTGGTCTATACCTACTTTCCACCATAGTGTTTTGCTGTTTTCCCAGTAGTTTTTGTAAATGAGTTTTTGTTCCAAAAGCTTATATCTTTAGGTTTATCATATACTAGATTACTACAGTCATTTACTATAGTATAATTTGTGCCTATTCTATTCCAGTGATCCATTTCTCTATTTCTTAGCCAGTACCAGATTGTTTTGATAATTACTGCTTTATAATACAGTTTGGGATCTGGCACTGCTAAGACCACCTTCTTTCGCTTTTTTTTTTTAGTCCCTTGATATCCTTGAACTTTTTCTTCTAGATGAATTTTATTATTTTTTTTCTAGATCTATACAATATTTTTGATGCCCTGGTATAGCATTAAACTAATTAATTAATTTAGGTAGGATTGTCATTTTTATTATATTGGCTTGACCTACCCATGAGCAATTAATATTTTTCCAGTTGTTTAGATATGACTTTATTTGTGTGAAAAGCACCATGTCTTTATTATTTTGTATCCCCATCTCCTAGCACCAGACACAGCACTTTGCACACAGTAGGCACCTAACAGACTGGGCAATCAGTGGTTTTAAGCATTATTGGGTGAACACATAAGGCAAACAGCAGGCCTAGCCTATGCTAGATAGGATTTAATGAATAATAGCTGAATCTGGCCTTCAAATACTTCACAGGAAAAGAGAGGGAAGGTAAGCAAATTCCCAGATTTGAGCCTTAGCCAAAAGTTAATCTTGTCTTTCTGTTTCTTTTGCAGAGGTAAAAATATTAAACAGCAAACATGCATTCATTGAATAAATTTCATCACCTATTACTAAATACAAGGTGCACATACTCAAGTGCTTCCCTTTTTAAGCAATAAAAGGTTTCTAAGAAAAAGGAAGGATCCATAAGGGAAGAATATGCAAAGAAGGCAGTATTTACAAAAAGGTGGTCCCTGAAATATATATATGTATATATGTATATATATATATATATACATATACACATACACATATACACACACACACACATATATATATTTAAATACACATGAAATGGAAAATTTCAATGAAGGTAGGAACATAGGAAATCATAATATGTTTATGAAAAAATGACATGTCTATCCCATTCATCAAAAGTAAATTAAAAAAAAATTTAGATCAAATTAAAATGTTCAAAGGGTATTCTTGAGTTTTCTTTCCACCACCCTAAATAATTTAGCAGCTCTAATTTTTAGTCTGCTATCAAGGCTTTGTTTTTTAATGGAAAATCTGCATTATAATGTAAATATGGAATACAATACCTCTGACAGTCATAATGAATACTGGAAATCCTCCTTTTTTTTCAATACTTCATATTTCAAAGTCTAATTCAACTATTTAAAACACCTGTATTTAATATCTTATGTCCTTCACTCCTCCCATGAATCAGTTTTTGCACCAGGGCTATGACTTAGAGAAACAGCAGAGGAGGAAAAAGAGAAAGGATCTGCCAAAAAGCCCAAACATATCCACCAGCACCCAGGAAAAGGAGTGTGACTGCTCCTCTCCTCCAATCATACACAACCCTCCAACCTGCTCTAAGATAATATTTGTTTGGAGGGCAGAGGAGGGAAAATGTGGAATAAAGGAGTAAAATCAGATTCAAGTGACATGTTAATTTTCACAACTAAAGTCCTTTGGGGGGCTGTTTCAACTATTTAGATGTAGTAGCTATGTTTGAAAAGAATTAACAATAAAGTACTCTTGAATATCTCTGCTTGACATATGAAAATTATCGCAAGAAAAAGAAGGTATAAGTTCTAACCTCCAAATAACTACTTCTTCCTTTAAAAAAAAGAAAGAAAAGAAACAGGCCCACACAAATCACTTCCTAAAGGCTTTCCAGATTTTGAGGCAAATTAGTGTTGATTGGAAATGTCACTTAAAACATCTCACAGACTTGTAAGCAAATTAATCTTTCTAAAATACCCTTTTGGTTGTATCCATATTGTTTCTGGAGGGCAGCTGCTATTTCATTTTTGTCTTTGTATGCCTGGGATAGTTACTGGTACATAGTATGGCATCATAAATGCTTGGTAAGTGATCTTGTTCAGACACCTTTAATGGCTTCTCACTGCCTACAAGTTAAAACCGAACTCCTTCACATCTGATAATAAAGGCTCTTTCCCACTCTGTGAAGACCACTATGATTGTTCCACAGTGAAGATCTTCTCAGCTTTTAAATTATCCTGGCTATAGCAGCTGCCTTTCCTATTGTTTAGGAAGACATAACACAAATGCCTTGTGATAGTTTTTGTTACTACAGTAATATTAGATTAGAAAAGAACTCAGATCATTTAGTCAACTCCCTCATTCTACAGATGAAAATCTAGGGCACAAGACAGAGAATGATTTGCTAAAGATCCTCCTAATGTAGAATTCTCTCCCATTGAATTTTTATTTTCCTATTATTATTTACCTTTCCAAGTGTTCCTATCTATATCCTCAATTGTAAATCCCTTGAGAGAAGAAGCACCCCTATGCTCTTGACAGCCCATAGAACTGTGTCTCAAAACAATGCTGACTGAACTAGCATCTCCCATATGTAAAAAAGCATTTAAATTAAAGATAAAAAGAAATGTAAGTAATAAAATGACATGCTACAGGGTATTTAGCAAATCCTTGTTTCCTGTAAGAAACAAAACCATCTTACATCTATGCCAGCTAGCACAAAGGAAGTCAATAAGGTAAAAGAACTTTTGCCAAGTATTTTAAAAGGTAAACTGACCAATTCATGGCAGTATTTTAGAATCCCAAACATCAAAGGAATGAATTTGGTTGGCCTATATAGAGTAAACATTGTACCCTTTCAAGGATCCTTCCCCTTAGGTTAACTTGAATAGCTTAAGTTGGATTTCAACCAATGGACTGCCTTCTGATCTTGTCCTATAGCCACATAGTCCCTCCCTGCCTCATATTTCTACACAGCATTGCAACTCAATACTAATTCCTGTTACCCTGTTCCCCTCCACTAACCAGCTGTCCAGAATGTGGTAAATCTGTTTACTCCTCTGTCTTGACCCAAGCCTGAATTCTTCCCTGTATGCTGCACATAGCTAGTGGTCTTATTTGTCATACTGGATAGAGGAAGTGAGGAAGGACATTTCTGAGAAACTTTTTCCAAATCTTCTGGCTCTACGTCCTTTTTGGTGGTCCACCAAAAACAAAAAACAGATAAGGTCACCAAAGAGATGGAAGAAAAGGAAAAACAAGAGAACTAGGACTTAACAAGAGAGTACTCAGACTACTGCCCCAAGGAAAAACTGCCAAGGAGGGGGGTTCAGTGGGGTAAATAGGTTTAGCATCAAGACTGGACCACACCCAGTGGGAAGTGGAAAGGAAGGAAAATGGGCATCTGGCCGTGGGACAGGATCAGTGTTATTTTGGAGGGTGGTCATAAAGGGACCCTGGTGGGAGTATCTGAAGGAAGGTCGGAAGATAAAGGAAATGTTAAAAGGAAGACTGACTGAGGGAATATAGTACTTACCAAGAAGCCCCTTTTGGCTAAACCTACTCTCTGATAAAATAAGCAGGAAGAGTGCCATTTTTCTTGAAGAATGATAGACATATGGGGGGGGGGGGGTGGAAAGAGTAATAGATGTGAAATCAAATGAAAGGTACTAAAATTAGAAAAAGACAATTTGTATGACTCAATAAAACAGTCAATCTTCACTGGTTATGAATTCTATTATGCTGATATCGTCTGGTCTATTGTTGTTCGGTTGTTTTTAGTTGTGTGCAACTTTTCCTGATACCATTTGGGGTTTTCTGGGCAAAGATACTGGAGTGATTTGCCATTTCCTTCCATAGCTCATTTTACAGATGAGGAAACTGAGGCAAACAGGGTTAAGTGACTTGCACACGATCACATAGTTAATAAATGTCTGAGGTTAGATTTGAATTCAGGAAGATGAGTCTTCCTGACCTCAGGTCAGGCACTATGCCACCTAGCTGCCCATCATCTGGTCTACTTCAAATGAAATAAGTACCACTTAAGACATAAGTATAAATTTATGATTATTTCAAAAATACTCTGATAAAGGACAGAAACAAGAGAAATTACAAAACTAGGTAAGAAATGTTCAGATTGCTATTTATCAACCAAGAACTCAGTAAGCACCTACTATGTGACAAAGCAGTGAGGGAAGGAAATAATAATTTACATAGTGCCCATGATGTGCCAAGCACTGAGCTAAACTTTTTTTTTAAACAGATATTATCTCATTTGATCCTCACAACAATCCCTTGAGATAGTGCTACCATAATCCTCATTTTACAGCTGAGGAAATTGAAGCAAGCAGAGGTCAAGTGACTTACCCAGGGTAACATGGCTAGGAAGTGTCTGAGGTAGTATTTGACTGCAGGTCTCCCAGTATTCTATTTACTGGGCCACAAACTGCCATCCTAGGTGAAACAGTGTGTACAAAAGGGTAAGACGTGACTTCAAACAGTTTATAAACTAGTTACCATTCTCAGAATAAATTTGTTTCTCTGACAGTTTTCCAGAGAAACACAGGACAATATATCATACAACACAAAGACTGGTTCCATGGGTTTATATCTTCTGCTAGCACAGCCAAGCTTTAGGCATGTGATTTAAAATGAAAAGCTTTTTGAAGTGCAAGGGAAAATAGTGCAGAATGAGAAAAGAGGAAAGCTAAAGATACAAAGAGGCTACCCAGTGGGATTAAAACTCAAACAAGAAAAAGGAACCTAGGAAAAGTTCAATTTACAAGGTTGAATCTTTTTCTCTACAGGCAAATCTTTTCAGTCTTAGACCTTTAAAAGAAATTCATTCTCCTTCTTTTGAGCTCTATAATAGATTAGAATTGCTGAGCCCTGAACATAGAGACAGCAAGCACCTACATTCCAGGATTTTTATGAAGATCAAATGAGATAACATTTGCAAAGTAGTGCAGTGCCTAGAACATAGTGGCTGCTTTATGAATGCTTGCTTGCTTCCTTCCTTCCTTCCTGAAGGGACTATGTCCAGTAAGCACAAGCAACCTTTGCTTCCATGCAAAAACGATGACCCTCTCTTCCCAAAGTTTCACAGGAGGATCAGCTAGTACCGCTCCACATCTGGAAAGCTCCCTTCACAGGAAAAAAATACCCCAGTTCAAAAAGAACAATTCTCTAAAATGCCACCACAGTAGTCCGATTAGTGCTCCTAAGAAAGCACTGCCCAAGGGCATATGCAACAGCCTTTTATACCACTCCCCAATAGTTATTCTAATAGAAATACAGACCTAGTTGTCACTGAAATTTGTTCTCGGTTAATTACATCACTCAAAATTTCAACAAATATGTGATTATTTCATAAACCTACATAATGGTTTCTAAAACAACTAAGTCACCACAAATTGAAAAAGGATATTTTAAAAATGTTCTCAAGAGCACACAAATTTTTACTACTTGGGTAAATTTAAAATTAAAAAACAAAAACAAAAACAATAAAGTCACAAATGTCATGGAAGCAATCTTTCTTCAACATGCATGCATCGAAGAAAAATTCTGAATGCATTGTTGTCACAGATACAGTTATTCAACATATTTAAAATAATGCTGAACTATCATTCATATCTGACATAGTAGATAATCTGGATATAAGGAAACTTAAAATTAGAAGAATTCTAACACATAAACGTTGCTTTGTGACCCCACAAAGAAGAATGGGAGAGGGGAGTAGGGAGAATGAATGCAGAATTAAAGATGTCAAGGACTGATTTTTTCTTAGAAGCAGAAAACTGACACAATCCCTACCAAAACAGAAAACAAAGAAATGGATGCTGAAGAAAACAACTGGGTTCATACTAAACAGAGGGTTAAAAACCATGCAACAGTAGTCAACTCTCATATGAGAACAGGTTAAAGACAGAACAATCTAAAAATCACTCATATTTGGTTTTGGAACAGAACCAAAAAGATACTTATGCCCAGACACACACTCATCACTTTCCTAAACTGGTACTGGCTTTTAAATACACCTCTACCCCACAGTGTCCAAGACAGCTTTATTGTGGAAGAGCTCGAGGGAGAAAGGTTACAGAGCTATATTCATTTATAGATAAATGAAATGTTACTGTATATGGTTCATAATTGCCAGTTGCATTGTTGATACTTTAAAATATTGCAAAAATGTTTAGCAAAGAAGATGACAAAATTTACTTGGTTTTTATTATGTGAAAATTTTTGCTTCCAAGGAATTACTAGAGTCAGATTCGGAAAAATTTGCTGAAAAACACTAGAATTTTTCACAGTGCCTAAATTATGGTGAAATTATCAAAGTCATTAAAACAAGAAGAATCCTTGGGAAACCACTAACAAATTAGTATTTTCATTCCTTGATAATATAGATATAACAGAAAAGATTTCTAGATATCTTTAATTTTAAAAAATGAAAATACTATGCAGTTTCCTCTCTATTAGGCCAGGCACACTGGTACAAAAATCATTTATATTTAACTTTGTCGATATAAGATTGTGTTTTTTGTAAACAGTATTACCTTCCTCACAGTTTGCTTAAGCTAATATTAAAATTAGCCTGTGTTCCCTAAGCATACACCAATTAAACAATGAAGGAAGGCAGCTCAGAAAACATGCTGAGTAATAGAGAAAAGGTCAGGGATTAAAATTTTGCAATGGATAATTCACAAAGTGCATCCACACATAGATAACCTTTTTTTTTTGGGGGGGGGGGAATCAACTGAGTCTGCCTATCATCTCACATAGGCTGTAAGTACAGTAGCCACTCACAGACAAAATCCCACTGTTTATCAGCCCAGAAGTTTTGACCTGCTCATTTCCAACCTGGGACAGCTTGCCTCCGCTTAGGAAACGTAGAGGTATCCCATCTGGGCTCACCATAATGATGACAAACTTATCGTAAACACCTGATGAGCTTTAATCCTACTGTAATTTTTTTTTTTTAGTGTGGCAACTCGGGTTAAGTGACTTGCCCAGGGTCACACAGCTAGTAAGTGTTAAGTGTCTGAGGCCGGATTTGAACTCAGGTCCTCCTGAATCCAGGGCTGGTGCTCTATCCACTGAGCTATCTAGCTGCCCCAATCCTACTGTAATTTAAAAAAAAACTCCTGGATTCCAGTAATCTACCAGCCTAGGCCTCAGCTTTAGCCTCTTTTGCAGTAGGGGTTGGAGACTTGTGCCACCACACCAAGCTTTCCCCCCCATCATATGGATAACCCTAAGAGTTGACATTAGAATAGAACCCAAAGAGAGGATTAAATTTTTCATGAAAGTGGCATAATATTCCTTTTTTAAAATAAATATTTTTATTTGAAGTTTTTAGTTCCAAATTCTATCTTCTTCCCTCCCTCATATTTTTTAAAGCATTTTTAGAACACCTTATTGAGATTTTGATGGCCTAAAGGTAGTTAAATGAAAAAAGGACTGGAGAGATATATATAGTACGGTGCAAGGCAGGAACAATATCCCTCAAAATTATAGGCATTCCTTCAGAAAACGGTTCTTAGGTGTACTGAACAAAGGTCTCTACCCTTTCCAATTCATCCTTTTCACAGCTGCCAAACTGATAGATCTAAAGCATACAACAATCAAGAAGCATTTATTATGTACCCTACTAGATTGGAGGGGGGGATGGAAATGGAGAAAGCAAACTCAATGCATACCTATGTAAATCTATAGAGAATAAATATATATGAAATAAATATAAGATAGGAAGAGAAGGCCTGTTGAGAGGATCTGGGAAGGCTTTGTGTAAAAGGTGGTGTGCTTGAATAGCATCATTTAGGATATAAATGAGATAAGGATTCTTTAAATGGGGCCATGAGTATATTCCAGGAGAGGAAAGGGAAGGGGATGTAGCACAGAAAGAGAGAAGGGATTAACCATTATATAGTGCCTACTATGTTCGAGGCACTGTTCTAAGTATTTTTTTAAATAAGTATTATCTTACTTGACCAGATCTGATCAAGCATGGGAGACAACCAAAGCAAAAGCACAGATATAGAGTGTTGTGTTGGAGGAACAGCAAGAATGTTCATTTGGGTTAACCTGTAGTATGTATGAAAAAGAGTAATACGTAATGAGTTGGAAAAGTAAGTTTCAGGTCATGTTGTGAAGGGCTTCAAAAGCTAAACAAAGGACTTTATATTTGATGCTGAAGGCAATACGTAACTACTGGAGTTTTACTGAAGATGAATCATATGATCAGATCTACAATTTTTTTTTTTAAGTGAGGCAATTGGGGCTAAGTGACTTGCCCAGGGTCACACGGCTAGTTAAGTGTTATGTGTCTGAGGCCGGATTTGAACTCAAGTCCTCCTGACTCCAGGGCCGGTGCTCTATCCACTGAGTCACCTAGCTGCCCCAGGCCAGCTCTACAACTTTTTAAAAAAATCCTTTTGTCAGCTGGGTCGACACTGGCCTAGCCTGGGAAGAGACTTGAGGCAGGGAAATCAATTAGAAGGTTACTTCAACAGTCCAGGTCAAAGAAGGTGATGAGTGTCTGAGTAGTGAAAAGTGAAAAAGATGAGAGAGATGTTGTAGGTGCAGAAATGAAATACTTGGCAATTGCTTAGATAGGTGAGGTGAAGGAGAATGAAGAGTTGAGGATAACTCTGAGGTTATGTTACTGGATAAGTAGTAATACCTGTAAAAGAAACAGGGAAGTTCAACAGAGGGCTGGGATTAGGAAGAAATATAAAGCAGTTCAATTTTGGACACTGAGTTTAAAATGTCCAGTAGGTATTTGGTGATGCAGGACTGGAGTACAGGAGAGAGAATGGAGTTGGATGCATAATAGTAATAGTAACAACAATTTATGAAATGCTTTAAGATTTGCAAAATACTTTTCAAATGTTATCTCATTTTATCCTTACGACAACCCTGGAGGGTTAAGGTTAGTACTATCATTATCCCCATTTTACAAAAAAGGAAATTGAGACAGAGATTAAATGGCTTGCCAAAGGTCACACAGCTAATAAGTATCTGAGGCCAAATTTGAACTCAGGTCTTCCTGACTGCAGGTTCTACACTCTAATTTCTGTGCCACCCAGCTGCCTTATATCTAATACCTCTGTCATCTATATAGATAATAATTAAACCCAGGTGAACTAATGAAATCACTAAATGAAATAGTACAGAGACTGACCAGGACAGAGTCATGGGAGCATCTCCACAGCTAGCAGGCATGATATTGGCCACTATCCAGTAAAGAAGACTGAGAAAGAATGGTTAGGCAAAACCCATAAAGAGAGAATGAATATCCAGAAGAACAGAGTAGTTACAGAGTTCAAGAAGATGAGGACTGAAAAAAAGATGATCAGACTTGGCAGTTAAGAGAGCATCCATAAATTTGGGCAACGTAATTTCAGTTGAGTGATGATGTTGAAGAAGTTTTAGAAAAGTGAAGAGAAGGGAGAGTAAGTAGAGGTAATAAGTACAGACAGTGTAGTTTATTTGCTTTTCCTGGAGTCTGGATGAAAAAGAGAGGAGAGAGAGGATGACAGCTGGAGATGGCAGTTATGTCTGAAAGGAGCAAAGAAGGAAGCAATAGAGACTGAAGATTAGAAAGAGAATGGGAATGTCTGAAGGGCGATCTGCTGGAGAAGTTGGGATGGGTTCAGATAAAGAGTAAACGTAGTAGAGGGGCTACCTATCCTTTTCAAGAAGCTACAGTAGCTCCCAAGTACCTCTGGGACATGTTAATTTCTCTATTTGGCAGTGCTTAATAATTTGGTTTACGTCCACCTTTTCAGACTGACATTACATCCCCTCCATATTCTATACTCCTACCAAATTGGGTTACAGAATTGTTGTTTCCTTACCTGTAATGCTCTTTCTCCTCATCTCTATCTCTTATAATCTATAGCTCCCATCAAGATTCATTTTCTATAATAGTCTCCCCCTTTCCCCTCCCTCAATTGTTAATGCCTCTCTGGGGAAAAAATGTTTTAATTCATTTAAAAAATACCTTATGTTTGCATATCGGTGAAAATGCTGTATCCTTTCAGGCAGGGACTGCCTCACTTTTTATTTGTATCCCCAGAGCTTTTACAGTCTCTGGCACATAGTGGGTGCTAGGCTAACTGACTGTACAAAGCACATTTAAATCTTCTAAGGTAAAACCAGGTCACTTCAACACCATAACCCACCTTGCCCCAAATACACATCGTTCCATAGTATGAAAATTTTTCCAGTTTGTGATAAGGAATTAATTCAACTCATGAACTTTCCCCCTTAAACACTATGGATCTTGCCAAACAGATGCCAGATTAAATTTATATTTCAATTTCATGTGGTAGGTAACAAATTCAAGGAAATGAGGTGGGAAGAGTTGGGTCAAAGTATGTTTAAGTAGAAAATATTTAAACTGAGTTCTGGAAGTTTACTAAAAATTTCCCTCTGCAACTGTGAAAATTTGAAAGTAATTGCTATTAAAATGCCTAATTTATTAATAAATGTGGACTGTTTTGAAGAAAATGCTACTTGTAACCAGAGAGCATTTTTATGGAAAACTGTTAAACAAAAATAAGACAAATTTTATTAAAATTAGTTATTACACTGAAAGAAAAGTTAAGTGCTTACTTGTCCACTGAACTGACTACTCTACAAGTGCCTAGCAACAACTTTTTCAAATAATCAGTGTTGGGCAGCTTCAATGATACTTCACCAATATCCCCACCACTCCCCATCAGGAATTCAAAGATTTCTGTGAAACATACCAGAGACGAAGCCATGTCTGTTCTTGCACAACAGATTAGCTCTATCTATTACAATAATGGACACGCAATAAATGTAACTTAATTTTACTGAAATCAAAGCAAGACAATTTTGTTTTCTGAATTGCCAGACATTTCTGGCAAATATGGTGAATACATCATTTCCAACCACTGCTTCTTTGAAACTTGCCTCTGAGTAGCTGATTGGATTCTCTTTCCATCATCTCATCCATCGATCCACATCCAAAGATAAGTATGCCACCAATATCACAACACAAGTTATCAGCCACAGCTACTTGGAGAAGGGGGAGTAGGGCTCATCTAAGGAAAACTAAGGAGAGTAGAGCTGAAGGGATGAGAGGAAGGGATAAATTCCTGATTTTTATTTCTGTAATTGTTTTATTACTTTCCCTTTCACTGCCTGACTTTCAAACTGGAAGCATTTCTGAAACACTTATGTGACGTCGGCTTTATGCCCTAACAAAAGAAAGTGCACTGTAGTTTGGGATAAAATAACTCTTTAGGTATAAGAATTGTCTTTCTCCTTGTGTTAAAGAAAGGAAGACGAAACACTAATGAAAGAAGACAGGAAAAGAAAATAAGAATAGCTCAAGGAAAAGGCTGTCCATAAAGCAGTGGGAGACTGGGTAGTATTAACTCATCTTGAATGAATGAGCTCTTCCATACTTCTATTGTATACACCCAAATCGTCTGACGTAGCAAGAGCTTGGGAATAGGTGAATGTACTTGACTATCCAGACGCGTAAGAAGGAAAAAAAAAAGTTAACACCAGAGTTTGGCAAGAGGACAGTGAGAACCAAGAAAGGAAACCAGGAAAGAAAGGAGAGGTTGGTGGGACTCCTGACATGCTCGGGAACCGATTCCACAACAAGGAAAGACCTTCCGGAACCAAGCCAAGTGAGGTCCAAACGCTGAAGACTCTGGGGCGAGCGCCCCGGCGCCTTCGGGGCCTCCACCGGGTGACAATGAAAACCTCTGTCCCAGGCGGTGGGTCCCCGCCCCCACCCCCATGCCCTGCAGGTCCCCCTGGACAGTGGACACCGATCCCCGGCACCCCAGCCCAAAGACGGGAGCGGGGCGGCGCGTCCCTGCCGCGGTCCCTCGGTGCCCCAGCCCCCGCCGAGCGCGCGATACCCACCTGGAGACGGCCATGGCCGGCCGGTCCGACACCGCAGGGGGTGCGGCGGTTCGGTGCTCCCGGGGCGCTGTGTTGGGGGGGGGGCGGCTGAGGCTCTAGCACGGGGCCCCCGAGGCGGGGAGCAAGGCCCGAGGCCTCGGGGCCGGGAGCCTAAACACCGAGTGAACCCCGGGGCGGCCTCTCGCGCATCTGTCCCGAGGCCTCTCGGAGCCGGTCCTCGCGGAAGGAAGGGAGTTGGAGGGAGCTCAGCCGCAGCAGCACCAGCAAAAGAAACAGCAACAGCAGCAGCCGCCGGCCAGCAGTCGACTTCAAAACGGGTGCCCCCAGCCCCGCTCCTTGCTGACGCAAGCGTCAGCACGCCGCCACCGGCGAGTGTGCGAGAGTGCGCAGGGGCTGCCGTCGGTGCGCGGTGACGTCAGGGCGCCACAGTAGCGTCAACACGCGCCTCCGCTCGGGTATAAAAGGAACCGTGTGGGCTGGGTTAAGAACGCAATTGGAGAGCGTGGGGGAGAATTCTCTCCTTTTACGCGTCTTTGTGGCAAAAGTTAGCTTTCCGGGACGAGGAGTAATTAGCTAGTTTCCTTTAAGGAGATGATGAGCCCCTTTATAGATTCTGGTCATAAATGTACAGCTCAAGTAGGCCACGCCAGTGAGTTTATTGGGAGCTTGTACTGTCTTTTGTGTCTCCGAAGCTTAAGCATGGTGTACCAGCTGGGTGCTTATTAAGTGCTTGTTTTTGTTGTTGTTTTTTACAGGGCAATGAGGGTTAAGTGACTTGCCCAGGGTCACACAGCTAGTAAGTGTCAAGTGTCTGAGGTCGGATTTGAACTCAGGTCCTCCTGAATCCAGGGCCGGTGCTTTATCCACTGTGCCACCTAGCTGCCCATTAAGTGCTTGTACAAGCCCAGAGAAGTTAACTGGCTTTCCAAGGCCTCGCAGGTAGAGTGGCAGAGCTAGAATTTGAGCCTCGGACCTTCTTTTGCTGCACCAAACATATGTAGCTGGGATTTCTGGTCTTTAGGCCTCCCTGTTCTGTGGATTAAGAAGCTCCATTGGCAATATCGTGATAGTCAGAAGATAATAAAATTATTTTTTCAGTTGTATCTCAGTGCCTTTATGAGTCTCCTTAGCATTTCAGGAAAACGTTAAGTGCCAACTATGTGCCAGGCACTGTGTTAAACTGAGGATACAAAAAAAAAAAAAAGAAAGAAAGGGCAGTCCCTGCCCCTCAAGGAGCTAAAGATCTAATCCCTACTCACTTCTGTGATTTGCATTCACAGATTGTAGAGTCTAAAAGGACTTTGGAATTCAAATAATTCACTTATTTAACAGGTGGAATATGAGGTCCAAAAGAAGAAAACTAAATCTATCATTTATATAGTGTCTACTGTGTGCAGGGCACATAGATGCAATTGCAACAACTCAACAACAATAAATGCAAGGCGCAAAGCTCCCCCCCCTCCCCCCAGAAAAAATCCTTTCAATCAGCACTGTGTAATGGGAAAATTTACAATCAAGCTATTGTTTAGTTGCATTCTGACTGTGACTCCATTTGAGGTTTTCTTGGCCGAGATACTGAAGAAGTTTGCCATTTCCTTCTCCAGCTCATTCTACAGATGAGGAAACTGAGGCAAACAGGGTTAAATGACTTGCCCAGGGTCACCCAGCTAGTGTCTGAGGCCAGATTTGAATTCAGGAAAATGAATCTCCCTGACTCCAGGCTTGGCACTCTATCCACAGTGCTACCAGAGACTTCATTTGAATTTCAACTCTGGTTTTACCTATGTTTATGACCCAGCCAAGTCATTTAACCTCTCTCAGTTTCCTCAGCTATAAATGAGATAATATGCCCAGTTCCACTCATCATGGTGGTGTTGCTAGAATCATATGTGATGATGTATATTAATGGATGTATAAACCTTCAGTTCAAAAACAGCCACTGATACTATCTGTGAAACCTTGGGCAAGTCATTTAACCTCAGTCTGCCTCGGTTTCCTTGACTGTGAAATGTGTATGGTCATAGATAGTACCAGGGTTGTTGTGAGGATCTAATGAGATAATTTTTGTAAAGTGCTTAGAATAATTCCTGAAAGTAGATGCTTAATAAATGTTATTGTTTGATTAATCAGCAAAGACTTCGTGGAGGAGATAGAAGTGAGACCTGAGCTGAGCTCTGAGAGAACCTAGAATCTGAAAGTCCGAGATAAAGAGAGGGAGTGTATTACAGGAATAACTTGTGCAATGGTGTAGATACAGGAGATAAGAAGGCAACTTTAACTAAATAAACTGTAGTCCAGTTTAGCTGGAAAATATACACTGTATGAAGAAAAAGAATGTGAAATCAAGCTGGAAAGGCAGGTCGGAGTCAGATCCCATAGACATTTTATCTTAGATCAAACGAGATAATCCATGGAAAGTTCTTTTTAACCTTAAAGCACAATATAAATGTTAGCCATTATTATTATTATCTTAGAAACCAGAGGATTCTTGAGGAAAGGAAGTGATAAAATAGCTGTCCAACAACCTGTTGTCTTAGGAAGATTATTTTTGCATGTGAAGGAAATTGGAGGGGGGAGAGTAGACTGGAGGTAAGATCAAATGAGATAAGGTATATAAAGCACTTTGCAAACCTTGCTGCTAATATAAATACTGTGTTATTCTATAACTGTTCTAGGCAAGCAGGGATGAAGACATGTTAGGGCAATAGCTATATGAGTGGAGAAACAAGGAAACAGATGTAAGAGTTGTTGTAGAGGATGAACAGAACCTGGCAAGCACTCTTTGCACATGTAGGATTAGTCTTTGAGTAATAACACTTTCCATGCTCAGGGTACAAACTCTGTCACAAACCATATTCAGGACCTTCGTAGCTTGCTTGGATCTACCATATGAGCTTGAGCTGCACTCATATACTATTCAAGAACCTGGGGTAACAGAGTAGGATGTTGGGAAAGTGCAATCTCAGAACAGCCATGAGGACCTGATGAATTTATGCATAGTAGTCAATGGAAGAAAAGAAAATCATCAAGGTACTTTCAAATAATAGCAAGCAGACAGGGACAAGGAGATTGCTGAATTCCCTGACCCATGTGGAGCACAAAAAATATGGTGTTTGGTATATTGTTGGTAGAGGCCCCCTGTACTAAAGCCTCACTCAGGTACCAGTGTGGGTATAAGATAATGAAACCAAGTAGTGATAGGACTAGAGATATCTATAAACTTAATAGGTAGCTATGTGCTACAGTGGATAAAGCAGGAAGACATGAGTTCAGATATGGCTTCAGATACTAGCTATGTGACTGGAGGAAAGTCACTTAACCTCTGTCTGTCTCAATTCCCTCATCTGTAGAATGGGGATAATAATAGTACCTACCTCCAAGGGTTGTCGTGAAGATAGAATGAAGTACTATTTGCATAGTGCTTTGCAAATTTTAAAGCACTACACAAATTCTGACCATTATTAATATTTAATCAGTCAATAAACATTTATTAAGCACCTACTATGTGCCAGGTCCTGTGCTAAGGATGAAATGAATATGTGTAGAAAGAGTTGAGAAGTGACTTGAGGTAGATTTCTATTTAAGACCTTCCCTAAGACAAGTAATTGTTTTCTGGCAGAACTTTCAGGCAGTTTCTGTTTGTATTAGAACTTGAGCAGAAATTTATTAATTATAGATCAAAAGCAACTAAGCAATCGAGTTGTGAGACCAAAAAAAAAAAAGGTGTACAAATATAAATAGGATTTCAAGGTCAATTTGAATTAGAATGCCTAAGGCAGAAGGCAAATAGATATCACTGAAACTTATTGGAGCCCTTGTTTCTGGAAGGGTAATATTGGGGATTTTAGTTGACTGTAAGTTTAATATAAGTAAAGTGAATTCAGTTGCTGAAACATTCAGGATAGAATAATAAAAACATGTCTTAATCACCATGAATGGAACTGGAGGAAGTGAACAACTAAATTGATTTCGACCCCTCCCAATGTATATTATCTAATTTCAACTGAGCCCTGGCTGCAGCAAAGCATCCTTTGGCCCTTCATTAATTGATTATGTGTCTCACTCCAGACAGAGGCTGCTCTAAACCTCTCTTCTCTTATCAAACCTCCCATATGTCCCCCTAATTCTATTCCCTTAGCTGAGCACACCTCACTTTATAATTAACTGGGGGGGAAAAAAGATAATTTGTCCCATGAGCTTTTTCTTTCCCCCTCTCTTCTTGCCCAAATCCTTTGACATCATCCTCCTTTCTCCATAATCCTGTCAGATATTGCAGTAGCCCTTCTCTTCACGGTCATCCCCTGTATATATGTCCCTGCTCCTTTCTCCTCCTGTCTTCTCTAGCAGAGAAACTTTAGGATCAAATATAAATTCTTGTCTTTTAAAGCACTACCTTTCTAGCCTCTAATACTCCACCCCCCTCCTTCCTTTAACTCCATGGTCTAGTCAAAAAGCCTAAATCAAACAAGTCTTACTTGACTTCACACACCACGCTCCATTTCCTGTCCCTGAGCCCTAGTACTAGCTTTCCTTCATGCCTGCTTTGTACTCCCTCCTCACCTCAGCGTCACAGAATCCTTTACATCCTTCAAAACTCAGCTAAGAGACCACATTCAACACAGTATATGTGATACTAGAGTTTGTGTTTCACCTTCTCTGCTGGAGAAGATGGGATGGGATTGGAAGCCTTTCCTGATCCATACTCCCTTCCCCTCACCAACTGTTAGTGCTTTCTATCCTGAAACTATTTTGTATTTTTTTCCGTGTATACATCTAGGTATATATGTATATAAATATGCATAGATACACATCTTCTCTTCCCTGATAGAATATAAGATCCTGGAGAACAGGATCTTTCGCTTTTATCTTTGTATCCCCAGTGCATAGAGCTTGGCATATATTAAGTGACCAGCAGATCTTTGTTGATTGATCACAGGAAGTAATAGTTCCATTGTATTCTGCTAGCCAGATTTAATCTAGAGTATTGTGTTAATTTCATTTGGGGATTCCCTACTGTGATTTACACTTAGTAAGTATAAAGAAATGACTCCAGACTAGGGAGGGTCAAAGTTCAGGGAAGGCGAGTCCTGGTGACCACCACAGCAGCTCTGGAATATGGCCCATTAGTCACCAAGTAAGAAAATGTTTAGTTTTAGATTCTGCTGGAGAGTTGGTTCTCTTTCTTTCCATCACCTAGTGTCCATATCTCCATAGATGGAGATTAACGAGAGCAATGGAGCTCTTTGGTTGATAGGGGCTTGAATGAGTTGGCTGCCATGTGGATTATGGAATTATGGAGGTTAACAAAAGCAGCATCAGCCTGGGAAACTCTCCAATTGCTAGGGGTTTGGGCAAGTCAGGAGAGCTAGCATTTGAGAGAGCTTAAAACTTTTATGTACTCATGAAATCTACATTCTATGTCTAATTCAACTCTTTGGTGAGGACATGAAGCTGGGGAATGGAATAGGGTAAAAATGACAACCTAGCAGCTTGAAACCCAGACCTTGCCTCTGGCCTATCTGTGAATTTCTGTACCTACTTCTGCCTCTGACACAACCAGCTGACCTTTTTCTAGCCATGTGTCTGGTTCCTTATCAACCTGTTGTACTGTATTAACCTCCATTTCTGTTGGAATGTACATGTCCCCACTATACTTCTCCTCACTCTGTAAACAGGGGAAGGTTCAATCAGCACTATTTACCCTGCTTAGCCATGGCCCTTATTAGTCACTAGCATGGACCTTGCCTAGGGGTTGAGCCAGATGGACCAGTATTTCTGGAATCATTTCTTTAGAGTAGTCACTCAATAAAATAATTGTTGGGTGAATGAAGCAATGAATGAATCAATATACTGATAATAGTAGTGTAGTACCAATGGTACCCTGAGGCTTAGGAAGGGAATATCAGTTATCTACATTTATTAAGCATTTACCATGTGCTGAAGAGACTGCTAAGCTCTGGGGATACCAAAAAATGGACAGTGCTCTCAAGAAGTTCACAGTTTAATCCTATGATTAAACATGCAAACAACTATGAACAAACAAGATATAGAAAGAATAAGTTTGAGATAGACTCAGAGGAAAGGCAGCAGACTTAGAAGGACACAGAAAGGCTTCCTGCATAGTGGAAACTTCAAGTGAGACTTGAAGGAAGCAAGGGAAGCCAGGAGGTGGAGATAAGGAGAGGGAGTATTGTAGGTGTGGAGGACAACCAGTGAAAATGGAGGCTAGGGGCAGCTAGGTGGCGCAGTGGATAAAGCACAGGCCCTGGATTCAGGAGGACCTGAATTCAAATCCGACCTCAGACACTTGACACTTACTAGCTGTGTGACCCTGGGGAAAGTCACTTAACCCCAATTGCCCTGCAAAAAAAGAAAAAAGAAAAGAAAAGAAAAGAAAATAGAGGCGTGTGTCACTGGACTAAAAATAAAAAGTACATGGTGGGATATAAGATAACTGGAAAAAAAAGGAAGGGTCCAGGTTATAAAGGCCTTTACATGCAAGATGATTTACTATTTAATTCTAGAAGTAGTGAGAAGCCTCTGGGATTAATAAAAAAGGGGAGTGGGGGGGCAGCTAGATGGAGCAGTGGATAAAGTACCGCCCTGGATCCAGGAGGACCTGAGTTCAAATCCAGCCTCAGACACTTGACACTTTCTAGCTGTGTGACCCTGGGCAAGTCACTTAACCCTCATTACCCTGCAAAAAAAAAAAGGGTGAGTGATATGGTCAGATCTGTACTTTAAGAAGATCCATTTGATAGCTGAATAGAAGATGGATTGGAATAATGAGAGACTTGAAGCAGGGGGACCAACTGGCAGGCTATTGCAGTAGATGATAAGGGCCTATACAAGTATGGTGGCAGTATCAGTGGAGAAACAAATTCCAGGAAGGTAAAAACCAATAGGACCTGACCCCTGATTGGATATGGGGAAAAGAGAGAGTGAGGACTAGAGAGGGTCACCTGGATGGCAAGCTTATGCAACATGGTACACTGAATTATGCTTCCTCTATGATTTATTCAAGGAGAAAAAGGTGAATTGGAAGATGGTGGTACCCTTGACAGTAATAAAGAACTTAGGAAGAGAGGCAAGCTCCAGGAAAAAATTAATGAGTTCAATTTTGGACATGTTGAATTTAACACGTATATGGGACATCCTCTTTGAAATGTCTGCTAGGCAGTTGGAGATTTGAGACTGGAGGTCAGAAGAGAGATGAGGGTTAGACAAGTAGATCTGAAAGTTATCTGCATAGAAATCATAATTGAAGCCACAGGAGCTGATGAGATCACTGGGTGTGCAGACATATTTTAGGGAAGACTTTGAAAAAATACCTGAATGAGAAAAAGTTTGGCATATACTGGAGATTAAGATACTAGAGGCTCAGTCTAGCCACTAGTTAGGTATGACCTTGGCCTTCTTTGATCTTCAGTTGGCTTATATAAAATGAGTAAGTAGGATGGGTGATCTAGAAGGTCCCTTCCAACTCTAAAATTCCATGATTCTAAATTGACTTATATAAGTACACAGAGATCTTTCATCAATATAAGTGGAGTTGGCAATTAACTGATCTATTGTGGGGCGGGGAAGGGAAGCGAGGAAAAACTGTGAATTACAAATAAAGATTTTTAAAAAGAAAAAGCTGCATGAGTATTGCCTTACTCATATTTCACGTAAGGGTTAAAATACCACATATGTCACATGCTAGGGTCACTGTAGGAAAATGTCAAAGCCAAGAGAAAAATCCAGCAAATCTGGCCTATAGCCATGGAAACTAATTTATATCTCCATAGCATGACATATTTATGTTCATATTTTGTAAAGATACATTTTTAGTTATTGCACCTGATGTTCTCTTGGTCTGTTTTATATTGGTAAAATGATTTCAAGCTTAGTTCCATCATGTCTGGTTTCCACCACCTAATAAAAGATTCACTTCAGCAACCAGATGCAATAAGAACTCATCCCAAAGGAATAATAGTTAAGGAGAGGGGAAAGATGCATCTGTTAGTTCCAAAAACTCCACTAACCTATGGGAGTTATCAAGGCAGAAGGATAGAATTAGGCTCCAAAGGGAGGGTCATGATTTAGCAATATGTGTAGTTCCCCATGAGAGTGTTTAGAAAACAGTGCTCTGGAGATAGCATGGTGATCAGTAGAAAGTGATGAAAGTAGGAACAAGGAAGTAGGTTCAAAACTATTAAACTATTAATTTCCTTTTTGATTATATAATGTCATAATTAACCAGAAGTTTTCTCGATCGTTCTTATGAAATTGTTCTAACTCATAAAATTGCCTTAAGAAAGAGCTACTGTGCCACCCAACTATATAAATAATTCTAATAAATATGTGACAATTAGTTGCTCAACTTTGCATAGTACCTATTAGTGTACAAAGCCCTTTCCTCACAACAAATCTGTGAGGTAAAAGTGCAAGCATTATTGTCCCCATTTTTCACATTCAGAAACTGAAGCTCAGGGTGATTTGTCATTGCATTGGAGCTAGGACTTGGGGGAAGTAGAATCCAGCATTCTTTGCACTGTGCCACAAAATCCTTATATTTCATAAGAATTCATGAAATTTAAAATATATATATATGGGCAGATACATTTTAAAAAATAATACGGGGCAGCTAGATGGCGCAGTGGATAGAGTACCGGCCCTGGAGTCAGGAGTATCTGAGTTCAAATCCAGCCTCAGACACTTAACATTTACTAGCTGTGTGACTGTGGGCAAGTCACTTAACCCCAATTGCCTCACTAAAAAAACCAAAACCAAAAAGTAATAGAATACCAAAGAAGCTAACGTTTTCAATGAAAAATATAAGCAAAAAGTCTCCTTGCATATTATCCTAAAGATAGCATTGAGTTTGATTTTCTTTTTAAAAAATTTCCTTATTTATTTATTTAGAGTTTGATTTTCAGTAAATATTTACCTAAGTGGACTTTAAAATTTCATACTTTATGGTTATAAGCAGTTTTCCATATTGCCACATTAACAAAAATTCAATTGTTTCCCTTTTGAGAAATGCATGCAGTGGCAAGAAACTATCCACCAGAAACCCAGCCACAGCCACAGCAAACCAGGAGCAGGTCTTGGGAGCCTCTGAATCAGTAGCAGTAGCAGCAACTGCTTCTAGAACACAGCCCACAGATGGTAAGGGAGTCAAACAATTGGCCAGAAGGAGATTACAGGGATCTCTTTGCTAGCACTGAGGCAGGACTCTGTTGTTTTGCCCATATTCAGATCCAGGTTTCAGTCTTGGGTGGCAGTCAGGGGAGGAGCACAAGCACATAAGAACTTATAGCCACAGTGAAACGGGATTCTATACATAGTTCTAGGGCAGAAAATCAGACCTGTGGTTGCTTGCAGATCAGAGCACAGACCAGGAGAGTAGTAAACATACCTCTCCTTAAATCATACCACCTTAAAAGAATTACAAACTTACAAATTCCTAGAAATATCTCTAAAAACAGCTGCACTGTCCCCCTTTGGACAGTGTGCCCTCCACCCTGGAAGCAGTGCCCTACTTTAACAGAGAGTTAAAAGTCAAGAAGTAGGTTGGGAAAATAACCAAACAGAAAAAAATGCTGACCCTAAAAAGTTTCTATGGTGACAAGGAATATCAAAATACACCCCCAGAAGAAGATAACAAAGTCAAAGCTTCTACATCCAAAGCTTCTATGAAAAATGTGAATTGGTCTCAGGTCATAGAAGTGCTCAAAAAGACTTTGAAAATAAATTGAAAGAGAAATGAGAGTGATATAAGAAAATCATGAAAAAAACTCAATAGCTTGGTAAAGGAGACCAAAAAAAAAAATACTGAAGAAAATAACACCTTAAAAAACAGACTAGGCCAAATAATATTAAGGGGTACAAAAAGCTAATGAGGAAAAGAATGCCTTGAAAAGCCAAATTGACCAAATAGAAAAGGAGGTACAAAAGCTCTCTGAAGAAAATAACTCCTTAAAAATTAGGATTGTGAGAAAATAATTATTAATAATGGACTTTTTGGGAGGACCCAGGGACCCTACTTCAGAAAGTATAGTTCTTAGAAACTTTAGCTAATCCCTTTTAGGACCAGTCCAGGAGCCCATGGGTGGGTCAATAGAAATGGAGATTGACTAGATGAGATTAGCCACACCTGGATTTCATCTGCTTTGCCCTTCTGAGAAGGTCTTTTTTTACACTTTCCCATTAAGTCATTACATCATTAGGGCATAGGTAAAACTCATTTAATATGGACCACCCTCAGGTCATGTCAACCAATGGAATTGAATGATTCTAGCCAATTAGCTTTGAGCAGTGTGTAAGAGCTGCCTCTATTGAAGGAGGAAGGGGATTGGACTACAAGAGACTTGCTCTCTCCGGTGCCTGGGATGCTCTTGAACTCACCACACACTCTCTCCTTTTCCTCTTTGGAAAAATGTGCTGGGTATGTAACTAGTGGGGAAGTTAGTCAGGTACATGGTCAATACTTTAGTAATATGTGATCTTAATTAATAATAAATGCTTACTGCCAAAACTGGTGCAATAGCCTTTAATTTATAAGTAGCAATATATTAGAAAATCCCAGCCTAGTCCTACAATATTTTAAATGACACAGAATTGAGCAAATGGAAGCTAATGACTTTATGGGAAATCAAGAAATGATAAAGCAAAACCAAAAGAATGAAAACAATAGAAGGCATTGTAAAATATCTCATTGGAAAAACAACTGACTTGGAAAATAGATCTAGGAGATATAATTGGAAAATTATTTGACTACCTGAAAGCCATGTTCAAAAAAAGAGCCTAGATATCACCTTCCAAGAAACTGTCAGGGAAAATAGCCCTTGTATTCTAGAACCAGAAGGTAAAATAGAAATCAAAAGAATCCACTGATCATCTCCTGAAAGAGATACTACAATGAAAACTCCCAGAAATGTTATAGCCAAATTCCAGAGCTCCCAAGTCAAGGAGAAAATATTGCAAGCAGCCAGAACGACACAATTTAAGTATTATGGAACCACAGACAGAATAACACAAGATTTATCAGCTTCTACATTAAAGGATAAGAGGGCTTGGAATATGATATTCTGGAGGACAAAGAAACTGGAATTACAACCAAGAATCACCTACCCAGTAAAACTGAATATAATCCTTTGGGGGGTGGGAAATGGGAATTCAATGAAAGAGAGGATTTTCAGGCATTCTTGATGAAAAGACCTGAACTGAATAGAAAATTTGACTTTCAAATACAAGACTCTAGAGAAGCACAAAAAGACAAGCAGAAAAAGAAATCATAAGGGATATTAAAAGGTTAAACTGGTTACATTCCTACATGAGAAGATGATACTTGTAACTTTTGAGAAAATGGATAATTGTCTCCTCTCAATGAGGATATAACAGTCAATCATACTCCTCCTGACCTGTTTTTAGGACAAAGGTCTCAGATCCCCTCCTCCCCCTCTGTCTAACAAAATCACATGGTTCAAGGAGCCCTGGTCTCAATAAGGTCCACTCCTGAGTTGTGTCCATATAAGGAAGAATTGATTAGGGATGGGAATACTGTGTTCTGATTAGATAGTTTTTGTATGTAGATTGTAACCCTTGAGTAATGGGACCAATGATGAAAAAGGGCAGGGTCCATTTGCATTAGGGACTAGGGTTTAAAACAAGGCCTGTGAGCCCCCATTCTTGGCATCCACTAGCTGCACACTAGGGTGCCACTTTCTCATGAGAAGGAAATAAATGAGCCTTTGTCATATTGCTGCTGAGTTCCCAAGAATTATTGAGAAGAGGATTGTTTTCCCTCACATAACTCATAAGAACTTTTTATTATTAGGGCAGCTGGGTGGAGTATATTTAGACAGAGGGCACAGGTGTGAATTGAATATGAAGGGATGATATCTAAAATAAATTTAAAGGGATGAGAGAGGAATGCACTGGGAGAAAGGGAAAGGGAGAGGTGGAATGGGGTAAAGTATTTCATATAAAAGAAACAAGAAAAAGCTTATGGAATGGAGGGGAAAATGGGGGCAGTGTGGGGGAATGAGTGAGCTTTACGCTCATCAGAATTGGCTGAAGGAGTGAATAGCATACACACTCAACTGGGTATAGTAATCTATCTTACCCTACAGGAAAGTAGGAGGAAAAGGGGATAAGGGGAAGGAGAGATTGAAGGGAGGGCAGATTAGGGGGAGGGGGCAGTCAGAAGCAAAACACTTTTGAGGAGGGATAGGGTAAAAGGAGATAGAGAAAAGAGTAAATTTCATGGGGAGGGAATAGAATGGAGGGAAATACAGTTAGCAATAGTAACTATGAAAAAATTTTGAAGCAAGTTTGTCTGACAAAGGCCTCATTTCTCAAACACATAGAGAACTTAGTCAAATTTATTAGGATAAACCTAGGACTGTTCCATGGGCCAAGATGGCAGAGGAAAGGCAGTGAGCTCTCGAACTCATGACATGATCTTTCAAAAAACCATCCAAATAATGCCATAGGAAAATGCCTGGAGAAGCAAAACCCACAGAAGAATGTGCTGAAATCATCTTCTAACCAAGAACGGCTTGGAAGGTCAGAAGGAGGGAGCTGCTGTGCTGAGACAGGAGTCAAGCCTAACCCCACAGTCACCCTGACACAGATCCAGTCCCAGGAAGGCCTCACCAGAGAAAGAGACCCCCAGAGCCTCTGAATCATCTGCAGCACCAGTGTCATCTGGAACTAAGCTCAGAGTCTGGTGAGTGGGCTGAGCCCTTGGCAGGGGGCAGACTACAGGGGTCTATGCTGGTGCTGAGGCAGAACTTGGATTTTTCACCCCTGCTGGGAACCAGGAGGTAAGCTTGAGTAGCAGTGGCCCAGGTGAGGAGGGGCACAGGCTTGTTGGAGCTGACAACCACAATACCCAAAGCTGGTTGATTAGCAAGTTGGTCTGGGGTCATCTACAGACCAGGAAACAGGCCAGGAGAGTGAAGAACCTGATCCTCCTTAAATCATACCATCTGGGACTTCTTAAGCTTGGGAAACTGCAGCCTGGAAACAGGGCCCCACTTTAAGGAACTAAAAGTCAAGTAAAAGAAAGGGAAGAGGAGCATACAGGGAAAGGCGAGGACCATAGAAAGTTTCTTTAGTGACAAGGAAGATTGAGGTGCACCCTCAGAGGAAGATATCAATGTCAGGGCCCCTATATCTAAAGCTTCCAAATTTATTAGGATGAGAGCCATTTCCCAATTGATAAATTATCAAAAGATATAAAGAATTTTCAGATGAAATAATCAAAGCTGTCTATAATCAAATGAAAAAAAAGTTCTTTGACTCACTATTTTAAAAATTATAACAGTATTTTATTATTTTCCAGTTACATGTAGAGATAGTTTTCAACATTTGTTTTTATAAGATTTCTAATTTCAAATTTTTTTCCTTCCCTCCCCTCCCCTCCACCCTCCCCAAGACAGCAGGTAATCTGATATGTTATATATGTACAAACATATTTCTGCATTAGTCATGTTATAAGAGAAGAATCAGAGCAAAAAGGAAAAACCTCAAAAAAGAAAAACAATAGCATCAAAAACAAAAGAAATAGTATGGTTCAATTCTCATCCATATTCCACAGTTCTTTTTTTTTTCTATTATGGGGTACTACCTCATACCTATTGGATTGGATAATAGGACAGCAGAGGGAAAGGATGAATGTCATAGGGGATATGGGGAAAAAGAGACATTAATGTACTGTTGGTGGAGTTATAAACTGATTCAAACATTCTATAGAACTATTTGGAACTATGGCCAAAGGTATATAAAACCATGCATACTCTTTGACCTAGTAATACTACTACTAGGTTGGTATCCAAAAAGAGATAAAAAACAAAAAGTTAAAGGACCTATATGTACAAAAAATATTTATGGCAGCCCTTTTCTTGGTCAAAGAATTTGAAATTGAGGAGATGCTCATCAATTGGGGAATGGATGAACAAATTGTAGTATGAGATTATGATGGAACATTATTGTGCTATAAGAAATGATGAGCAGGATGCTCTCAGAAAAACCTAGAAAGACTTATATGAGCTAATGCAAAGTGAAATGTACTGTATACAAAGTAACAGCAATATTGTAAAATGTTCAGTTATGAATGATAGCTATTCTCAGCAATACAATGATCTAAGACAACTCTAAAGGACTTATGAAAAATATGATCCATCTCCAGAGAAAGAACTGATGGTGTCTAAATACAGATTGAAACATAATTTAAAAAAAAACAATGATTCTCACATCACAAGAAAGAAAGAAAGAAAGAAAGAAAGAAAGAAAGAAAGAAAGAAAGAAAGAAAGAAAGAAAGAAAGAAAGAAAGAAAGAAAGAAAGAAAGAAACTGTTCACCACTCAAGATCAGCCAGAAGGAATACTAAAGGGTGATAGGGTTAAGCTCAAAGTGCTCAGGTTCAAAAAGACATTGGTACAGTAACTGAGAAGAATGAGGCAAGTAGAAACATACTCATGTATGAACTCAATCTTGTTCAAATTCTTTGCTTTGTTTCTGTTACATTTCTTGAACTTTTGCCAGACCTCAGAATATACTTGCCTATTTTATTCGTTGGATCCTGGTATGTCTGCATTGCCAATCTCTACTCCTATGTCTTGACCAGGCCTCCTTCCTTTGTCCTCCAAATACTAGTTAATTTGTAAAAAATTACCCAGTTGTCCAAAACGGTCCAACTTTTGATGTTGGAACTTCTTGATGCTGGAACTGTTATAACTGATCCCAGACTATACCACCCTGCTTGGATTTTAACCCATTCCACTGACTAGATCTGTCCTTGGCAGAATACATTCGGCATTTCAGCCTTTTAACAATTATGTGAAATAAATTCATTTTACGGGTGAAGAAACTGAGGCTCACAGAAAGTTAATAGACTACTCAAGCTCGTGGAGCAGAAACTTGAATTTTCTTTTGACTTCAAGTTCAATACACTTTCCATTATATCATGCTTCCCCTCAGATTTATTCGAAGAGAAAAAGTGAGATGAAATTATGAATTCCAAATAAAGATTTTTAAAAGGGTGGAAGTAAACTGTCTAAAAGCTATTTTCTCAATTGCCCATATGGTCGATGATTTGGGGGAGAAAAAAAGTATTTTAAAAAAAGGTTTGGAAATTTTTTAAAATCCTCCTAAAGGGACTAGAGGGTTTTGTTTTTGTTTTTGTTTTTTTTGCTGTTTTGCTTGGGGGGAAGAGAGGAGGCATATTGTCCCTTTGCATTGACCAGACATTCTCAGAGACTTAGCAAGTAAGGTCTTCCCTTGTACCTCTAACAAAGATAAAGGCAATGGCAACTTTAGTGAAAGTCAGAGAAAATAGTGGGACAGATTTTTGGTTTGTTGTTTTTTTTTCTAGTAAGAATGACAGTAAGCAGTCCCCCCCTCCTTTTTTATTTATTTTTAATTTATTTTTCGTTTTGTTTTGTTTGTGTTTTTTTGTGGGGGGGGGGCAATGGGGGTTAAGTGACTTGCCCAGAGTCACACAGCTAGTAAGTGTCAAGTGTCTCAGGCTAGATTTGAACTCAGGTCCTCCTGAATCCAGGGCTGGTGCTTTATCCACTGCACCACTTAGCCACACACACCCCCCTTTTTTAAATGGGGAGAAATTACAGTTATCAACAATGATTATTTAGTTAAATAGTTACCAGGAACACCAAGAGTCAGAAAAGAAACATAAAGCAGAGAGGTACAAAAGTATGGAGTAGAAAAATATTCAATGTGATATTGGTAGTAGAAATAAAATAAGAAGAACATTTATATAGTACCCACTATGTGTCAGTTACTGTGCTATGTGTTTTCACAAAATATTATCTCATTTGATCTTCACGATAATCCTTCAAGGTAGGTGCTATTATTCTCTTTGTTTTGCAGTTGAGAAAACTGAGTCAGTGACTTACTCAGGGTTACACAGCTATTAAGGATGATAAGTTAGGAGTAGGAAGATTTTTTTTTTTTAGTGCAGTACCTTATATGTAATTGCTGGATCTCAGAGTTGGAAGGGACTTTTTTCGTTTCTCTTCCTGAGAGAAAAAAAAAGTATTCAAAATTAAAAAGAAACAAATTTGGCAAAACATTTTAGTGGCAAATACACACACATATTTAAATCTGCCCTCTAAAATCTATAAGGAACATAAATTTTAGACCTTGAAAATGATCTTAGCGATTATCTGACCCAACTTTCTCATTTTACAGAGGAGGAAATGGATCTCTGAGGAATAAAGTGATTTGCCCAAAGACAAGTCACTGCATTCAAATTCCATCTCTGATGCTCACAACCTATGTAATCTTAGGCAAGTCACAACCTCTCTGGACCTCAGTTTCCTAATATGTAAAATAAGGGGCCTGGACTCTGAGGTCCCTTCCAACTCTAGGTCTCTGATCTTATCATCCTAGGTCACACAAGTTATAAAGAGGAAGGAAGGAAACTAGCATTTATTAAGTGCCTACTAAGTTCCAGGCACTGTGCTATGCACTTCATGATTTTCCATTTGATCTTCAAAACATCTCTGGAAATTCGGTTCTATTCTTATTTTACAGTTGACGAAACAGGCAAACAGCTATTAAATGACTTGCTGAGAGCCAAATAATTAGTAAGTGACTGAGAATAGACTTGAACTCCGGTCTTTCCTGACTCAAGACCCAGGGCTTTTTATCTACTAGACTGCCTACCTATCTTTATATTTTTTTAATTAATTATTTTTTTTAAGCAATAAACATTTATTTTGTTTTTTCCAGTTACATGTAAGGGTAGTTTTCAACATTCATTTTCATAAGATTTAGAGTTCCAAATTTTTCTCCCTCCCTCCCTCCCTTTCCTCCTCCGTCCACAAGATCGTGAGCAGGTTATATATGTACAATCCACAAGTGTTCTTTTTATCAGTTCTTTCTATGGGGGTGAATAGTAAGCTTCTTCATTAGTTCCTTGGGATTTTCTTGGATCATTGCATTGCTGAGAGTAGTTAAGTCATTCACAATTGCTCATTAAACAATACTGCTGTCATCACGCACAATGTCCTCCCAGCTCTGCTCACTTCACTATACATCAATGTTCATTAGTCTTTCCAGGTTTTCCTGGGATCATCCTGTTTGTCATTTCCTGTAGCACAAGACCATTCCACTACAATCACATAACAAAGCTTTTTCCATCATTCCTCAATTGATGGACATTCCCTTGATTCTCAATTCTTAGCCTCCACCAAAAGTTGCTATAAATATTTTTTGTACAATTTTCCCCCCTTTTCTCTTTTTCATGATTACTATTGTTAACTGTTTTCCTTCCATTCTATTCCCTTCCCCATGATATTTATTCTATTATCCATCTTCTTTCATCCTATCACTCTTCAAAAGGGATTTGCTTCTGTCTGTCCCCTCCCCCACTCTGCCCTTCCTTCTTTTGCCCCTCTCTCTTTATCCCCTTCCCCTCCTATTTTCCTGCAGGGTTAGAGAGATTACTCTACCCAATTGAGTGTGTACATTATTCCTTCCTTGAGCCAATTCTAAAGAGATTGAGGTTTTTGAGCCAATTCTGATGAGTGTTAGGCTCATTTACTGCCCAGATTAAATAGATTACTCCACCCAGTTGGGGGTGTGTGTGTGTGTGTGTGTGTGTGTGTGTGTGTGTGTGTGTGTGTGTATGTGTTAGTCCCTTTTTGAGGCAGCTCTGATGGGTTTAAGGTCATTGAGACTTTTCTGATGAGTGTAAAATTCATTTACTGCCCTGCTCCTCTCCCATCTCTTCTCCCACTCCATAAGCCTTTTCCTGTTTCTTTCATGTAGGATTTCACCTCTGCCCTTCCCCCTCCCCCAGTACATTTCCTTCACCCCTCAATTTAACCCTAAAGTTGTCATCACCTAGTTAGGTGACACAGTGGACAAAGCATCACCCTTGGACCCAGGGGAATCCCAGCCAAAACCTGGCCTCAGACACAAGACTGTATGACCCCAGGTATGTCCCCCAGCTCCAATTTTTTATGGTTCTCTAGGGTCTTGTATTTGAAAGTCAAATTTGCCATTCAGTTCAGGTCTTTTTATCACAAATATCTGAAAGTCTTTTTCATTAAAGTCCCATTTTTTCTGCTGAAAGATTATTCTGAGTTTTGCTGGGTAGGTGATTCTTGGTTGTAATCCCATTTTCTTTGCCCTCTGAAATATCATATTCCATGCCCTCCAGTCCTTTAATGTAGAAGCTGTTAGATCTTGTGCTATCCTGACTGGTACTTCACAGAACTTGAATTCTTTCTTTTTGCTAGCTTGCAATATTTTCTCCTTGACCTGAGAGCTCTGGAATTTGGCTATAATATTCCTAGGAGTTTTCCTTTTGGGATCTCTTTCTGGAGGTGATTGGTGGATTCTTTCAATTTCTATTTTAGTTTCTTCTAGAATTTCAGGGCAATTTTCCCTCAGAATATCTTGGAAGATGATGTCTAAGGTCTTTCCTTGATCATGGTTTTCAGGTAGACCAATAATTTTAAAATTATCTCTCCTGGACCTATTTTCCAGGTCAGCAGTTTTTCCCAGAAGATATTTCACATTGCCCTCTATTTTTTTATTCACTTGGATTTGCTTTATTGTGTCTTGGTTTCTCATAAAGTCACTGGCTTCCATTTGTTCAATCCTCGTTCTTAGGCAATTATTTTCATCAGAGAGCTTTTGTACCTCCTTTTCCATTTGGCCAATTTGACTTTTCAAGCTGTTGACTTTTTTCTCATGTCTTTCCTGCATCACCTTCATTTCTCTTTTCATTTTTTCCTCTACCTCTCTAACTTTATCTTCAAAGTCCTTTTTGAGTGTTTCTATGGACTGAGACCAATTCATACTTTTCTTGGAAGCTTTAGATATAGGGGCCCTGATGTTGACATCTTCCTCTGAGGGTGCCCCTTGGTCTTCCTTGTTACTGAAGAAACTTTCTATAGTCCTCACCTTTCTCTGTCTGCTTTCTTTTACTTGACTTTTAGCTCCTTAAAGTGGGGCCCTGTTTCCAGGCTGCAGTTTCCCAAGCTTAAGAAGTCCCAGATGGTATGATTTAAGGAGGATCAGGTTCTTCACTCTCCTGGCCTGTTTCCTGGTCTGTAGATGACCCCAGACCAACTTGCTAATCAACCAGTTTTGTGTGTTGGGGTTGTTAGCTCTGATGAGCCTGTGCCTCTCCCCCACCTGGGCCACTGCTACTCAAGCCTACCTCCTGGTTCCCAGCAGGGGTGAAAAATCCAAGTTCTGCCTCAGCACCAGCATAGACCCCTATAGTCTCCCCCCTGCCCAGGGCTCAGCCCTCTCACCAGATTGTGAGCTTAGTTCCAGATGACACTGGTGCTTCAGCTGATTTAGAGGCTCTGTGGGGTCTCCTTCTCTGGTGAGGCCTTCCTGGGACTGGATCTGTGTCAGGGTGACTATGGGGTTGGGCTTGACTCCTGTCTCAGCACAGCAGCTCCCCCCTTCTGACCTTCCAAGCCGTTCTTGGTTAGAGGATGATTTCAGCACATTCTTCTGTGGGTTTTGCTTCTCCAGGCATTTTCCTATGACCTTATTTGGATGTTTTTTGGAGTGATCATGTCATGAGTTCGAGAGCTCACTGCCTTTCCCTGTTCATACCTTTTGATCCAGCAATACCACTACTAGGTCTGTATCCCAAAGAGATTTTTTTTTTCTGTTACCAATTATATTAGATTTTTAAATTTCTCATAATGGCATGAGGACAATTAGGCAGGTGATGCAAAAAGTGATGAAACAAAGATAAAAATTATTTTTAGAAATTAATTTTGCAGCAATTGTCTTCTTAATTTACCCTCCATAAGGGGGGACTATAGTAATATTAAGTTTTTTTATTGAATAGAGTTTTATTTTCCAAAATATGTGTAAAAACAAATTTTAACATCAATTTTTAAAAAATTTGTGTTCCAACTTCTCTTCCTCCTCCATTCCCACCCCCCACCCACTAGAACTCAAGCATTTCAAAATAAATTATACAAGAGTAGTCATGGAAAACATTCCCAAATTAGCTAGGTTGTGAGAGAAAACAGTAAAAAAAAAAACCCCAAAACTTCAGATTTTTAAAAAGGGAAAAGGACCTGTTTGTACAAAAAATATTTATAACAGCTCTTTTTGTGTTATCAAAGAATGGGAAATTAAAAGGATGCCTAAGAATTGAGGAATAGCTGAAAAAGTTGTGATATATTATGGAATATAATACTATTGTGCTATAAGAAATGATGAGCAGGCTGATTTTAGAAAAACCTGGAAGGACTTAAGTGAACTGATGCAAAGTGAAGTGAGAAGAACATTGTACACAGGAACAGCAACATTGTATGATGATCAACTGTGAATGACTTAGCTCTTGTCAGCAATATAGTGAAGCAAGATAATTCCAAAGGACTCATGATGGAAAATGCTATCCACATCCAGAGAAAGATTGATAAAGTCTGAAGGAAGATCAAAGCATACTATTTTCACTTTATTTTTTCATGTTTTTTTTCCTTTTGGTTTGTTTTTTCTTTCACAATATGACTAATTTAGAAACATTTTGCGTGATTGCATATATACAAACCATATAAAATTCCTCACTGGCTTAGGGAAGGTGGAGATGAGAGAGGGAGAAAGGCAATCTAAAAACTCAAAATTTTTAAAAAATTGAATGTTAAAGATTGCAATTGGGAAAATATTATTTTTTTTAAAAGTGTTGCTATAAGTTTTAAACTATTAAAGTTTATAACAAGGGCTCTCTTTACCAGGTTAATTCTCCCCACTCATGAAACCTCTGTGAGTTAGTGTTTCCATAAAATGGAGGCATAATGAAAAAAGGCAAGCAGTGATTCAGGGTGGAAACAAAGCAGATTTGATAGTCAAGAGATGGGTACCACAAAGTTAAGGATGTAGAGGTATAGATGTGGTGATCAACAAATTGTTGTTGTTGTTCACTTGTGTCTGACTCTTCATGACCCCATTTGGGGTTTTCTTGGCAAGGATACTGGAGTGGTTTGCCCTTTCCTTTTCCAGTTCATTTTACAGATGAGGAAACTGAGACAAACAGGGTTAAGTGACCTACCCTGGGTCACACAGCTGGCAAGTGCCTGAAGGCAGATTTAGACTCAGGAAGATGAGTCTTCCTGACTCCAGGCCCAACACTCTACCACCTAGCTTGCTGACCAATAAATTAACAAGAACTTATTAAGCATCCCCTATGTACCAAGCACTATGCTGGATTCTATGAATACAGAGACAAAAAAGAAAAAATCTCTGCCTTCAAGGAGCTTACTTTCTATTTAAGGAGACAACATGTATATAGTAAATATGAGGTTATTTTAAGAGGGTAGACATTGGCATTTGGAGAATCAGTAAGGTTTCATGTAGAGGTGATGCTTGCACTAAGGTTCGAAGGGAACTATAGATAACTTGTAAGAGGCAGGATGATGAGTGGGACAGAAAAAGTCTTTCTTTGGGTTTGGTCTACTCTTTTTTTTTTAAATTAAAAACATTTTTTGTTTGTTTTTGTGAGGCAATTGGGGTTAAGTGACTTGCCCAGGGTCACACAGCTAGATTTGGTCTACTCTTGATTCTACTAGCAATGAACTAGTCCTCATGAGAGGTCATTCCTGATAGGAACTGGACACCCAACACAAAAACATTGGCCACAAGAGCTTCTTTCCACAACTGAATTCATGTTTCAACATTACAAAGAGCAGCTTAAGGATCCAGAGTTCCTAAATCCTTCAAGTGAAGGGTTCTAGGCAGCCTGCTCCTAGGAGACTTTTAGTGTATACGGAATGGACGTGCCTTGCAGAGACTGAAGCCTGTTTGGTTATTATGGAACTGATTCTAGTCATCTAGCCAGGTTTTTGATTGGCTGCAGAGGCTTCAAAAGGGTCTATCAGTTTCTGCTACCTTCTCTTTGCCGTAGTGCTCCTGGGGGAGATGGGTGATCCTTTTGTTCATAGCAACCAATGAAGAGGTGGAGCCCATGACTCTGAGTTAGAAAGCTACAGAGGGTACTATAGCATCCTCACCTTCTAGAGTCCAGGTTTGTAACAAGTGCAGTATTGATGCCTCAGGAAGCAAGGAGTGACCTTCAGGGCCCCTGCCTGGCTGAGACAAGGATTTATCCAGGAGTGATGCCATTTTTGGGACATGAACTTGGTGGGACCAATGTTATAACTGAGCTAAGCTGAGCCTTCTTTCTCAAGAGACCAAGGGTTATAGGAAAAAATATGACCTAAGGTATTGGGGAAGATATTTGTATGTTTGTTCTTATTATATCTTTGAGGTAAATATCCCTTTGTAAAAGCTAATTGATGTTAAGTGATTAAATACAACTAGGACACTAATCACTGGCACCTAATAGGGAGGGAGGAACATGGCAAGTGGAGACTTGAGGTGATGGCACTAAACAAGAGAGAACTCCCAAGTTCCTCAGGTTATTTTAGAACCTTGATGGGGGAGGGGGGTGTATTTCTAATGTATGGAAGCTCAAATAATTCTGATTATGCTAATTCACCCTAACTACATCTGTTTGTCTAACAAGATGGTTAGAGGTGGAATTGGGGGCCAATCCATCTCCTTAAGAAAGGCCTTAGTTTTAGTCTACCTACTTTCCTAAAGGGAAAAGCCTAAAAAGGGTTTTAGAGTAGAGAAAATATTATTTTTTTATACTTTCAGTAGAACTAAAATAGAAGCTTAAAATATGATTTAACATTTTAACATTTTTTGATGTTTAACATTTTAACAATTTAACAAATATATTACAAAGTTCTAATACGTTGTGCTTATAAAAAGGCTTTCCCTAATCCCAAAATAGTAAAGAAAAGGAAGGAGAAAAGAAAATCAAACTTCCCTTCTAAGAGGTGAAGTTGATCTTTTACAGCATTCCCTGTGCCTGTGGGTCACTCCCCCACAGAAATTAGGGGACCAGGGGTTGACTTCAAGACACTCCCTCACCCTTCAGATAAGAAACTAAGCTGATTGACTTGGTGCTTCTATATCAATACTATTCCATTGGTTCCATAGGCCTGAAGTCTTTTCCCTCTCCCTTTTCCACAGAGGTCCCTCTATTCTGGGCTCAATTAGGTATCAGCTGCTACAACAGAACCAATACTGGTTTGACAGAGAACTGAGGTACTTCATTGTCCTTGTTTTCCATGGTGGGGACTGTCTATTCTGCACTATCCCGCACAGTTCGAGTTTAATCATAATCAATTTAAAAAGGAAAAGAAAATCATTCTTCCTATGTCAGAAGGAAAACTTGATCCCCACAGAGATCCCAGAGCAAACAGGACTCTTTTCACAGAGATTAGGGATATGGGATTGACAGGAAGTCTATGCCTGCACCCTTATTTTTCAGGTAACAAACCAAACTGTCCTGAGTGAAAATTCTTCTGTGATTCCCTCAGTGCGTAAGGCCATCCAACGATGGATTAAAACAAAATTTCTACATTTCCCTTCTGTTCACCAAAATTTCTCCAGTGGTGTGTCTGCACCATTGACAATCTCCTTGGAAGTCCCAGAATATTTCCTCTAGGTCCCTATACCTAAGGACACCCCAAATTTCCCCCCAAGGTATCCCTACGAGTCTAAGAGCAATACAAATGAAGTTTATAACTCATTCTTCACTAGGACAAGTGAAAACATCCTCAGAAAGCCCACAGATATATATGGGGCTCCCAAAAGGGGGTTAAGCACAAAGTAGATTACTCAAGATTTTTAGGCCAGCAGGTAAACCTTATGATCTCAGACAAACTGTCTGGAATCACATTAGAAATAAGGCAAGTCATTGAGGACCAATTAAAAGAAAACTGTGAACATTTACCGACTATTATAATATGCTATAGGCTGGTGTTTAGGTACCAGTAATTTTAAGGATGTGATTCCATTCTTTTATTAACTGCAACACTCATACTTGGAATAGTATTAAAATACATATTAATACATAATCACTCAAAGGAACAAAAGTTATCTCAAAAGAACAGATCTGACTTTAAAGGAAACACACCAGAAAAGAAAATCTGATTCTTTCGTTACAGGATAAAACAAACAACCAAAGCTCTTGGTGGAAACTTTCCACCAGATCCTAACAAATGCCAAGGATCCTAATATTGTCCCAGATAAGAACTCTGAAATTACTCTCCCAACCCCTATTTACATTAGCAGGGCAAAGCTTTTCAACTTATCCTCATCATTGCACACATGTGGATATATGTATGTATGTATTTTAAGTACATATAGATATATTTTAAATACAAGGTAATTTGGGGAGGACAGATTTGAACTCAGGTCCTCCTGAATCCAGGGCTGGTGCTCTATCCACTGTGCCACCTAGCTGCCCCCGACACTTTTTTTTTCACTCTGTTTTAGTTAACACTCACGTTTTAAAACAAACTGTTAAAAAAAAAAAAAAAGAGCCAAGAATGTCTTTGGCCTAAGGGTTGCAGGTGCCTTTGAGGTTTTGCAGCACGGAAATCTATCATGGCCAAGGACACTTTGATAGAGCGTGATGATATAGCGCCACTTGCTGGAAACTGTGGGAAACTACAAAATGATGCCTATTGAAAAGACTGAGGTGATATATTGTATTGTAAACAAAGGCTTACATATATATTTGTAAATGAATACTATTGTCATTTTTATATTTTATTAAATTTTCTATGAAACCTTCTTCCTTTAATGTTTGTAAACTGTGTAATTTGCAAGGGAGTTGGTAACAGCATTATTCTGGTAAGAACACGCAGGGTGTCACTCAAGTTTTCAGGTGCTTCTTAAAGGAAGGTTAAATGACTTGCCCAGAGTTATATAGCAATGAATATCTGAAGCCAGATTTGAACTCAGGAAGATGGGTCTTCCTGACTCTAGGTCCATTCTACCACCTAACTGCCCCCAACAGAAGACCTACAGATATGCATTTTATATTTAACATTCCAGATGACAACTATTAAGCACTTGTTGTATTCTTAGCACTGTGTCAGATATTAAGAATACAAAGATGAAAAATGACAACCAGTAAAGGGATAAAATGTGTAAGCAAATAAATTATGAGGTAGTGTGTGACAGGGGTACAGAAGATTCAGACAAAGTAGAATGAGAAAACTCAGGGGAAAAAATTGAGCGGATTATCAAGGATTATGGTTACAAGATTTGAAGAAAGAGATAAAGAGGGAGAAAGAAAGAAAGACAGAGAGAAAGAAAGAAAGAAAGAATGAATCCAAAAGGCAGAAATGGGAAGGAGTGTATCCCAGGTGTGGGGTGGGGGTGAGTGGTGGAACTACCCACACAAATGTGTAGAGAATACTTAAGATGAATCTGGGGAACTATGAGAAAACCAGTTTGGCTGCAATGTAGAGTATGGGAAAGAAATTAATATGAAATGTCTCATAAATAAAATTGTGGAAGCGCTAAATGCCAGGTAAAGCAGTTTATATTTGATCAAAAATGAGCAACTGAATATTTTTGAGCAGCAGAGTGAAATCATTAAACAGGAGAAGAGAGAGGCAAGGGAAAGAATACCAGTTAGGAGGTGATTTATAATATTCTAGGCAAAAGATGATAAGAGACCCAGCTACAGTGATAGTGGAGTGAATAGTGAGGATGAGACAAATAGACATGACATTTTATGGAGAATTGATAGGACATTGCAATTGACTGGATATGAAGGATGAGGGAGAGATTCTTAAGTTCTTAGCACCCCCTCCTTAAATTGTTTTAACATTTATTTTGTATGTATTTTCCTTTTACTTATCTGTTTCCCTCCAGTTTGTGTAAGCTTCCTGAGGGCAAGTACTAATTTGATTTTGGTTTGTATCCCCTGTATCTAACACAATGCCAGTCACATAATAGTTGCTTGATAAATGGTTGTTGACTTGAATTACACTGAGAGGGAAAAGTCAAAGATGTATCAAGTGTTATAGATTGATCAAAGGGAATGAGAATTGAGAAAAAGGGAGTTGACTAAGCAATTTAACATAGTTTCAGTAGATTGGTGGAGGTGGAAAACACACTTTTGATTACTAAGGACTGAATGGGTGGAGGTGGCCAGTATAACTAGTTTTTGAAAATTTGGCTGTGAAGGAGAGAAGAGACATGGGAGAAGAGTTTGAGAAGGTGGCAGTGGAGGGGAAATTGTGTTAAATTTTAGACATAATCTGAGCACGTTTGTAAGGGGGTTAGGGAAAAGGGAGAGGTCTGGAAAGAGATGGTGCCAATTGCATCATGATGACAAATGAATAGATCAGCCTTGGCAAGAGGTAGGGCCACCAAGAATGCATGAGGATGCAGACATAATTTTAGTTTTATTTAATGGCATTTGGGAAGATAATTCCTTTTTAAAAAAAAAGTCTTCATATCAGCTGCCTTCTCTTTCTACTCCTGTTGTCCTCTTTTCCCAATGAATTCTTTCTTGTACTTCCATTTTGAGGAAGAGGCCAGACCAGCCATGCTTAACTTTCCATATTTTGAAACTGTGCCCCAGCTCAAATGAATATCTTTCCTTTTTCCATACTTCCCAATTGCCCTTTTCAGCTCCTATTTATTTGTTGTCTGCCCCCATTAGAAGGTAAGCTCCTTGAGGGCAAGTAGTATAAGTACTATCTTTCTTTCTTTATATTGTACTGTATTTGTATTCCCAGCACAGCACAATGCTTGTCACATAGTAAGAGCTTAATAAATGTTTGTTGACTTGACTTTTATATCATCTCTTTTTCTGATAATAAAGTTTCAGTAAACAGGCTAAAATGCCTGAGAAAATAAGAGAATTGGATAATAGAGAAAATAAGAGAATTGTATTGATCAGCAGTTCTCAAAGCATGTCTGGGGTGGGGACACCAAGGTTCTTTCAGGGAGTCTGTAAGATCAAAACTAACTTCATAATAATGCTAAGACATTTTAATTTATAATGGGTAAATAACAAAAAGATACAACCCACATAAACAAAAGGTCTTTGGAGGAATCCTCAATAGTTTTTGAGAGTATAAAGTCCTGAGACCAGAAAGTTTGAGAACCACTGAACTAGATAATCCCCAATGTCCTTTTCACTCTAAATCCTATATACTCCTACATAGCATACCTGCATCATCACCTGTTCTCAAATCTAGATAACTTGTTCTCTGTAATATTGTAATTCGCCTGAAGGTGTCGCTCGTGACCTGAGAAATTATTCCTTTATTTTTTTAAACTACAGTAACTAACTGGTAAGAAGACACTCCTTGAAAGGAAAGCTATGGCAAATTTGGACAGCATACTAAAAAGCAGAGACCTCACTTTGCCGACAAAGGTTGGTATAGTCAAAGCTATGTTTTTTCCCAGTAGCGATGTATGGCAGTGAGAGTTAGACTATGAGGAAAGCTGAGCGCCACAGAATTGATGCTTTCGAATTGCGGTGCTGGAGAAGACTTTTGATATTCCCTTGGACAGCAGTTAGATCAAATAAGTCAATACTTAAGGAAATTAATTCAGACTATTCACTGGAAGGTCAAATACAGAAACTGAAGCTTAAATACTTTGATCACATAATGAGAAAGCCAGAACTCTTTGTAAAAGCCCCTGATGTTGGGAAACATTGAAGGCAAAAGGAGAAGGGGGTGGCAGAGGATGAGATGGATAGATAGTTGTCATGGAAGCAATGAACATGAGCTTGGACGGACTTCAGGAGATAATGGAGGATAGAAGGGCCTGGTGTGCTATTGTCATTGAGGTCCCAGAGTTGGACATGACTGAATGATTAAACGACTGGTAAGAATCATCATAGTTACAAGTCAAAAGTGCCTTAGGTAATATTATCATAAATTCATAAGATCATAGAATCCTAGGGTTGGAAGGAACCTTAGAGATTCATTTGTTCAGTAAATATTAAGTGACTATTATGTACAAAGTACTAGGCTAGGCATAAAGGAAGGGTGTCATAAAAATAATAAATAAAACAATTTAGAATCAAGCCAAGACAGTTAGGGAGGGATAGATAATTATAATACAAAACAGAACCTATAATTGAAAAAGAGAGATAAGAACAAGGTATTGTGAATGAGATGCTCTCAAAAGCAGCCTAAGAGGAGCTAACATTTCTTTCTCTTAAAAAAATAGTTATACATGACTAATGCAGAAATATGTTTAATGTTATTATATATATACATATACATACACACACACACACACATATATATATGTATGTATATAAAACCTATATCAGATTACCTGCTGTCTAGGGGAGGGGGGAGGGAGAAAAATTTGAAGCTGGAAATCTTATCTAAACAAATGTTGAAAACTTAAATAAATAAATAAAAATTTAAAAATTGTTATAGTATTTCACTTAAAATTTCCTAATTACATGTAAAAATTAATATTCATTTAAAATTTTTTGAGTTCCATATTCTCTCCCTTCCTTCCACCCCTCCCCCTCCAGAAGGCAAACAATTTGATATATGTTAAGTGGTTAGGGGTTCAATTAAATTGTATTCCAGTGTATTTAAAATTGAATTACATTTGCAAATATATTAAATGTAGTATGTTGTAGTGGAAAGGTAACTGTAACTATAGCCCTGGGTTTTAGATCCAGCTCTGCCACTGATAGAAATAGTTGACCTTGGTTGATTTCAATTGCCTCATAATGAGGAGGATAATATTTATCTATATTTAAATATGGGGTTCCATCCTTCCCTAATTAATCATAGAAGTTCTAGACACCTTGCTCAGATCAGTCAAAAAGGTGTAAACTAGGTGTGAACAAGTACTTAATCAATTCAAAAGTATTAAAGTTTTATCAGGCCACATCGGGAACAACTCATTATTAACTGAGATCAAGTCTCCACCTCAATAAATTCCAGGAGTTCCTTATTACCGCCAGCATGAAATGTAAAATCTTTTTTTTTACTTCAAAAGTTCTCCATAACCCGACCCCTTCCTACCTTTTTAGTCACATGCACACACCACTTATTCCTCAAACAAGACTCTCCATTTCTTTTTTTTTAAATTTAATTAAATTTAATTTTTTACATATAAGGTATTTTATTTTTTCCATTACATGTAAAGATAGTTCTCAACTTTTGTTTATACAAGCTTTACAATTTCAGATTTTTCTCCCTCCCTCCCCTCCCTCCCCCCTCCCCTAGACAGCAGGTAATCTGATATAGGTTATATCTATATATCTATATACATATATATATATACACACATATATACACATAATAATATTAATCCTATTTCTGCATTAATCCTGTTACAAGAGAAAAAATCAGAGCAGTGATGCAAAACCTCAAAATAGAAAAAAAACCAACAGCACCCAAAACAAAAGAAATAGTATGGTTCAATCAGCATCTATACTCCACAGTTCTTTTTTTTTTTCTTGGATTTGGAGATCCTCTTCTATCATGAGTTCCCTGGAACTCTTCTGTACCATTGCATTGGTGAGAAGAATATAGTCCATCACAGTAGGTCAACACTCAATGTTGATGATACTGTGTACAATGTTCTTCTGGTTCTGCTCATCTCACTCATCATCAGCTCACGAAAGACCCTCCAGGTTTCTCTGAACTCTTCCTGCTCATCATTTCTTACAGCACAATAGTATTCCATTGTATTCATATACCACAACTTGTCCAGTCATTCCCCAATTGATGGGCACTCCCTCAACTTCCAATTCCTTGCTACCACGTAAAGAGCAGCTATAAATATTTTTGTACATGTGGGTCCCTTTCCCCCTTCCATGATTTCTTTGGGAAAAAGACCTAAAAGTGGAATTGCTGGGTCAAAGGGTATGCACAGCTTTATCGCCCTTTGGGCATAATTCCAAATTGCTCTCCAGAATGGTTGGATCAGTTCACAGCTCCGCCAACAATGCATTAGTGTTCCAATTTTCCCACAGCTTCTCCAACATTTATTATCTTCCTTTTTTGTCATTTTAGCCAATCTGATAGGTGTCAGGTGGTACCTCAGATCATTAGAGATTTAGAGCATTTTTTCATATGGGAATAGATAGCTTTGGTTTCTTCATCAGAAAACTGCCTGTTCATATCCTTTGACCATTTCCATTTCTTTTTAAACAGTATTTTATTTTTTCCAATTATATGTGAAAATAGTTTCCAACATTCATTTTGGTAAGATTTTGAGTTCCAAATTTTTTCCCCTCCCTCCCTTACCTCCCCCCTCCCCAAGAGAGCAACCAAACCAATATAGGTTATATATGTACAATCATGTTAAACATATTGTCACATAAGTCATGTTGTGAGAGAAGAATTGGAACAAAAGGGAAGAAAAAAAACCCCAAAAGAACAACAACAAAAGTGAAACTAGTCTGCTTCAATATACATTCAGACTCAATAGTTCTTTTTTCTGGATATGGAGAGTATTTTCCATCATGAAGACTCTCCATTTCTGAACTCTGCATTTTCACTGACCATCCCCTATGACTGGAATGCTTTCTTTCTTTATCTCCACTTCGTTTCCCTTCTGTCTCAGCTAGAATCCCACCATCTATGAGAAGTCTTCCCTTGTTCCCCTTGATGCTAGTGTCTTCCTTTTAAGATTATCTCCAAATATATGTAATATATTGTTATGTAGATGTGTATGTGTATGTATACATCTTTGTCTATGTATGTATAAATATGTGTATATGTGTGTGTATATGCTTGCATGTTGTTTCCTCTATTAGAATATGAATTCTTTGAGGGCAGGGCTTTTTTTACCTTTCTTTGTATCTCTAACACTTAAGGAAGTATGTAGGGATTAAATATGGCAAAGGGTGATTAGGGGGTCTCACAAATCCTAGCATGGGGAGTCCTTTTCTTCTTTTGTGTGGACTTCATAAAGGTGTAATAGGGCATAATTCACAAAGGCCCCTCCTATTCCATTGATAACATATTCATTCACAGTGATCTTGGCTCAGATTATTGTCTTTAGGCTGCCTTTGTAAGAGTCAATAGCCAGCATTTCTCTCTACTTCAAGGGGTCATAGTTACTGAAGCTGCTTCCTTCCTTGACTGGGTATTCTGTATCTGTCAGTGTCCATATTTGTGCTCAGTATGGCTCTCTCCATTCCCAGTTATGTTGTTGAATTCTACTGGTCTAGTCTCTCCAATAATGTAGTTAATGGAGAGGGAGTGAGGGGAGGGAGTAAAAGAGAGAGAAACTCTCCCCCACCCTCCCAAGAGTTAAAAGCATGTCCCTCTGAGGGGCCTGACCCTGGAGGTCACTTGCCTATGGCCACTTCAATATTTGCCTCACTGCTCTTTTTATACACTTAAGAAGTGAGATTTACTCTTCACCAATTAATTACAAGATGTTTTCTGTGTATGTCTTCATCCAACGATCAATTACAATAACTGGCATTTGTATAACAATTTAATTTTTGAAACGATCTACATATATCATTCAATCCTCACAACCTTGCTATTATTAACCTCATTTGCAGATGAGGAAACTGAGGCTGAGAAGTTGTGACTTGCCCAGAGTCAAACGGCTATGTGTCTGTAACTGGAATTTGAATTCAGGTCTTTCTGACTCTAATCCCCAAGCATTTTAATCTTGTAAAAATTATTATGGACTTGTTCATGCCTAGTTTATATTTTTGGTTGATTCAGTCCTGGATTTAGAGCCTTCTGTGATTAATTGAGATTGGAAGTTGGAACCTTACTCTTACATAGAAAAGAGGATGATAATGCCTGACCTTCCTTCAAGAAAGAAGCTGGACCAGTTGGTCTCTAGAAGTTTATCCTCTAAAATTTAGTGGTAGCAGCTCAACTAGAAATATTCAAAGAAAAACCTCAGAGAAGGGGATTGTGGAATAGAAAATATTGTAAAAAAAGAGAATTTTTGGAATTACTATTATCTCTACTATTTTGGGTGAAGTAAACAACACTATGATTTAAAGGTCCAAAATTAATTTTTAAAGAATTACATAATTACAGCAGTGATATTCATAAAACACATAGTTTCAGCTGATTGCCAAGTAATGTCAAATTACCTAAGAAGTGGTGGAATCTTCACTAAATAATTTAAAAATTTGCTTGAATCGAATGTCACTGTTGGTTTCCAATACTGTTTCCTAGTAGAGTTATACCAAATGTTTTAAAAAATAAACAGAGTTAGGAAACACCAACTGGGAAAAACCTGAAATGTTAAAATATTAGCTTTTTTATCCAGGACCCTTTAAACAAGGAGGCAAAATTCAAAAGTTTTTTGCATAGTCTAGTGCCACTTTCTATAAAACATCTGATGTGTGTGTGTGTGTGTGTGTGTGTGTGTGTGTGTGTGTGTCCGAAGAAATCTGGGAGGGGCATAATCTACGGAGGCCCCTCCTGTCCCATTGATAACACGTTCATTCACAGTGAGCCTTCTAATACAGACTAATCCCCCAGGCAGACATTCACACTACCCTAATAGGCTCCTCACCTCAAGCAGAACTCGGTAAGTTCAAAGTACCAGAATAAAAAAAATATATTTCCGAGAAATTCTAGTTCAGGATTGCTTTATGGGAGGGGGGAAAAGAAGAGGTGGATGCTGTAATTAATTGGCCAGGTACTGTACTTTTTCTCACTTTCAGTGATTCCCGGCAGGGGCTCGCTACACAAAGGATTTCAAAGTATATACTGCAATTTTCTTGCAAGGAAAATCAGTTAGGAGCTGGGGGGCCGACCTTGGGGAAGGGGGGTGCTGACTGCGTAGGGGGCTCATCTGGACCTCAGACCCCTAAGTCACCTCGGTGTCGCAGGTGCACAAATGGGGGCGGAGCTCCCAGGCTACTCAGAACCCCCAGCCCAAGGACCTGGGCCCCTAATGGGACTGAGTAAACCGGGGGCCGGGAGCGGGCCGGGAGGGGGCGGCTCTATTAGGTGGGCTTAGATTTCTCCGGGTTAAGCCGCTCGCTGTCTGTCTCTGGCCACAGGTCCCAGGGATGCTCTTTGCGGGTCCCCTCCTCCGCTGAAGCTGTCTAGGTCACCGAATGACCGGAGCATCTCCCAGCGGCAGAGATCCCAGGCGATGAGGTTTCCCGGGCTGGCTTTCCGCCCCCTGCTGCTCCTCGGTTGCTGCCTCCTCGGGGCATCGACAGCCAGGAAGAACAAGGATAGCACACGGGGAGCGGCCGAGTCGGTCCCCGGCCCCGCGGGGGGCTCCTCGGGGCGCTTCTCCAACCCCGAGCAACATGCGTGTAGCTGGCAGATCCTGCTGCCGGCCCCCGGGGACTCGGCCGCTCCGGGCGCCGAGGGAGCCGGCGCGGGCAGCGAGCTGGCGGTGAGCTGCCAGAGCCCGGACGGGTCGCACTACCAGTGCGCCTACCGCGGGGAGCCGCAGCGCTGCGCCGCCTACAACGCCCGGGGCCCGCAGTACTGGAAGCAGGTGGTGGGGAAGCTGCGCAAGAAGCGGCGGCCCTGCCACGACCCGGCTCCGCTCAAAGCTCGGCTTTGTGGCGGCAAGAAGGGCCAGGGGGCCGAGCTCCACCTGGTGAGCCGGCCGCTCGACGCCGCCAGCGCGGGGGCCAGCTCTGCCGCCACCGCGCTCCCCGGAGAGGGCAAAGGCAGGAGCAAGGGCCGCTCCAGGGGCCACGGCCGTGGCCGGGAGCCCGCCCCCGGGGCTGAGGAAGGACCGAGCCTTCCCCGAGTCCCGCCGCCGTCGGGGACACCGGCCCTGGGCGGCGTGGCTAAAGAGAAGGGGCTTGGGAAGAAGGGCAGCGGGGGCAAGCGCAAAGAGACTCCGCCATCGGACGAGGAGAGACCCATGGAGGCTGGGCCAGCCCCGGGGGGCCCGCTGGAGTTTAACGAAGAGTTGACAGAGACCTACTGTGCAGAAAAGTGGCACTCGCTGTGCAATTTCTTCGTCAACTTCTGGAATGGCTGAGCCGAAATACGGCTGGGGATTGGGGGGTGGGGGTGGGGAAGGGGGAAAGGGGGCCTCTAAAGGGAGTGGTTGGGAAGGGGTGGGGACGGTTAGGGAGGAGTCCTCAGGGCAACCTAGAAGAATGGGTTGGGGAAATGGGAATAAGCACAGAAAAGCTCAGGTTCTAGTCTGGGGAGTTTTGGGATAAGGGAGAGGGGGACGGAAGGGGTTATTAGGGAATTTAAAGATGTGAAGGTTTGGGACCCTAGCAACGTGGTGTCGAGAACGAAACCAAACATATATCTCGATACATCTCCAATATATCTCCAAAGAGATATGGAGAACTAAATATATATCTATAATCTCCATGAGGTATATCTCTATGGATATATATTGAAATATAGAGAGTTGCCTAGGGACAGTAACTTGCTCATGGTTATACAGGTAGTATGTGTGCAGAGACCTGACATGAGCCGAGGTCTCCCTGACTCCAAGGTTGACCTTCTGTCTCCGATATCTTGCTACTGTTTATGAACCACACAGTAAACCCATACATACATATATGTGTGTGCGTGTACGTGTGTGTATACCTGCAGTGTTGTACATCTTGGAGTCTGTGAGAGGTTTGCAGGTCTAAGGGGATTCAATGGAGATCATTGGGAGTGTGGTGACATTTGTAAGAGGTAGATTTTGAACTGAGGGCAGAGGGAATGGAGGTGCAGACGTGGACCTGCCATAGTTATGCAGAACTGTTAGATTAGAAGGAGAGAAAAAGTAGACAGGTTAGCAAGAGGTTATATGAATAAAAAGTGTTGGCATCGTGGGGCAAAATGTATATTTTATAACTCAAATTTGTACTAAAACCACAAGCCCGGTCCAGGGTGGGTTATTCAAAATACTTTTATAGCTATCAGCTAACACAGTTGGCCATTTTTCTTTCTTAGTAAGTTTGAATGCACATGCAACTCAGTACACAGAATTCTAAGAGGGGGACTCAGAGCCATAACAAGGGGGTGCAGAAAAATCGATAAAATACTTATCTACTATCTTAAGCACACTATGTCTTTAGGCTAGGCAGCAGCAATTTTATATTCTTGTCCCGGTACAAAATTAGCTCTCTTACAAGTCATTCAAATATCAAGGAACTTCCAGGGAAAGTCAGTCCCATTGGTTGCCTTTCTGTATACCCATGTATCTTCTTTAAACTAAGAACTGGCTTTATGGTCTGGAGCCTTTCTAATTTATAGCCTACATTCAGGGTTACTTTGTAGAGGTTGGATACCCCAGCAGTTGTAATAGGTGTGACTTTTTGAAACCCTCTTTATTTGTACTTTGTCCTATTAAATAAATGGTTAAAAATTTGTGAATGTGTCTCAGAGTCATTTGGACCCTTTGAGAAAGTTGTATCTCCCAGGAGAAATCTTTATTACTGAGGCCAAAGGGATTCATAACACTGCACCTGTCCCACTTTAAAAGTGAAACAATTTCCCCAAATCTTGTATGTGTGTTTTAAAGCAATTACTATGGTGGTAAAGGGGGAAAAAATCCACAATCCACCAACAAAAACAACAACAAAAACCCCTCACACAACCAAATACTTGCTAGATAAAATCTCAGGGGAAAAAATTTGAGAAGATTTTACTTACTTGAAAGACCTATATTCCCTATTATCAAAATTCGAACTGTAAATCATTTAGGTGTATATACAAAAAAGTCTGGACTGAAGCTGACAAAGGTCTTAAGCAACTGGACTTCCAACTCCCCATCCCATGACAGCTATGGGCAGTAAGTACATAGTCAGGGAAAGTCAGTACAAAGTCAGGATCTTGGTCTGTAAGATTGCTATGTTATAGGGGCAGCTAAGTGACACAGTGGATAGAGCACCAGCCCTGCATTCAGGAGGACCTGAGTTCAAATCCGACCTCAGACACTTAACAATTACTAGCTGTGTGACCCTGGGCAAGTCACTTAACCCCAATTGCCTCTCACACACACAAAATTAAAAAAAAAAAGATTGCTATGTTATAAGATACATATGCACTACACATTTAATATATTTCTACACACAATGTACATCTATACATGTACTTCTTGATATATATATATGTGTGTGTGTGTGTGTGTGTGTTTCTAAACACACAATTACCCTGGGTTTAATAAATCCTATAGGCATTCATGTAAGTTAGCATAATGTTATTATTTTGTAAGAAACCACAGCATTGTTCTGAAAGATAAATGGAAATCAAGGAATATGACTTCTAGGGTTTTTTTTTAATTTAAAAAAAAATTTTTTTAGTGAGGCAATTGGGGTTAAGTGATTTGCCCAGGGTCACACAGCTAGTAAGTGTTAAGTGTCTGAGGCCGGATTTGAAGTCAGGTACTACTGACTCCAGGGCTGGTGCTCTATCGACTGGACCATCTAGCTACCCCATGACTTCTAGTTTTAACCCTACCACTGATTGGTTCTGTGAGAACTGAATTTAGAGTCAAATTTGAGGTTTGAGGTTTGAATCTTTGCTCTGCTATTTAATACCTGTGTGACCTGAAGCAAGTAACCTAACTTCTCTGAGCACAGCTCCAACCTCCTTATCTTAAAGATGCAGAAGCTGTGCTCAGAGAAGTTAGGTTGGACTACCTCTAAACTACATCTGCAAACAACCGCTCTAAATTTATGATCCTATGACTTTTGTCAAATTCCTTGCCCCCAAGATCATATAGTGCAACATTCTCATCTGTAAAATGAATATCTTGGACCAGATGAATTCTAACCATCCTCCCAATTTTAAAATTCTACATTTCATTACATTTCCTGAATCCAGGGCCAGTGCTTTATCTACTGAGCCACCTAGCTGCCCATCTCAGACCTTATTAATACTGAAACAAGACAACCAAGAAAACAACAACCACTGCCCTATAGGCTTATATACTTTCTCCTGGCTATGTCAAATTTTTATGAGAATCATCTCCACACTGATATAGGGTATCTTAGAAAAGGATACTAGAAGGAAAGAGGCAGACTTTCATAAGCAATATTCCATATCTTTTGTAGTTGTTTAATTTTCCAGTCATATCTGACTCTCTGTGACCCCATTTGGGGTTCTCTTGGCAAAGATACTGGGGTGGTTTGGCACTGCCATCTCCAGCTCATGTTACAGATGAGGAAACTGAGGCAAACAGGATTAAGAGACATGCCCAACATTACACAGATAGTAAGTGTCTGAGGCCAGATTTGAACTCAGGAAGATGAGTCTTCCTGCCTCCAGGTCTGGCTCAATCTATCCACTTCACCACTTAGCTCTCAATTCCACATCTTTATGGTTACACAACTGACTGAGGGATACAGAAATTCCAAATTGATATTTTTATATCATTGTCTTTGTGCACATTATTTTTCTGATTCTACTTACTTTACTCTGCATCAGTGAGTAAAAGTCTTTTCATGTTTCTCTAAATCCTCATAGTCACAATTTCTTGTGTGATAGTATTCCATTATATTCATATACCACATGACTAAATATACTTCAATGAAACTTCCATCAATATATGTGTATACATACATATATACATATATACCCCCCCCATTTATGCACCTGGTCCTTCTGGTTAATTAATTAACAGTGTGCTCCTTGGAGAAAATAAAGAGGATCATCATAGTTCCTGCCTAGCTGAAGAATAAGGCCATTTGACATGTTTTGAAATCTGAATTTTGCCTGGATGCACCCTCCAAGGTAAGGGGGGGGCAGGGGCTACTAATGTTGAAGAAGGCCTCTATACAATCTGATTTTAAGTGCAGTAAAGAAGCTGTTGGGAGAGAACATCTGGTACAATGGATAGAAAGCTGCCCTTGGAGTCAAGAAGACTTGGATTCCAGTTCTGCATCTGACATATAGTGGTTGTATGAGCCTTGACAAGTTGCTCAATCTCTATGTACTACAGGCAACTGTAAGTTGGCTAGACACTTTAATTTAATGCCTGAGTCTATGGCTTTCCTCCTGGGAAGCAATGTCTCAATTCTAGAATCTGTTCCAACCTAACAACACAGCTGCTTTAGTATCATTCAGTGGACATTTTGATTGGATTTCTAGGATTATAGAATCTTTAGGTATCTTTGGAGAAATATTTCTCACCTACTAAATTCCAGTCAAACCATTCTACTTGCTGTTTTTCATGTAGACATTCCATTTCATTCTTTCATGCCTTTAGAAAAACTATCTACTATGTCTAGCTTGTTCTCCCTCTCACCGCTGCTTCTTATAATCCTCCACTCCATTCTGGTTCAGCTCAAGTGAGATATAAGGTCCTTTCTTGTCATCTCAGTTTTTAGTACTTTCTGTCTTCCCTCCCAAACTGCTCTTCTATCTCTCTGTCTCTCTGTATGCACACACACACACACACACACACACACACACACACACACACACACACACACGAAATATTTGCTTTTCTACCTATTTGTTATGTCTTTCTCACAGAAGAATTTTGTCTTTGGATCTGCATACCTAGCACAGAGCTTTGCACAGTAACAAATAAATGCTTGTTGAATTACTTGAATTGAATTTTATTACCTAGCAGTGACCCTGAAGTGATAATTCTGAATTAATGTAATATCAGTAACACTAGCTTTTCCTCTTAGAAAAAAAAAAAGATGAAACATATTTCCTTAATTTCAGAGGAGAACTGGGGGCCTATACTTGCCAAATGTTGCATATACTATTGGAGGAAGTCTTTTATAATAAATTAGTTTCATTTAACTGTTTTTTTCTCATAAGGATGAGTTTAATTTTGCTAAGGTGAAAGTGTGGGGTACTATACAATGAAAGGCATCAATTAAATTTCAAAAGAAATAATATTGGCAGGTGAACTAAGAGGTATGTACAATGATATATTGCTCCTAGATCTGAGCTAGCTTGCTGATAAGGCCAATGTGGAATCCTGTAATAGGTAGCTGGTGGATAGAGTGATGAACCTGAAAGACATGAGTTCAAATCTAGACTCAGGCACTTATTAGCTGTGTAACTGGGGCAAATTATTGAACCTCTTTTTATCTCAGTTTCCTCAACTATAAAATGGGGATAATAATAGCACCTACCCTGTTGGCTTGTTAAAAGCATCAAATCAGATGATATTTTAAAAGTACATAGCACAGTGCCTGTAACAGAGTAGGTACTATATAAATGCTTCCTGTAAGTATGTAAGGATGTATGGCCCTACTAATTTGTTCTAAATATATAATTGTTCAACTTAATTAAATTAAATCAAAAGCCACTTTTGTTTAAAAAAAAGTTTAAAAAAGTCTTTCTTGCTTTGAGTCCCAGGATGGTCTAGTTTGACTGACTATTATAGATAGGACCTCAATCCATCAGATAATTCCCAATCTGCCATTTTATAAACTAACTCCCAGAATGGAGTAGGTGGAGCCAAGATGGTGGAGAAAAGGTAGACTTCCCTGAGCTCTCCCAAATTCTCCTCCAAATGACTTTAAAATAATATCTCAAAATTAATTCGGGGGGGGGGTAGCTAGGTGGCACAGTGGATAAAGCACTGGACCTAGATTCAGAAGGACCTGAGTTCAAATCCGGCCTCAGACACTTGACACTTACTAGCTGTGTGACTCTGGGCAAGTCACTTAACCCTCATTGCCCCACCAAATAAATAAATAAAAACATTTTTAAAAGAATTCTGGAGGGGAATAACACATAAAAGGATGGGGTGAAACAATTTTCTACATCAAGATAACTTAGAAGATCAGCAGGAAAGTCTGGTGAACCAGGGTGAGTAGAACACAGTCCAGCACAGGCAATATCCCATCAAACCAGCAGCAGGCTTTGGGGGTGGGGGGGGTGTAGTTGAATTGGCAGCAGCAGCTTCCAGAGCTCTCAGGGAGAAGGGAATTGGACAACTAGTCAGAAGGAGATTACAGGGGTCCCTTATCTGGCACTGGGTTCAGGACTCTATTGCATCATCAATATTCAGATCCAGGTTGCAGTTCTGGGTTACAGTCCTAGGGTGAGGACAAGAACTATCACACTAGACCTTGCTTCCAAAAGCGAGTAGGGACTCTGGTCATAGTTCCAGGGCAAAAAAAGAGGGCTTGTGGGTGTTCACAGATTAGAGTGGAGGCCAGGAGAGTACTAAACACACCTCTCCTTAGATCATACTACCTTGGAAGAGCTAAAAACTTATGAGACCCCACTTCTCAACAAACTTTGAAAACCACTGAACAAAAAAACCCCAAATAACCAAGGCTGTGAGCAGAGCCCAACTTTAACATAAGATTAAAAGCTAATAAATAGGCTGGAGAAAAAAAAAGCAAACACCAATAGCAAAAACAAAAACAAAAAGTACCTGACCATAGAAAGTTACTATGGTGACAAGGAAGATCAAATTACAAACTCAAATCACAAAAGACAACAAAGTCAAAACCACTACATTCAAAGCCTCCAAGAAAAATATGAATTGGTCTCAGGCCCAAAAAGAATTCTGGAAGAGTTCAAAAAGGATTTTAAACCTCAAATAACAGAGGCAGAGAAAAACTGGGGAAAGAAATGAGAGTGATGTAAGAAAATAATGAAAAAAGAGGCAGCAACTTGGTAAAGGAGGCACACACACACACACACACACACACACACACACACACACACACACACACACCCTGAAGAAAAATAACACCTTAAAAAACAGAATAGGCCAAATGGTAAAAGAGTCACGAAAATCCACTGGAGAAGAACTCCTTCAAAAACAGAATTGAACATATGGAAAAAGATGTACAAAAATTCACTGGAGAAAAAAAGAACTTAAAAAGTAGAATTGGCCAAATGGGAAAAGAGGTACAAAAACTCACTGATAAAAATAATTCATCAAAAATTTGAATTAGGCAAGTAGAGGCTAATGATTCAATGAGACATCAAAAAACAATAAAACAAAATCAAAAGAATGGAAAAATAGAAGAAAATTGGAAATATCTCAGTTAAAAAGCAACTAACCTGGAAAATACATCAAAGAAAGATAATTTAAGAATTATTGGACTACTTGAAAGCCATGACCAAAAAAAGAGTCTAGACATCATCTTTCAAGAAATTATCAAGGAAAACTAGCCTGATATTCTAGAACCAAAGGGTAAAATAGCAATTGAAAGACTCTATTGATCACCTTCTGAAAAAGATCCCAAAATGAAAACTCCCAAGATAGCCAAATTCCATAGTTCCGAGGTCAAGAAGAAAATATTGCAAACAGCCAGAAAGAAATAATCAAGTACCATGGAACCACAGTCAGGGTCACACAAGATTTAGCAGCTTCTACATTACAAGATTGGAGGGCTTGGAATATGATATTCTGGAGGGCAAAGGAACTGGGATTACAACCAAATATTACCTATCCAGCAAAAATGAGTATAATCCTTCAGAGGGCAAAAAGGGGCATTCAATAAAAAGGAGGACTTTCAGGCATTCTTTTTTTTTTTCGTGTGGCAATGAGGATTAAGTGACTTGCCCAGGGTAAGACAGCTAGTAAGTGTAAGTGTCTGAGGCTGGATTTGAACTCAGGTCCTCCTGAATCCAGGGCCAGTGCTTTATCCACTGCACCACCTAGCTGCCCCAAATAGGCAGACTTAAGAAGAATGCAAAGATATCTATAGTCATATAAAAATACTCTAAATCACTATTGATTAGAGAAATGCAAATTAAAACAATTCTGAGGTATCACTCCACACCTATCAGATTGGCTAATATGACAGAAAAGAAAAATTACAAATGTTTGAGGGGATGTGGGAAAATGGAGCCACCTATGAACTGCTGGGGAATTGTGAACTGATTAAACCATTCTGGAGAGCAATTTGGACTTATGCCCAAAGGGCTATGAAACCATGCATACCTCTTGATCTTGAAATACCACTACTATTCCAAAGATAGAAAAAATATATTCCAAAATATAAAAAACAAAAGAAAAAGGACCTACCTGTACAAAAATATTTATAGCAACTCTTTTTGTAGTGACAATGAATTTGAAAGTGAAGGGATGGGGGGGGCAGCTAGATGGCGCAGTGGTAAAGCACCGGCCCTGGATTCAGGAGTACCTGGGTTCAAATCCAGCTTCAGACACTTGACGCTTACTAGCTGTGTGACCCTGGGCAAGTCACTTAACCCTCATTGCCCTGCAAAAAAAAAAAAAAAAGAAAGAAAGTGAGGGGATGATCATCAATTGGGGAATGGCTAAACAAATTGTGATATGATTGTGATGAAATACTATTGTACTATAAGAAAAGAAGAGCAGGATGCTCTCAGAAAAACTGGGAAAGACTTACACAAACTGACAAAGTGAAATGAACAGATCTAAAAGAACACTGCATACAGTAACAACAATATTGTACAATGATCAGCTGTGAATGACTTAGCTATTCTCAGCAATACAAAGATCCAAGACAATTCTAAAGAACTTATGATGAAAATTCTATTCATCTCCAGAGAAAGAACTGATGAAGTCTGAAATGCAGATCAAAGCATATTTTTCTAAAATGTCTTTATTTTACTTGTTTCTTTGTTGTTGTTTTTGGGGTGTGTGTTTTCTTTCACAATAATGAAGTATGTTTTGCATACTTGCACATTTAGAACCTATATCAAATTACTTGCCTTCTCATCGAGGGGACAGGGAAAGGAGGGAGGGGATTTGGAGCTCAAAATTTTTAAAAAATGAATGTTAGGGGCAGCTAGGTGGCACAGTGGATAGAGCACTGGCCCTGGAATCAGGAGTACCTGAGTTCAAATCCAGCCTCAGACACTTAACACTTACTAGCTGTGTGACCCTGGGCAAGTCACTTAACCCTAATTGCCTCACTAAAAAAAATGTTAACAATTGTTTTTACATGTAATTGGGGGAAAATACAATATTAAACAAAAAATCATAAAAATTAATAAAATGGCTCCCACTGTACATGGTTGCTTTTCAAAATTTGGTTTAAATCAGTCATTTGGAACTTGGAGAACATTGTTTCCCAAAGATACACTGTTACACAGATGTAAGTTAGGTTCTTAGACTAGGGCACAAAAGCCCATTTAATACACAAAGCAGTTGAACTTTAGTACTAATTATAGTGCTGTGTCTAAGGCTTCCTTGGGGCCTGAGACCTAGATGTGCTGAAGCCCTTGGAATCCTGAACCATACCGAGGCCCTTTGAGTTCAGTGGAAGGGGGTGGAGTAGATGGGAATTAATGAATGACTTCTTGTGGGGACTTTTAGTGACAGCAGATTTAGGCAACAGCTTAATTCTCTGGACTGGTCCTTCCTAAGGTTGGCGTGCCTAGATGGAGAACTACCTCTAACTGATCGCTAAAACTCTGTAGGGCAGATACTGTGTACATTCTATCTACAATTGCACTTTAGAATCAAAGGCTAGAATGAGAAGTCTACATTTTTACCCACAACTCTCACCTTTTAATTAAGAGCTTGATGGGTGGATGGAGTCATCTCCATGCATGTGTCCCAGTTTCACTAGTTTAGTACCTTTAGTGGTGTGGTGGGTCCAGATTCAGGAAGACTCATCTTTCTGAGTTCAAATCTGGCCTAAGACACTTACTACCTGTGTGACCCTGGGGAAGTTGCTTAACTCCGTTTGCCTCAGTTTCCTCATTGGTAAAATGAGCTGGAGAAGGAAATGGTAAACCACCCTGGTATATTTGCCAAGAAAACTCCAAATTGGGTCACAAAGAGTTGGACACAACTGAAAATGACTAAATGATCTTCAAAAGAGAAAGCCAGGAAGATTAGCTAACTTCATGCTTATTGAAAGAAACCTTACAAGGGCAAAATATTAGACTGTTCCTCTGTCTAGGGGATTGTTTGTTGAGGCTCCTCACTAAGTTCCCTGAACTCAACATTTTTAGCATTGGAGAGATTAGTGAGAGGTATAAAGAATAGCTTTGTGCTTCTAGACAGTTGACACTGTTCTTATAATATATTACAACAAGACCTCTGGTTAGAGATTTCTATCACAATTTCAAGAAACCTTTACCAGGTCACTTGAAATTCAGAGATGTAACTGGAACATTATGTTCCCTTTGTGTAGTCTTTTGGAAAAAGGAATACTGGACAAAGTCAAATACTGAAAATTCCCAAAGGGATCATTGGGAGCCTTATGCTGATCCCAAAGTAACATGGACGTACTGTTTAGCAATTCAGTAAGGGGGAAGGAGGAAGGGGGAAGGAAAGAGACAGAAACAAAGACACATAGTGATAGAAGGGAAGAAAGGAAGGAAGGGAGGGAGGAAGCTGGGAGGGAGAGAGAAGAGAGGAAGAAAGAAGGAAGGAAAGATATTCTATTCTTTTGTCTGTGAAAGCTTATTTCCAAGTTCTCCTTGTATTCACTGGTGAAGGTGGTAGATGCAACTCTCATTTCTTTTGAAAAAAGAAGTCTGTATATCATTTTTTAGAACTTAATGCAGTATAATACAACAATTTGTTGATTTTTTTTTTTTGCCAAGGGTTGCAAAAGAATAGGAAATGTACTACTGAAATAGAGTACTAAGGAACCATTCAGAGACTATGGAAAAAATGAAAGCAAAGATGAAAGAAGGGACATAGTAATGTGTTCTAACTCTGAGGCAGGGTAGTGTGATTTTTTTTTAAAGCTGGACCTGGGTATCAGGAGAATTGGATTTTGGTTTTGGCTCTGGTCCTAAGAAGCTGTGTGACCTTGGGCAAAGCATCTCCTATAGGTCTTTGTTTTCTTCTTTGGAAAAAGGGAAGGGAAGGGTATTGTTGTTCAATCATTTTCAGTTACATGCGACTCTTCATGACCCCATTTCAGGTTTGCTTGGCAGAGATACTGAAGTAGTTTGCCATTTCCTTCTCCAGCTCATTTTATAGATGAAGAAATTGAGGCAAACAAAGGGCAGCTAGGTGGCACAGTAGATAAAGCACCAGCCCTGGATTCAGGAAGACCTGAATTCAAATCTGACCTCAGACACTTGACACTTATTAGCTGTGTGACCCTGGGCAAGTCACTTAACCCCCATTGCCCCGCAAAAAATAAAAGAAAGAAAAGAAAAAAATTACTTCCTTTTATATTCTGCTTCGATTATACATTTACATTATGTCTCCCCCCCCACACACACACACACATATACACGTACACGCTGAGTGGCCTGAATGAAGCTTGTGCATCCAGGAGGGAACTTCCAGGGAAATGGGTAGCAAGGATCTGCTGTGCCCCCAGGAATGGCAGCAGAGAGGGCACCAAGGAGTCCTGAGCCTATATGGGAACTGTAATAATGGGGATCTGGTAGCATGGAAGTAGCAATAGTGGGACAAGAAAGGAATTGCTAGACCAGCAGTACTCAGACCATGTTTTCTGGACCCAATAAATCAATCAATCAAAAATATTTTAAAATATCTACCAAGTGCTATGTCCTGGAGAAACAAAAACAGAATAGAAACAGTCCCTGCCCTCAAGTAGATATAAATATATGCAATATACACATATGTATAATATGTATGGTGCATACACTTGCTATATAAACATATTGAAGTATATATAAATATGTATACAAAATAAGCACATAAAATATAAGGACATTTTTAGTGGGGAGGTACTAACAGCTGGCAGCAGGCTGGGGGTGGGTTGGGGAATCCAGAAAGGCCTCATGTAGGTAACACTTGAAGCTGAGCTTTGTGGGAAATAAAGGATTTTAGGAGGTAGAGATGAGGAAAGAGTACATGATAGCTGTGGAAAAAAGCATGGCGATGGGGGATGGGCGAGTCATGTGGGGATGGGCGAGTCATGTGTGAAGGACAAAGGGAAGGCCAATTTGGCTGAACTGTAATGTGCACAAAGGAGAGTGATGTAGACCAAGCCTGGAAAGGTAGGTTGGTGCCAAGTTGCAAAGGACCTTAAATGACAAACAAATGGCATCTCACCATAATGGTAATAAGAAGACACTAGAATTTAGTGACATGATCCCAGCTTAGCTTTAGGAAAATCACTTTTGCAGCTATGTGGATGATGAATTGATATCGGTCAGTTAACAAATATTTATTTGAGACTTAATATACTGAAGATGGTGGAGAGAAGCCAGGAAGTTGCCTAAACTCTCCTGAGTTTCCCTCAAAAACATTAAATCAAACCTCCGAACAGATTCTGAAACAACAGAACTTACAAAAAGACAGAGAGACACAATCTTCCAACTTGAGATAATTTAGAAGACTTCAGGAAAGGTTGGTCTCACTTGTGCAAAAGAGGAGCATGATGCAGCTCAGCACAGAACAGCATAAAGTGGGTCGGGGCAAGTCAACAGGAGGCTCTTGGCCATTGAATAGTCACTGAGGCCCCTTAGTTTTGGCTCAGTAGGCTGGTGGCACAGCAGGTCAGTTTTGAGACCCATCAGTACCAGCTGAGAGGGCAAACTGCCAGCTAGAGAACCATCCACAGGACAGGCATGCCTTGGCCAAGCCATCCCAGGGCAGGGAGCAGGTCTAGGGCTGTGAAGAATCCACAAGCCACAGAGGCCTCAGAGCAGAACTCCAGTGACCTGCCCCTATTCCCCAGAACAAGAAGCTTGAAACAGTGGCCCCTGTGCCACAAGAGCAGACCTCAACTTTAAAGGTAAAAAAATATAAGGGGCAGCTAGGTGGCACAGTGGATAGAGCACCAGCCCTCAATTCAGGAGAACCTGAGTTCAAATCTGGCCTCAGACACTTGACACTTACTAGCTGTGTGACCCTGGGCAAGTCACTTAACCCCAATTGCCTCACCCAAAAAAAAAAAAGCCACAATATGAGTAAGAAACAGAAAAAGACCCTTGACATTGAGAGCTTCTGTGTCAACAGGGAAGATCAAAACACAAATTCAGATGAGGACAATACCCTCAAAATGTCTTCATGTGAAGCCTCAAGGTGGAAGATGAATTGGTCCCAAGACCAAAAAGCTTTCTTGGATGAGCTCAAAAAGGATTTAAAAAATCAAATGAGGGGCAGCTAGGTGGCACAGTGGATAAAGCACTCGATTTAGGAGGACCTGAGTTCAAATCTGGTCTCAGACACTTGACACTTGCTAGCTATGTGACCCTGGGTAAGTCACTTAACCCTTATTGCCCCACAGAAAAACAAAAACAAAAATCAAATGAGAGAGGTAGGAGAAAAAAATGGGAAAAGAAATGAGAGAAATGATAGTTACACAAGAAAATTATGAAAAAAGAATCAACAACTTCGATAAGGAATCAGAAAAATTGACTCAAGAAAAGAATTCCTTAAAAAATACGATTGGCCAAATGGGGAAAACAATTGGTCAAATGGAAAAGGAGGTACAAAAGTTTACTGAAGAAAATAATGCCTTAAAAATTTGAACTGGGCAGATGGAAGCTAATGATTCTATGAGACACCAGGAATCAGTCAAACAGAATCAAAAGAATGAAAAAATAGAAGAAAATGTGAAATGCCTCATCAGAAAGACAACTGAGCTGGAAAATAGTTCCAGGAGAGATAATTTGAGAATTATTGGACTACTTGAAAGCCATGATCAGAAAAAGAGTCTAGACACCATATTCCAGGAAATTATCAAGGAGAACTGCCCTGATATTGTAGAATCAGAGGATAAAATAGTCATTGAAAGAATCCACTGATCACCTCCTGAAAGAGACCCCCCAAAAGGAAAACTCCAAGGAATATTGTAGCCAAATTCCAAAATTATCCGGTGAAGGAGAAAATACCGCAAACAGCTAGAAAAAAACAATTTAAATATCAAGGAGCCACAGTCAGGATTGCACAGGACCTGGCACCTTCACATTAAATGACCACAAGGCTTGGAATATGATATTCCTGAAGGCAAAGGACCTTGGATTGCAACCAAGAATCAACTACCCAACAAAACTGCTCATTCTCTTTCAGGGAAGGGATGGACATTCAATGAAATTGGGGACTTCCAAGGTTTCCTAAAGAAAAGATCAGAACTGAACAGAAAATTTGATCTTCAAATACAACACTCAAAAGAAGTATAAAAGGTAAACAGAGGGAAAGAATAAGTTATTCAATAAAATGAAACTGTTTACATCCCTATGAGGGAAGATAATACTTTTAACTCCTAGGATCTATATCTCTGTTAGGGTATGGTTACTAAATAGACTTTGATGTGGTGATTTAAAGAAACTTAAGGGGCAGAATAAAAGGAGAATAGGGGGAGGAGAGAGAAGGGGAGGTGGAATAGGGTTAATTACATCATATGAAGAGGCACAAAAAACCTATTACAACAGAGGGAAAGAAGGGAGGAGTGAGCATTGTTTCAACCTTAATCTCATAAGATTTGGTTTAAAGAGGGAATAACATATCCATCCATTTGGATAAAGAAACTTAGCTTACTCTTTAAGGAAGTAAAAGGATAAGGGGAAAAGGGTGGCACTGACAGAAGGGAGGGCAGAAGCTGGGGAGAAAGAGGAAAGAAAAGGGTTGATAAAAGGGAGGGCAGATTGGGGGAAGCAGGAATCAGAAGCAAAACAATAATGAGAAATAGGGTGAAAGAAGAAAAAAGAGTACAAAGGCAGAAAATAGGATGGAGGGAAATAGACAGTAATCATAACTGTGAATGTGAATGGGATGAACTCTCCCATAAAATGGAAGCCAATAGCAGAGTGGATTAAAAACCAGAATCCTACAATATGTTGTTTATAAGAAATACATTTGAAACAGAGAGATACACATGGAATAAAGGTAAAAGGTTGGAGCAGAACATATTATGCTTTAGCTGAAGTAAAAAAAAAAGCGGAGGAATACTATTGTTCTGTAAGAAATGATGAGCAGGCAGATTTCAGAAAAACCTAGAAAGACTTAAGTGGACTGATGCTCAGTGAAGTGAGCAGAACCAAGAGAACATTGTACACAGTTACAGCAACATTGTATGATGATCAACTGTGATACACTTGTCTCTTCTCAGCAGTGCAATGATCCAAGACAATTCCAAAGAATTCATGATAGAAAATGTTCTCCACGTCCAGAGAAAAGAACTTGTGGATTCTGAATGCAGATTGAACCATACTGTTTCTACTTTTTGGCTGTTTTTTTTTTTTTTTTGAGGTTTTTCCTTTGTGTTCGGATTTTTCTTTCACAATATGACTAATGCAGAAATATGTTTAATGTGATTGTACATATATAGCCTATATCAGATTGCTTGCTGTCTTGGGGAGGGGGGAGGGAAGGGAGGGAGAAAAATTAGGAACTAAAAATCTTATGAAAAGAAATGTTGAAAACTATCTTTAAATGTAACTGGAAAATAATAAAATACTTTTATGATAAAAAATAAATTAAAAAAAGAAAAAAACTTACTATACTATGTACTAGGTGCTATGCTAAACACTGGGGAGATAGAGAAAGACAAAAACAGTCCCTGCCCTCAAGAAGCTTACAGTCTAATGGTGGAGATAACATGTAATTAACTGGGTATAAATAAGATATAGAGCAAGCAATTGAAAGGTAATATAGGAGAAAGGCATTAGCAGCTGGGGGAACTAGGAAAGGCTGCCTCCAGAAGGTGGGATTTGAGTTGAGTCTTGAAGGAAGCCAGAGAAACTAAGAGGCAGAGGTAGATTGTGGAGGGAAGAGACCTGAGGTAGGGAGATCAATTAGGAAACTATTGGAATAGTCCAAGTAATATGTAATGGGGAACTGAACTAAGGTAATTCAGTCCCTCATCTTCATTCATAATATGTAAATAGAGAGAAAGGAATGGATGCAAGGATTTTGTGAAGGCAGAAATGACTTAGCATCAGACTAGATATGTGAGATAGGGGGAGTTACAAGTCAAAGATGACCTTAAACATTCAAAATCCAATGATTGGAAAGATGGAGAAATGCCTGTACCAAACAAGAACTGGAGTCAAGATATAGCAAGGGTGACAGCTCCTCTACCAGGTGGAGGAACAAACCTACATACACTTCATCCTTTACTAGTATAAGTTATGCAGACTATGTAGGTTTGATATTCTAGCTATGGCTTGTTGTCTGCACTATCTGCTTCTGTCCTTCATATCAAATCCTTGAACTTCTTCCAATTAGGATATGCTGTACTTGTTGGATGTACTATTCTTTCCCCCAACAACTCCATTTGTTAAATTGGAATGGGTTGGGGGTGGGGTGTGACTCTCTCAAAAACAAATACTTTCTTTTTTTTTTAATTAATAAAGTATTTTATTTTTTTCCCATTACATGTAAAGATAGTTCTCAACTTTAAAAACAAATACTTTCAACCCAAGAAGAGTACTAGAAATTGGGAGGAATCAACAGGGGGAGATGGTGTCTATTTGGGGGCTCAGGAATGTCTCTTTTCAGGTGATCTTTTTTGAAGTCGGGTTAAAGAAAATATGATGACCCAATGTATTATTTGGTAAATACTTGCATGGGAGCTGTGGGCCCTTTTGCCTTTTCTTTTCTTTTCTCTTTATTTTTTTGGTGGAGATCAGGCACAGACTAAATTCCAGTTTTATCTGGGAAAGTTTGGGTGAGTACATGACCCAAAAAAGATTTTTGAGGAAAGTCCTTAAGATTGCCCATATAAACCAGATCTTCAGTTCTGTGTCATGATTTATATCTGAGGTCTTCTAGATGGCCTGCCTTATGCAAGGTAAAGTTATTTTATCCTAGATTTTGGTTCTGCATTAGAAACAAAATCAATCTTACATTAAAGCAAACATTGTACTTTGCAACTTAAACCTGAATTAACAAAACCAAATTTTACCCAAGGTGTGTAAGAGTGAGGTTGCTATATTCTTTTTCTTTTCTTTTCTTTTCTTTTTTTTTTTTTTGATATGACAAAGACTCTTTTATTTCCTTCTGGTGAGAAGGAGGCACCCTAGTGTGCAGCTAGTGGGTGCTGCTATTTTCTGTAGTAGAAAGCAAGGAGTCAAATTACACAACCCCTACGGTCCCTTCTAGCTCTAAATTTACGGTTCTAAGGCTCCCCTAAAGTTTTCTACATGCCTCTTATGAAAAATACCTTAAATTCCAACAATTTAGGCCTTCTATCCTCTCTATGAGATAGAGTCAGTCTTTGTTTATACCCACAAAAACATACATTTTCCATACAGATATTATTTCTATTCTATTTTAAAATTCAATTCAACTGGAGGGAGATGTTTGCTTTGTGTTATAGTGATTGAAGTTGAAGTGGCAGATTTGCCAAAAGTGAATGGCAGTGTGTAGTTTGTTCTCAGAAATCTTTAGGGATGGGGGCAGCTAGGTGGAGCAGTGGATAAAGCACTGGCCCTGGATTCAGGAGGACCTGAGTTCAAATCCAGCCTCATACACTTGACATTTACTAGCTGTGTGACCCTGGGCAAGTCACTTAACTCTCATTGCCCTGCAAAAAAAAGAAAAAGAAAAAAATCTTTAGGGAGAGATCAATGGAACAACTTAGATAAGCAAGAATCAGAAACAATTAAAGTCAACAGCATTTGATAAACAATAGAATATAGAGTACCTGGGGACAAATTCATTATCTGCTGAGAACTGCTGAGATAACTTGAAAGCAGTTTGGTTTTTAAAATGTTTCAAGGGACAGCTAGGTAGCACAGTGGATAGAGCACCGGTCCTGGATTCAGGAGGACCTGAGTTCAAATCCAGCCTTAGACACTTAACACTTACTAGCTGTGTGACCCTGGGCAAGTCACTTAACCCCAATTGCCTCACCAAAAAAAAAAAAAAAGTTTCAAGCAGCATTTTGCACTCTTCTTCTGGCTGTCATTTCTAAACCATGTAGTCTGGCCATTATCCTTATCTTCCCTTCATCCCCATCAGATTCACTGGAGCTAGCCTGGGGTCTGATGGGTGAGCTTTTAACTTGACCAGGATCAATTGTCCACATTGCCAAGTCACCTCACATGCACCCCACCTCTTTTTGGCTCTCTTTTTATTCTCTTTGTATTCTTCCTCTTATGTACTTCCTAATAGAATGTAAGTTCCTTGAGTGTAGGAACTACTTTGTTTGCTCATATTTGTACACCTAGGGCTTAGCATATCACCTGGTACATAGCAAGAGCTTATTAAATTCTTCTCTTCTCTTACTACTATAGGTGTGAAATATTGTACATACTGTCAGATTCCATTGATGGTTTGGTAGGTTTTACTGATATCATTGTGCTCTGCCTTTTTGGAACCACGACCTAAATATGAGAAATACTATAAACTGTCACTTGTTGAATCTGTAATAATTTTTGTATGGTGGGGTGATGGTGATCTCTAGACCCACCAGCATGGTAAGCCAGGGTCCTCCCTAAAGACTGGAATGTTGTGATTGTCTAACAACTGTACCAAAGGAACTACTTGAGGCTTTTGATATAGCATTTAGGAGATCAGTGGGAATTGCCATGAGTAACTCTTTGGTACAACACTTTGATAGAGACTCTTGAAAGGACAATACCTAATCCTCCCTAGAGATCAAACTAGAATTGAGGATGCTGACAAGTATGCCAAACATATCCTAGGTGATTTGTTGTCTTGAGGTTGGGGTGGGGGGATTGGGTTGCTGCTGCATTATTTTTAAAAGTGTTCAAGATGTGGTATATGAATGTAATGGAATACAATTGTGCTGTAAGAAATGATGAGCAAGAAAATTTCAGAAAAACCTGGAAGGACTTACATGAACTGATGCTCAGTAAGATGAGCAGAACCAGGAGAACATTTTACACAGTATCAACAACATTGTGTGTTGATCAATTGTGATAGACTTGACTCTTCTCAGCAATACAATGGTCCAAGATAGTTCCAAAGGACTCATGATGGAAAATGCTCTCCAAATCCAGAAAAAAAGAACTGTGGCAGGGCAGCTAGGTGGCTCAGTGGATAGAGCACCAGCCCTGGATTCAGGAGGACCTGAGTTCAAATCCAGCTTCAGAAACTTAACACTTACTAGCTGTGTGACCCTGGACAAGTCACTTAAGCCTAATTGCCTCACTTAAAAAAAAAAAAAAAGAGGGGCAGCTAGGTGGCTCAGTGGATAGAGCAACGGCTCTGGAGTCAGGAGTACCTGAGTTCAAATCTGGCCTCAGACACTTAACACGTACTAGCTGTGTGACCCTGGGCAAGTCACTTAACCCCAATTGCCTCACTAAAAAAAAAAAAAAAAAAAGAAAAGAAAAAAAGAACTGTGGCATATATATGCAGATTAAACCATACTATTTCTAATTTTTTTTGTTTTTCTTTTTTGAGGTTTTCCTCTTTTGCTCTAATTCTTCTTTCACAGCATGACCAATGCAGAAATATGTTTAATGTGATTGTACATATATAACCTATATCAGATTGCTTGCTGTCTTGGGGAGGGGGAGGGAGGGGAGGTTGGGAGAAAAAATTGAAACTAGAAATCTTATAAAAACAAATTTTGAAAACTATCTCTACATGTAACTAGAAAATAACAAAATGCTTTTATGATAAAAAAAATAAAAATAAAAGTGTTTAAGGAGATACAGCTTAGGCTTTTGTTTCTATGTACTGTAACTCTCTTTCTCTCTGGGACTTTCAATGAGAAGTGGGATAGGGATCCTTGCAGAGTAGGCCCCAGTATAGGCCTCAGAGGGGAAGAAAGGAGCAACACTCAGGCCAAGCTCTGTGGGGCAGGGCTCAGGTCCCATCAGTGGCAATATCTGTGATATCTGTGGTAGGGCTCTAGTCTGGGAGTAGGAAGGGAGGTGCCAGACCCAGGCTGGGGGGGTGGGTTGGGGGGGTGGTAGTGGGGATGGGATGGTGCCTTTTATAGTTCCCCTAGAGAGTTTCAGAAGAGACCTAAGTGGAAGCAGGTGTCAGAGTCATCAGGAATAAAACTACAGGCCTTTGTAGTCTGGACACCAATGTGGGCAGCAGCAAAGGCAGTCCCAGTGTAGATATTTAATTACTCTAATCCTCAATGAATGGATCCCTTCCATACTGTTGCCAGTACAGTGTGTAGTGGTCACTCCTTCCCAAGGAGGCATCAGAGGATAAAAGGATGGCTGGAAAGTGACTTGCTTTCTGGTGACAGTGGGTAGTGAAACTGAAGGAGCAATCCCTCAACAGAGGCCCCTAAAGGTTTAAAGATTTGGTATTCCCACCCCCATGGGTCTGGGAGGGAGGAGATACTAGTCGATGGGTTGAGGAACACAGAGTGAGTGATGGTACTGTAACGATTGGAATGACGCCACAAGTATGGGTCCTGCCACTGGAACTGACCTGGGATGAGAACTGTTAACTGTGTCAGAAGCATCGTCATCTGTATCATGGTGCTAATATTCCTAATGCTGCTTCTACTTATTGCCGCTGATTTAAGTAGACCTACTGTGCTTTGCAAGGATTTAGCATTGTCTACCACATAAATCAGGTCCTCAAGAGCCAGGACTTGGTCCTTCAGAAGTAGGGAGGGAAAGCTGGGAATTTCTGGTCTTCATTCTCCTCCACGCCTTGAGGAGCTTGTTAAATCGCTTGTAGTTTTTTGGCTTTGTTTTGCTCTTGGATATCTTTTTGTTTTAGTTTTAGTTTTTCTTCCTCCAGAGCTGCCTATGCTAGGTTTTTTTTTTTTTTAAAACAATTCTGAGATTAATTACGGTTGCTTGGTAATAGCCCTAAATCCATGTAAGTGGTAGAAAGTACTCTTCTAGAAGACCTTTTGGACCTTACCACCAAGATATGGGGCATAGTAGGAGCAATATCTATCAGATAAGCAATTTTTCCTTAAAAGGTATTGAAACAAAAAAACCAAAACAAGACAAAAAAAAAAGGTATTGAAACAGTCCTCAGGACTTAATTAACCCATGAAACTAAGGTCAGGTCATTGATGCAGCCTCATGGTGGCCTGACCTAAATACAAAAGGCAGTTCACAAAGAGGCAAGAGTTGCTCTCCCTTAGGTTTGACTGACCTGCCAGAATGACCAATATGGGAATAGGGAAGCTGAGCTCAGCTAAGTTAAATCTGTGATCTTGCTGAATATACTTTCCATGATATGACTAAGTAAACTTTTGGTTAATCATTAGATGATCTTTGAGTGTCTCATTTCATTCCAATACTAAATGTGAAGCACCAGAGACCAGGCTGAATCAAGCAGGACCTCATTCATTTAGAGTTGATACCAGAGATGACAGTGATATACAGACGGAGAGGGCAGAAGTGATAAAACTGGGCCCTATGTATGTCATACCCAGACTTCTTGGGTATGAGCCATGGAGAACAAAGGAAATGCTAACTCCTATCAACCCTATCTCAGTGAAGAAAGTGGAACAGTCACCCTAGAAGGCAGATTCGCATGCAAAGATGATCCAGAGCTTGCCCCTTTCCTGCCTAATGCTACAGCTGCAGAGGAATCTAAGCCACATCCAGAATGTAACTCATTAGTAGTTAGAGATTACAGGCCACCCATAGGCCCAGAAATGGTACTTCAGGCTACTGTGGCTGACAATATCTGTGTGTTCATAGTGAGTACCAAGAGGCAGAGTACAGAAACATAGTTGGTCACTGCAAAGGCATTTATCAAGTGCCTACTATCTGCACCATCCATCAAGGTACCAAGCTGACATATTATATTCCTCGGGTAATGGGAGAGGAAATTACATGTCACCAGATGATGCCCAGTGATGGAGGGTACCCTAGCACCTGAGATTGTTTTATGTATTTCCATGTGATCTTTATGCTTTGTATGCTGTATGTAGTTACTATGAAGTCTGATTAGGATTCCCTGGACTGAGATCCCATAAGATATGTACTGGGGTGCAGGGGAATTTTGTCAAGATATGTGGTCTCTGATGGTGGAGCAGGAAACTGATAAGAAGGAGGGAAAAACCTTGCCAGTCAGTCAGTAATGACCTCACTCAGGAGCTCTGTAGTCTTAGTATGCTACAGACAGATCCAAGGTTGGCCAATTTTTGTTCTAGAGCCGTGTCTCTTAGCCTGCAGAATACAATACTATTGGGGGGAATGCAAAATCATTAGCAGTCACTGTCCCTGCCCTCAAGATGTTTACAGTCTAGTTGGGAGGCCATCTGGAACAAGTGAAGAAAACATTTATAGTCCAAGTTCATTAGCATAGTACAATCTGAAGATATATACTAACCAGTAGAAGTGACCAAGGAAAAGTGTTACATTGTCATTTTAAAGGTAAACACAGTTTTGGCAGGTCTAAGTAGTTGTTCCATCCATTATATTCAGTAGACCTAGTTAGACTAGAGCACCGTGCTAAATTATGGGATGCAGAAATTCATGTCCAGGAATCTGAAGAGGGTTCAGAGGAGAGCCACAAAGATGTTTAAGGGCTAGAGCATAAGACCTATATAAGAAGGCTCAAAGGAATCAGATTAGTCAGTTTGGTTGGGGCACGATTTAATGTTAGTCTTACAGTACTCCTAAAATAAAATGGTGCATTCATATACAATCTTCTTTTTCTATTTCTCTTTGTATATGAAAGTGATTATTTCAGGTTTGTTAAGTTCAAATTTTAAAAAAAATTTAAAAACCCAACCCAACAACAACCAGAATGGTTACCAGCGGTTCTCCATCTTAACTGAGAATTGTACTGACTTTGCATATATTTTGTATTTGCTTTTCTGTGTATGCATTGTCCCTCTTTCCTGCTTGGTAGGATGTAAGCTCCTTGAGAATGATTCTTTTTATTTTCATATTTTCTGCTCCATCCCTCTCCCTCTCCTCACCCTCCACCTAGTGCAGCACCTATGACATAGGTGTCTAAATACATGCCTATTGAATAAATGAGTGAATGAATGAACAGTATAAGAGATATAGGTAAATCTAGAGTTTTAGTTTTGATGAATATCAAGATTAGGGAAAAAAAAGAATTTCCTAATAGGGAAGTGACATTTTGACTGGGAGATTGTGGAATCTCTTTCCCTGAAGACATGTTAAACAAGGGAGAGAACATCTGTTTGGAATGGTTTATATATGGTACAGTCTGAAAACAAGGAGAGGAGAGGATGAACCAGAGACCCTTTCTGGGTTCCAGGAACTCTGAGATCTTCTGATTTCCTTAGACTTCAAAGAATACCTCCTCTTAGCTCTTGACCCATGCTTACAGCTGTCGAGCTTTGGTGAACTCATCCAAAGTTTTGTCCCTCTTTTGACCTCTGGTTGGAGCATTCAAAGAAGTTTCCCCATTTCAATTTAAAAAGCAGCAATAAAACAGACCAAAGACCATAATTTTTTGCCTTCCTTGTGTTACATTATTAATAACAATGGTAATAATAATGATGGGTGATGACATAGCTTTTTAAAGAGTAAAAGACAAATGGAACAAACAAAAACAAATGACTATCAGAAGAGAAAAATGAAAGATTCAGCAACCATCAGTGGAGAAGAGAATGTGTGATAGGAATGTCAGTGGGCATGAAATGTAAAACAATGCAAATGACTTCAGGCATCTGTTACTAGGTAACTAGGGGCTTCCCATGAATGGGGAAGGAGCACCAGACTAGCTTGTAGTAGAACAGTCACAACTATTGAGAGAGGGAGTCATGTGACAGTGTTTGGGCTGTAGGACCCAAATCTTTGATCAATATGTCCTTTTGTTCCTGTGTACAATGATTACAATAGGAATGATTCTTCCTTCAGTCGTGCTCTGGATAGGGCACTCATGTATTGAACATATCCAGTGATTGAAATGGGGGGGGGGAGGGGAAGAGAAATGAGGAGGAGAAGAGAGAGGAATGCAGGATGCCTGGACAAGACATCACTGTTTATGGCTAACAATATACAAATCTTCTTGTGGTGTGTCTCAGGGGTGAAATGTTTTCTATGAGTGTTTTGAAAGATACCATTCCCTTGCCCCTAGCCTACTTTTCCCCTATCTCTTTCTATTGATGATATTTCTTTTTTTTTTTAATGAGATATTTTATTTTTTCCATTACATGTAAAGATAGTTCTCAACTTTTGTTTATACATGCTTTACAATTTCAGATTTTTCTCCCTCCCTCCCCTCCCTCCCCCCTCCCCTAGACAGCAGGTAATCTGATATAGGTTATATCTATATATCTCTATACATAAACATATATATATATATACACACACATATATATACACATAATAACATTAATCCTATTTCTGCATTAATCCTGTTACAAGAGAAAGAATCAGAGCAGTGATGCAAAACCTCAAAATAGAAAAAAAAAACCACAACAGCACCCAAAACAAAAGAAATAATATGGTTCAATCAGCATCTATACTCCACAGTTCTTTCTTTCTTTTTTTTTCTTGGATTTGGAGATCCTCTTCTATCATGAGTTCCCTGGAACTCTTCTGTACCATTGCATTGGTGAGAAGAATATAGTCCATCACAGTAGGTCAACACTCAATGTTGATGATACTGTGTACAATGTTCTTCTGGTTCTGCTCATCTCACTCTATTGATGATATTTCTTATCCAGAATACTCTGAAAACAGATTTCCAATTTGGAACTAAAAGCAAATTTCAGACACTGAGGACCAGGTGAAAGAAGTTAGTTATTGGAATGACTTGGAGCTAGAAGATGGCGATTCAGGTCCCCTAGCCATGTGACCTTATGCAAGTCACTAACATCACTGACCCTCAGTTTCCTGAGAAGTTAATTTAGGATAATAATTCGTGTTGGGCCAGACTTACTGGGCTGTGATGAAAAACAAATGAGATAATGAATGAGAGTGCTTCATAGCCTTAAGGGGCTATACAAATTTCAGCTCAGATGGTTCAACCAAGGTGGCAGTCCTGGCTCTAACACTGCCCATCTGTGTGGCCCATGGATGGGTTACTTGAGCCTCAGGTTTTTTTTGTCTTTAGAATAGAAATAGCAATACCTTTAGGGCCTACCTTTGTGGTTTGTTGTGAGACTCAAATGAGGTAAGGTAGCTACAAGATTTTGCAAACTTAAAAGCATTAGATACATGTCAAGGTTTAAAAAATATATTACCAATAGTATCTCAGATTTTGAAATTTACTCTATAAAAACTTTTTTTTAATAGAAAGCTATTTGGGTGTTTACTTCTTTAAAAAAAATTCTCAAGATGACTTGGATCATTGTTTACTGTACAAATAAAAGCATTGGTACATTGACAGTGTAAATTACTCAACAATTTACAACACTAACAAGAAGACTTAGAATAGAATCAACTTCACAAAATCAACCAACCAACCACATTTATAATCCAGTCATGAGCACACAGTAAGGTCTATATACAACTACTTAATTTTTAAGTCACTGGATTTGGGTAATTTATAGATATTGTTGTAATTATTATAACACAAAAAGAGCAAGAACTTCAAAATCTGATTGCATTTGAATATCAAAAATAATGAGAAAAATAATAATTATGCCTAATATTTTATGAAAATAGTTAAATTAATGTAACAAGCAAAATGATTATCTAGCAATTTACAAGAAAAATTAAACACACATGAAAACTACAAAACAAAGTGTTTGGCAGAAATTTAAATGGTGATTTTAATGCTTCATCTCATCTTTTTTTTTTTTTTTAGTGAGGCAATTGGGGTTAAGTGACTTGCCCAGGGTCACACAGCTAGTAAGTGTTAAGTGTCTGAGGCTGGATTTGAACTCAGGTACTCCTGAATCCAGGGCCAGTGCTTTATCCACTGCACCACCTAGCTGCCCCTCATCTCAACTTTTTACCACTATGTGCAAAAGGCACTGGGACTTCAAATACACATCTTAAAAAAGAGAAGTATAAAATTATCGCACTCAATAAAAAGGATGTTTAAATTGAGCAAATTAGTTGCCACTAACAGTTATAATAGAGAGACAGCATGGTATAGTGTCTATAAAAACTTAAGTATGAACTCACTCTTTATTATTGTAAAATCCTTGTTATATTTTCTCTAGAAATACAATTCTATTACACTGGGTTCTGCTTACTTGCTCAGATGAGAACCAAATAATTCCAGAACTTTATTCCCTTTGCTCCTGATTCCAATAGCTATTCTCCCTGATAGATGAGCTCCTTTATGGTGATACTTCTTTTCTTAGGTCTTTCTTTCTTTCTTTCTTTTTTCTGTTGAATATTAAAATATAGTTTTTGTATCTCCCTGTCTCCTACAAACAGATCAGAGAAATAATGTTTAATCTCTCCTACCAAATTAATAAACAGATCAGAGAAATTATAATATCTTATAATATCTCCTACTAACCAGATCAGAGAACATGATATCCACACCTGTCCTCCTATGAAACAGATCAAAGACAGGCAGAAAAAACATACTATCAATTTAGTATTTTGTCCCAAGAAGAAATATATAACACATTATCATGTGGAGACTCCCCTCCTAAGAGTGAAGCTCGAGGGACTCCCCATTTCTGAGGGTATATATGGTTTTAGTTCACTGATTACAGGGTGTCGTCAGTTTCAATAGTATGATACAGAAATCAACCCAGAGGCAAAAAGCAGTTTAACAATTTCAGTTATAACAAGTATGGAGGAAATTACTAAATTATCATGATAAGATTACAGGATTAAAAAAAAAAAAGGATGAGGATGCTGCGATATTACCACAAGATTGGGACTTACTATCCTGAGGGGAAAGAAGTCACTAGGTAGGGTCTTTTATCTGCTAGCTATCTGGGTTCAGTTTGGAGTTTAGTTGAAGAACGTTTTGCTCCTATTAATCCAGGGTTTCATAAAAATACTTTTGGATAATAAGGAACCTCCATAAAATGCAGGTGATCTATATATTCATATTAACATTTTGCAGGGCAATGAGGGTTAAGTGACTTGCCTAAGGTCACACAAATAGTGTCAAGTATCCAAGGTTGGATTTGAACTCAGGTCCTCCTGAATCCAGGGCGGGTGCTTTATCCACTGCATCACCTAGTTGCCCCCTAGATTTACTTTCATGAAATCTCAGTAGCCCTTTCCCAAAGGGCTTGTGGTCTTGCCCATCATAGAAACTACATTATCTTGGCATTTATACTCTAACTCAGTAGAGAGAGTAGATAAATATGGAGGGTATGGAATAATTATACTAGATTTTCCAAAGAGGGGAATTGTTATCTTGGTACAATATGGTATAGTAGAATGATGGCCCCAGAGTCCAAAAGACCTAGTTTGGAATTCTGCCTCTGAACCCTACAAGCTGGGTGACCGTGGGCAAATCGAACCTCTCCAAGCCACAGCTTCCTATTCTGTTAAGTAGGGATAATAATATGTACAGTGTATACCTATGGTGTTGAGGGAAAAGGCCTAATTTAGAAGATGTGGTTTGTGCTGCCTCTTGAAGGAAGAGTGGGATTCTATGAAGTAGATGGAGTACATTCCAGGATTTATGGATAACCACTGCAAGGATCAGGGACAGGAAATGGACTGTTTTGTGTGAAGGATGGCTTGACTGGATCAGGAAGTGTGGGACAGGGTTAAATGTCCAACGAGGCTGGAAAGAGAAATTGCAACCAGGTTGTGAAGGACTTTAAAAGCTAAGCAAAGGACATTGTATTTGATTCTAGAGGCAATAGGCCACTGGATTTTATTGATTAGGGACTGACATAGTGAAACCTGTTTGCTTATGGAAAATTGTTTTGCCAGTGGTGTGTAGGATGAACAGCTATGGTGAGAGGTAGGGAGAACAATTAGGAGGCTGATGCAATAATCTAGGTGAGAGATGGAAATGGTCACAACTAAGATGGTAGCTATGTGAATAGAGAGAAAGGGTCAGATGTTATTTTACTAAAACAAAACAACAATTTCATGGTTCCAGCAAAATAACAAAGAATTTACAAATAAAGCTGCAGCAAAGTTTTATTTATTCAATTTTATTATTCTCAATGCACATTTACTTTCTCTTCTCATCTCTTTCCATCATCCCTGCACTGAAAAAAAAAAAAAGAAAAAATTACATAGTGTAAATGCATAGAAAACAAATGCACAGTAAAGCAAAACAAATCCCTACATGGGCCATGTAAAAATCTGGGTCTTATTCTGCATCTTGGGTCCATTACCCCTTGGGCAGGAGTTGGGTAGCATTCTTCATTATTGTTCTTGAGGAATTATGGTGGGTCATTGCATTCTTTCAAAATTGTTTGGTTTTGCCATTTTGTTATTATTGTATACATAGTTTTCTAGTTTTGCTTGCTTCATTTTGTGTATTCCATTCATGTGAGCTTTCCCAGGTTTCTCCAAGACCAACCCTTTCATACTTTCTTATGACACCTCGATGTTCAATTATGTTCATCTAACATAATTTGTTTAGGTCTTCTTCAGCTGATGGGCACTCCCTCTTAGTTTTCGGTACTTTCCCATTAGAAAAACAGCTGCTATAAATATTGTACATGTGGGCCTTTCTCCTCTTTCTTTGATCTCTTTGGGGTGTAGGTCTGGTATTAAATGAAGCAAATTATAATCCAGCACTTTTCCTCACACTGTATTGAGAAAAGAGAGGCCACTCTCCCAGAGCTCCCTCTCCCTTTTCCTACATTACATTGCAATAATCCATGAAATTGTCCCCCCTTGTTTTCTCTCATGTTGAAGTCTCTGATGAAGTGGCCCTTTGCACCAAGGCTAGCCCCTTTATTAGAATTCTTAATTCTTTTTTCTCTAGTCTCTAGCAAATGAACCCTACAATTGTTGCCCTTCTCTAATATTCAATCACTCCCTTTCAATTAGCTCATTTCATGTTATCTACAAAAAATGTCCAAGTCTTTCCCAACTCCAGTGACTTTCTTTGACTCTACTACCCTCTCCAGCTATGGTCCTATATATCTCTTCCCTTTCACATTCCTAGAATTCCTGGAAAAGGCTATTTATACTCTGGCTTCCACTTCTTCTTCTCCCACCCTTCAACTCTACAATTTATTCTGATTCTATCTCTTAACCAAAGTTGCTTTCTCCAAAGTTATCAGCAATTTCTTAATGGGCAGATCCAGTGGCCTTTTCTTGATGCTTAGTCTTCTTGATTTCCCTGTGGCACATGACACTCTTGACCACCTTATTTTCCTATATATTCTCTCCTTTCTCATTTTTTGTGACACTGGACTCTCATGCTAGTGTTCCCAGGTTTCTCTGAAACCATCTCTTTCCTAATTTCTTGTAGAATTTTGATGATTTTGGCTCTTCAAGCTGTATGAATGATCTTTCTTCACCACCTTTATTGACTCATCATCCATATCATGCCCCCTAACTGTGGGGGTATCCTAAGGCTCTGTCTTGGACTCTCTTCTCTTCTTTTTCTACACTCTTTCATCAACTTCCATGGATTCAATGCTCATCTTAATATAGGTGCTGCCCAAGTTGATTTATCCAACCCTGGTCTGTCCCTTGAGTTCTGGTCTGTACCAACAACCTTCTATTAGATATTTTGAAATATATGTTATATATTAAAAAAAAGAAATACATGTTATAGTAGCATCTTAAATTCAACATGTTCAAAGCAAAACCCATTGTCTTTACCCCCCCAATAATCCCCTCTTCCAAACTTCCCTATTACTTTCAAGACTAACACCAACCTTTTAGACATGCAGAGTTATCCTTGACTCCTCACTACCTCTCACCCCATCTAATCACTTTTCAAATCCTTCAGTTTCAATATCTTCATCCCCTTTTCTCCATTCATTCACACATCTTCAACCTCAACTCAAGCCCTCCTTCTCTCTTGCCTCCATTATTGTAATCACCTTGTGGTAGGAGCACCTCCCAGGTAGGCTGAACTACTTCATTGGTCCAGGGGACAAGAACTTGAGCTGCTGATGTGTTGTCCAAATCTCCTAGGGTATAAAGGAGTCAGCCCATGAAGAGCCAGTGCTCCTCAGATTTGACAAATATCCCACTGTCATGCCAATCAATGTTCTCTTCTGCCCAGACATCATGGTAGGAGGTGGCATGGCAGCCACCTAGCTAGGTGAGAAGAGGGTACTCTCTTATATAAGGAACTTTGGCCACAGTTCCTGAAACATGCTGTTGATAAGAAGATGATTGATGGCCTATGGGGGTGCTAATAAAACAGTATCATAACATTCACAGTAGGGTAGTAAAACTGTTAAGCCCTGTCTTAGCCTAAAGTATCTCCTAAATCCCTTGTCTCACTTGCATATAAACAGATGTTAGACACTGGCAGCCAGGTTACTGTTATGCTAGGGAACCTTTAATGAATCCATTGGAACATACCAATTTCCATGGGGAGTTTTTGGGGAGACAACCAACAGAAGAAGCATCATGAGATCTTGGGAGTTGGTGCCTATATGGGTACTTATAGCAACATCTATTGTAAGGAAGGTCAAATGATAACCCTTGGCCATGCCCAAGTCATCCTGTGTAGCCGACACCAAAAAAATATTGAATTCTGCGCTGTGTGAAAGTAGTTTCCTCTCTAGTGATGACAATGAAGGAGGTCAAAATACTTTGTTACAACAGTTCACCTGACAACAACCCCATGTGGTTGATGAGGAGATAGACAGCACCTTTAGTTTATAATCATTATGGAAAATTGAACAAAGTTGTCATGTCAGTCACTGAAGTTGTCCTTGACTTCCTCAATATGGTGGACTGGATACCCCAGGTGAGTGGAATGGGGCTGTTGACCTTACTAGTGAGATTATTTAAGAACAGTTTGCTGTCACCTAGGAAAGGGTCTAATCTCTGTATCTTCACTATCCTTCATAAAGGCTACATGAACTCTCTCCCTCTGACTGCTACAGTCTGGTGAGCAGAGACCAAGAGTCTTCATTTCAGGAGACTATTGATGTTCACTGCTACAGTGATGACAAAATGTTTTGTTTTGTTTTGTTTCACTGGGGCCATCTCCAGTTGTCCTGATATATATCTTGCCATTGGACCCAGATGGCTCTAGAGGAAGGAGTGAGGTTGGTGACCTTACATAGCCCTTCCTCACTTAAATCCAATTCAGTACAAATCATAACATCACCCTGATGTCATGGTCCTCTTCAAAAACTGAGGACAAACAACAACAACGATGATAAAATATTGACTAGCCCAGAGGCAGCCATGCAGGCAGAGGCCCATATGAGGGACAGGGGATAAGAGATTAACCCCAAGAAAATGCAGTCCAGTATGCATAGTCAAGCTCTGGGGAATATAGAGGATGGTGAGAACCTAGATGATGCCCCATGCTGTCTAGAACAAGGTAGTACTGCTCACAAGTACGCTAGGAATCACCCCCAGCAACTACACTTCAAGCTCCAGCAGAGTGGACAGTGTCATGAGGACTGGCAGTGAATTGGGTATGCTGCCAGTATTCATGAAGTGATTATGACTCTGCTGGAGCCTCAGGCTTCCAGTACCTACCGAACACCCTCCCACTTCTGTTAATCCAATGGGTTCCTTCCTGTGAGGACCAGGCTCCTGAGGATGGCTGTTCTGCCTGCTAAAACAACACCACTGTCTGCTATAAGAGAGGTAAGCATAACTGGACTTTCATGTTTGTCAATGTGGTAATGATGAAGATGAACATGAGGGATGGAAGTCCTGGAAAGTCCTCCCTTGAGTGGGAAGAGAGCTTTGTGGGATGGGGAAGCTAAGA